>NC_138769.1:351070586-351603086 GCF_965119305.1 Pelophylax lessonae | reverse complement strand
TGCCTGAATATACTGAATGACCAGGTTATTCCATAAATAGATTTTTCCTTCCCTGATGGCACGGGCATATTTGAAGATGAAAATGCCAGGATTCATTGGGCTCAAATTGTGAAAGAGTGATTCAGGGAGCATGAGACATAATTTTCACACATGGATTGGCCACCACAGAGTCTAGAACTTAACCCCATTGAGAATCTTTGGGATGTGCTGGAGAAGGCTTTGCACAGTGGTCCGACTCTCCCATCATCAATACAGGATCTTGGTGAGAAATGAATGCAACACTGGACAGAAATAAATCTTGTGACATTGCAGAAGCTTATCAAAACAAATCAAAGTCAACAAAATGTCTGTGTCCTTTTTTTTGGTGGTGACTTTTTTTTTGGACAGGCAGTGTACATATATATACAGTATACAAATATTATATTAACACATTTACTACAATTATATATACTGGGTAAGGGCAGAACCAGGCCACAACACTTGTCTAATTGGATTATTCCAATTCTTCTTTCCCTCTGGATGTTTTTGGTAAATTTCAGTAAGAAATCTGTGATTTTAGGTAAGTACAGAAGATGTTGACAAGAGTCAGAAGGCTTTCTCTTTTTTAGTGAAAGTGAATGTAAAGGAGACATCATGAAAGCATTTGATTTTACTAAAATAATAGTACGACACAAGGGGTGGAGCTTAAAAAAAAGGGTGTCATCAATTGAGTACATCTAGGGAAGCTGGGCAATGGGCATGTAAATGCAGCTCTTACTACCAGCAGTATTTGGCAATACTATGCATAATCTGTTGCTCACAGAGCTCTTCCAAAGTACATAAATTAGAAATCCCTGTATTTAGGAGCACACAACCGAAGCTTTCATGCACACCCATTTAAGGGACACAGCACTGACCCTGCTGGATGATAACTTTGCATATATGTATGATCTGATGTAAATACAAGTACAATACAAGCTGCTATTGTGTAGCTTTTTCCTTCTGCATAAAACATGATTGAGGTGCACTCTGCATTATATAAACACAGATCATCATTTTGTGTAACAGAGAGATGAATTGCTCTGTGTAAGTTAGAAGCCAACGGCTCTGCAAAAATATAATATCACTGCTTAACATTATGTAAACCAAATAAAAAATAATTAATTCTAAGGTAGACTTGTCAGCATTGTGTATATGGTGATTACCATTATTTGCAGGGTATACAAGACTGGAAGTCTATGCACATGTTGTAACCTCTAAGGACAGAGCAGACTGGGGTTGAGCTGTGTAGTAGTATATTTAGATAACACATTTTCACATGTATCCCCAAGGAAATGTCCTTGCCATTGAGGTAAATAGCCGGGGAGCACAGATTAATGACTACCACTTGCCACATTAACAAAGGCCTGAGGAATGCACGTTTTGGGGACACAAATACATAAACACACAGAGTGTTTCATAAGTTTTATTTAAACCAATGTAGATATATATATTTTTTTTTTCTTTTTTTGCCTTGTTTAATGATTTTCATGTAGCCGAATAGTGAATCGAATAACAGCCTATCAGGGGTATATAAACAATTATGTGTCACATTAATTCTAAGAGTGGTCACACAGATACATCTTTATTCCATAAACTAAAGAGTCCTATATGGCAGACTATATAAGCCTTAAATCTAGTTATTATATGATTCACAGGCCTCATAAAGTAGACAAAAAAAACTATATTTACTTTCCGCTAGTGAGCCAAATGCTCTTTCATTTGTGTCTCACATTCTCCCCTTCCCAGGCACTGCAGCTCACAGTGGAATGTTTCAGCAACAGCGGTAGTATTGCCAAGAAGGCAGGACTAGGTTTAGCCAGGTGCTGACAGACCAGCTAAAGGCTTGTGAGTTAACAGTGAAAATGCTGATTGTGATGCCCACTGCAACTTTCTTTTTTATCCCACTGTTGTGCAAGCAGGCACAGCCGTAACAAGAGCGACAACTCTGCTTTGAATTCAGGAACAGTGCCTCATTGGTACCACACCATCACAGAAAGCTGCATTAAGTGCACTTCACCATCAGTCTCAACACATACAGTATCTCACAAAATTGAGTACTCCCCTCACATTTTTGTAAATATTTGATTATATCTTTTCATGTGACAACACTGAAGAAATTACACTTTGCTACTATGTAAAATAGAGAGTGTACAGCTTGTATAGCAGTGTACATTTGCTGTCCCCTCAAAATAATTCAGCACACAGCCATTAATGTCTAAACCGTTGGCAACAAAAGTGAGTACACCCCTAAGTGAAAATATCCAAATTCTGCCCAAAGTGTCAATATTTTGTGTGGCCACCATTATTTTCCAGCACTGCCTTAACCCTCTTGGGCATGGAGTTCACCAGAGCTTCACAGGTTGCCACTGGAGTCCTCTTCCCCTCCTCCATGATGACATCACGGAGGTGGTGGATGTTAGAGACCTTGTGCTCCTCCACCTTCTATTTGAGGATGCCCCACAGATGCTCAATAGGGTTTAGGTCTGGAGACATGCTTGGCCAGTCCCATCACCTTTACCCTTACCTTCTTTAGCAAGGCAGTGGTCGTCTTGGAGGTGTGTTTGGGGTCGATATCATGTTGGAATACTGCCCTGCGGCACAGTCTCTAAAGGGAGGGGATCATGCTTTGCTTCAGTGTGACACAGTACATGTTGGCATTCATGGTTCCCTCAATGAACTGTAGCTCCCCAGTGCCGGCAGTACTCATGCAGCCCCAGACCATGACACTCCCACCACCATGCTTGACTGTAGGCAAGACACACTTGTCTTTGTACTCCTCACCTGGTTGCCGCCACACATGCTTGACACCATCTGAACCAAATAAGTTTATCTTGGTCTCATCAGACCACAGGACATGGCTCCAGTAATCCATGTCCTTAGTCTGCTTGTCTTTAGCAAACTGTTTGCGGGCTTTCTTGTGCACCATCTTTAGAAGAGACTTCCTTCTAGGACGACAGCCATGCAGACCAGATTGATGCACTGTGCGGCGTATGGTCTGAGCACTGACAGGCAAATCCCCCCCACCCCTTCAACCTCTGCAGCAATGCTGGCAGCATTCATAAGTTTAGTTCCCAAAGACAACCTCTGGATATGATGCTGAGCACGTGCACTCAACTTCTTTGGTCTACCATGGTGAGGCCTGTTCTGAGTGGAACATGTCCTGGTCTTGGCCACCATGCTTCAGCTCAGTTTCAGGGTATTGGCAATCTTCTTATAGCCTAGGCCATCTTTATGTAGAGCAACAATTTTTTTTTTGCCATGAGGTGCCATGTTGAACTTCCAGTGACCAGTATGAGAGAGTGAAAACGATAACAGCAAATTTAACACACATGCTCCTTATTCACACCTGAGACCTTGTAACACTAAGGAGTCACATGACACCGGGGAGGGAAAATGGCTAATTGGGCCCAATTTGGACATTTTCACGTAGGGGTGTAGTCACTTTTGTTGCCAGTAGCTTAGACAAATAATGGCTGTGTGTTGAGTTATTTTGAGGGGACAGCAAATGTACACTGTTATACAAGCTGTACACTCACTACTTTACATTGTAGCAAAGTGTAATTTCATCAATGTTGTCACATGAAAAGGTATAATAAAATATTTAAAAAAATGTGAGTGGTGTACTTACTTTTGTGAGATACTGTATTTCTGGAACTTTTCAAGGAGAAAACTGTAAGTGCAGATGCACTTGTAATGAAGTGCTGTGACACATATTATTCTAAGGGGGCATAGCTTTACTTTAGTTGGATATACTGCAGGTATACAAATTCATGTGCATTCAGTATGCAGACAACACTTTAAACAAGTCTAGACCTTTCACCCTTTCCCTTTACAGAATAAAGCAAACTTTACAAAGTTCGAACCTGAAAAATGAAGGAAACTTTGATATAGAGAAAATACATTGTATATGGTGTGCTGAGTGTATGGCTACTCTGTTTGAAGGGGCGTAGTCAGGGGTCAAGTCCTGGGAAAAAAGTGAGAACTCACCCAAGAATACCACCCTCCCACTTCAAAAAATAAAAAAAAATGTGTGTTTGTGTATATATACCTTTTGAGGAACGAGGGCCACTTTAGCTTGGTAACTGGTCACGGGGCACAATGAGCGGAGCGGGCAGATCAGATGACAGGTCCATGTCAGCATATGCAGAACAGGCATGGAAACAGTTCACTCTACTCTATGGTCCCTCCAATCTGATCTGCCCAGACAGAACAGAATGGATCCCCTTCTGTTTTTTTAAGTGGATTGAATTGAGTTCCTGCAGGTATCTCTGGCTGCTGCTGGTGGGTATGGCTGGTGGCTGCTAACTAGCTGTCCTCCAAGGCTGGTACTGCTGGCTGGTACTACTGTTGGGTACTGCTGGTGGGCTACTGCTGGCTGGTACTGATGGTGGGTACTGCTGGTGGGTACTGGTGGATGGGGATGGCGGGTTGGAAACCCGCAATCTGGGCTTGCTGACCCCCCATCCCAGAGCAGGAGATGGCGCCAGGCGCAGGGATCATGTCGGGGGGGGGGGACTAGCTGCTAACGGGAACTGCGTTCCTGCTGTAGAAAAAGTACCCGAACACCGTTCCCATGCAATCCCACAGGACTCGAGCCCTGGGCATAGTTATACAAAGACTGCCATACTTGCAGTATAAACTGCAAACATATGCTTCAGTTCTTGTACCCTTATTTAATGTACCTGTAATGTAATGTCTCGTACTCTCAGTGCAGTGGACAGGAGTATGTAATGTACAACTTAGCAAATAGAGTGCAGTGGTCCAGACGTTGTAGTGTATTACACAGTTTCCAGAATAAAGCAGTCAGGGCTATGTAGCATACTACATATAACAAAGTGTGCAGGAGTTTGGACTATGTAATGGGCAAGGCACAAAGAGAGTAGTTGTCAGGATTATCTCACTTACAACAGAGCATACAGAATATAGTGGTCAGGAGTATTTAATGTACAGCACAATTTGGAAACAAAACCAGTCAGAACATATAGCATAGGGTATAGGGTGTAAGGGTCATTTGGTAATGTAAAACAATGCATGTAGAGTGCAGGGGTCAGCAGCACAATATAGAATGCCAGCATAATAAAAAGTAGGTTGTTTAAGTCAATTTTGTTATACTACATGCAAGCAATGCCACTGGCATCCTGAGCAAGTCAATACCATAAATCTGTATGTGCAGATCTATAGTATTTACTGTTGGTAACTAACCTTTTATTTACAGGTTGGTAACACTGAGCGATCTGTTAGTTTATTTAGCGTACAGTGACCAAAACGCAATGACTCACCACTTGCTGTGGCATTAGTCATCCTACTTACTCAACACCAACTGGTAACACTGGACGATGCAATATGTATGCAGGTGGGAAAGGAGGGGGAATGGAGGGGATGGGAAGGGAATGAGTCCAGCATGCCAGGGAGCAGTATGTCAGTCAAAATGAGACCAGAACTAATAGGCAGGAGACCATTCCCTTTGACAGTGTGAATATGGATCCAATGTTTGTTCAAACGCCCTGCACCAGAACATCACATGGATTGTACAGGCCCCCTAGATTTTGTTCAAATCTCAGAACATTCCAATGGGATCTGGGAAACTTGATGGGTATGTTATAGCTGATACTTTACAATCTCATTGTGCAATCTCTTTTAGATCTACTGAAAAATATGTAGTGCATTGACCAGCTTGAATGGATGCAAAGAAAATGGATTGTTTAGGTTAGCCCTTACATTAACTGCAATTGCACAGAGATTGTACTGTTAAATACATATATGGAAGCTGTTTTACGCATAAAAGTGATTTTTTTTTTATCAATTGGTTCTAATTTAACTGTTATATTAAGTGGTTTGTCTATGGCTTAGCTGTAAAGGAACCTGTGTGCAAGTTTGACTGTTACCCAAAACACATGATTCTATTTGTCAGAGTAGCAAAATCCTACCTACTGCCAAAAATCCTACTTAACAGATTATAGTGGCTTAAGGGGTTAGACCTTAAATAACTTTTGGACAGTGTTTTAACACCACTTGATAGCTAGAGATATTTTTGGATTTAATTTTCCCACTTAATACATTGAGCCTTTGGGGTATGCAATCTGTGCTACATCACATCAAGTTCAAGTTTTCTGTTTTGCATATATGCCCAAGAACAGCAGCAGAATGCATACAGAAGATGGATTAGATGACTGTTTTCTGAAAAAATGAAGTATGTCCGTTCGTGTACCTGAAAGGTAAAAAGTCACTAAGAACTCATTTGTCTTGTAATGTAAATGTATGTCATTGGTCTTCCAAGAATGCCTATCAATCTCCCACCAGCTAACAGGCCTATCTGATCTAACTAGTACTTGGTTATAAGATGTGCTGATCAGAGAAAAGTATAGCCCCTCTGAGAACGGAAGTTTGCTTGGTGATTGTCAGAGCAGAAGAGAGCAGGTAACTGAGCAAAGGTCAATGGTATACACTTAGTAAGGAATTAAGCCAAGGATCAAACAAGTGATTGCCCACACATTGAGAGCTGAACACCTGAGAGAATGTATGTGCACATAACCCAATAAAAATGGGGGTATTCAAGAAGAAGCTGTAGGAGCAGAAGGTGTGTGTATCAACTAGGAAACACTTGTTCAGCACAGACATGAGCGAACAGCACATTCATGGCTAAGAGATGCTTGCCCAGCAACCAAATGTCCTGGGGGGCGTGTTAGCAGGGGAAGTTAGCTTGCTTGCCACTAGATGACTGTCCCTAATATAATTTGGAATTGGGAAAATGGCAATTGGGTGTTAGGCCGCTTTTAGAGAAAATTCCAATGGGTGGAGTTAGTGGTTATATAAGTGCCAGCATGGAAGGGGCCTAGTGGGTTGGGACATAAGAGCCAAATACCCCAGAGCAGATTTGTTGTAGTTGGCTACTGCCCAAGGGCCCTTAACAGGGCTGCCACCGCAGGTTAGGTAATTCAACACTCAGTAGGAACAGCTGTAGTCACTGTGACTCTTCTACAGTCTTCTGTGAAGTGGTATGCAAAAGGCCTTTCAGGCCAGCCCAGAGTCCTCTGAAATGAGTACTAGTACACCTGGGTGTAAGTGTGTCTTCATTCTACTCAGTGATGGAAGCTGAATGTTATGACTTAGTACACATAGGGAAAGTGGTCCTACTGTAACTTTGTAGTGCTCCCAAAGAGAGAGGAGGTTCAGGAGGCAGATGGCTTACAGATTATGTGCTGGCTTTCCGAACATAAATGACAGATACAGTACACCTGCTCCTGTGTATGGCTCGCTGAAGAATTCTGTCAGTATGTCAATGAGGTCTCCGATGCGACAGCCATCTTTGAGAAGTAAAAGTGTGGAAAATGTATTTTCTTTGTGGATATTATTTTCTAAATATTAAGAATATTATTCATTATTTCTAAATATTAAGGCCTCAAGCAATATCGTGAGTGGGCCTCTTGGCAGGAGTCTGACACAATATTCCGAAGGATTCCATTTACCCAGAAGGCAGGTAGCTGTCCTATTTAATAAGAAGTGGGGTGGGAATGTGTGCAGTTTGGCGCCAACACACAGCCAAACACAAGCCCCATTACAGTTTGATGATAAATTGCATGAGCCCCCGCCATATGAGAAACTGCCAGGCAGATAACCACTTTAAAAACAAGCAACAAACAGGGGTTGAATGACAAGCAACCACCCAACAGATGAGCTATCAATTGATAGTCAACATCAGACATCAGCCCCAAAAGACTTAAAAAAAAAAAAATGACCTAAACCAATTCATAACATAATGTCAAAAAGAGCTGAAGGAATCCAACAGTGTACATGTTTATTCAGCACAGCCAGCAAGACCCTTGAATTAGGTAGCTGTATGTTATATGGAAGCTTACGTGCAAAATCACTTTCAAATGTACCATGTATATATCATTTCAAGGTATACTACCATGCTGGGAAGAAAAAAAATATTGTAGTTATCCTTTGTTTAGTGTTCTTCTATTTGATAACATGGAACTTATCCACCCGCTGCAGCTCTCTGGTAAACAACAATGACACCCAGTCCAGATGCTGTTTGAAGGACTTGGTGGACTAAATTCTGACGGAAAGAATATAAGTAAAAAACATACTTCTAGATGGTTGTCCCCAGGAAAACCAAGGACTCAGCCTGGAGCAGACAATGTATGTGGAAACGATGTGTGCTAAAAGGGAAAAATGCCATTTTGACAAAGTATTTAGTTATTTTCTTCCTAAGAGTTAACATTCAATATTCACACTTAGGGGTCTATGAATAAAGCAGTATGGCTGTAAAAAAAAAAAAAAGAAGAAGAAATCACATATGTGTACTTTAAAAATGTGCTTTGCACTCTTTTTGCACCACAGAAAGTAGCGTGCAATAACAGTGAAAATGAATGAAGGAAACAAAAAAGCTGGCTTCTGTTCCAACCACAGAGTTCTCTCTGCTGTATTCAGCAAAGAGAACCTTTATGTTGTTAGTACTGCAAGCTCTACAATCTCTAGAACGCAACACTCTGGGGTTGGTTTACTAAAACTGGAGAGTACAAAATCTGGTGCAGCTGTGCATGGAAGCCAATCAGCTTCTAACTTCAGCTTGTTCAATTAACCACTTGCCTACTGTGCACTTAAACCCCCTTCCCATTCAGACCAATTTTTAGCTTTCAGCGCTCTCACACTTTGAATGACAATTACGCGGTCATGCTACACTGTACCCATATTAAATTTTTATCATTTTTTCACACAAATAGAGCTTTCTTTTGGTGGTATTTAATCACCTCTGGGTTTTTTATTTTTTACAAAAAAAAGAAAAAAGACAGAAAATTTTGAAAAAAAAAGTTTTTCTTATTTTCTGCGAATACATTTTGAAAATAAATAAATTTTTCTCCTTCACTGATGTGCGCTGATGAGGCAGCACTGATGGGCACTGATAGGCTGCACTGATGGGCACTGATGAGGTGGCACTTATGGGCACTGATGAGGTGGCACTTATGGGCACTGATGAGGAGGTACTAATATGCCGCACTGATAGGCGGCACTGATGAGCACTGATAGGCGGCACTGCTGGGCACTGAGAGGTGGCACTGCTGGGCACTGATAGGTGGCACTGCTGGGAACTGAGAGGCGGCACTGACGGGCGGCACTGATGGGCACTGATAGGCGGCACTGATGGGCACTGGCGGATGGCACTGATGGACACTGACGGGTGGCACTGATGGGTGGCACTGATGAGCACTGATGGGCAGCACCATCAGTGCCCACACTCAGTGCCCATAGTGCTGCCAGTCAGTGCTCATCAGTGCCTAAATGAGCAGTCACTGATGGGCACTGACTGGCAGCACTATGGGCACTGATTGTGGGCACTGATGGGGGGCACTGATGGCGGGCACTGTGGGCACTTTGTGTATGTTTTTTACCTTGTGTAATCAGGGCACTGGTGATCAGTGCCCTGATTACATTCTTCTGTGTCCCCGGCGGCTGATCGGCTCTCCTCCTTCCTCACACTGCAGTCTCCGTGTGAGGAAGGAGCGCTGGCGATGAGAGATGATCTCATATGTTTACATATGAGATCATCTCTCATTGCATGGGCCGATCACGTGGTAAATGGCCGCTGTGATTGGCCATTTACCACGATCTGTGATTGGCTGTGTCCAAGGGACACAGCCGACACAGATTTTTCCCGCTGCGCGCTCGCGGGAGCGTGCGGGGAGCCTGTTTCTGGGAGGCCATTTAAAGACGGCCTCCCGAAAATTTGAGTCCGCGCTGCAGCTGTCTTTCGGCTATAGCGCGGACCGGAAGTAGTTAAGCTTTGGCAATAAAACATGGAAGCTGACTGGTTTCTATGCAGTGCTGCACCAGATTTTGCACTCTACAGCTTTACTAAATCAACCCCTGTGTGTGATAATATGGCAGTCTCTGCTAATGTAGAAGGGTCAGGGTCACTAAAAAGATGTATGCAGCTATATCCATTTTACCTGTACTCTTCTTTACCAATACTCAATGACAGCTGTTCTAGTTATCTTCTGCAATCCCATATTTTCCTATTAGGTGACCTGGGTGCACAAATAAAACTTTCACACCAGACAGTTTGAAATGTTATATAATGTCCTGGGAAGTTAATGAATGCATATAGTAAGAAATCATTCAGCTTTATTGGCAGTTACAGTGTGGACATTCATGGGAAGACACGGGGATCTTGATAATCCCACTATAAAAGCTACATCAAGTTCACAGCAGAAGCAATGTTATGGATGAGTTATTATCAAATGGTTATATACATTTCTCAAATACATTGCTCTTCTAAGTACTACATTTCTTGCTTGCTTGTAAAGGGCCAGTGTCCTGCTAAGCTTATAGTATTTTCTGTAATCCCTCCAGTAAATAGGAACCCTGAAGCTAAGGGAGGTGATGTTGCCTCCATCCAAAGCAATCCCAACCTCACGTTACTTCAATCGGTAGCCTTTTTCATTTGACCATTTCTCACAAACATACCCTGCTGCCTCCATGTTGTTATGCCCCATTAGCTGACATGCCATGTGAAACCTAATTTGTGCCCAATATTTGTTGGTTATCAATAATCTGCTGTCTAGAGAGATTTAAATTGCTGCTGTTGAGTAACAGCATTCTCACTTGACAGTCTTTGGTAACATTTTTGTTTCACATGGCAGTCACTGGCAACTTTATAGGCTCACATAGCTTAGTCTAATAGCAGTCTATATTAGCAAACTGTTAAAACAGTAACAGCAGTGTCCCACAAAGTGGCATTGGCCCCTTGTAACATGGCAGTCTCTCTTCTAACGTAAAAGCACACCTATGTAATGTGACAAATTTTTAAGTAGGTTTCAGGTAGGATTGCACAAAAAACAGATTAAGTCAATTTGCAGTGGCTCTAACATGCTTATTTCAGATTTTACCATCTAATAATTCTTGGTTTATAAATGTCTTCAAACTTCTTTACCGAATTGCACAGTTCTCTAAAATCCAACACAAAACACAACACACTACAGTAATAAAACATTTTTTATGCAAACAATGCTCTGTCTGTTGGACACTTTGCAATCATTGTGGGTTGTCTGCAATATACCAATTCCAGATTTTCAGCGGCTTGATACACTCTCCTCCACATTCTGTATTTTGACAGAGTTAGCAATGGTGACAAGCATTTGTTTTTTGGAGAGCAAGTGTGTGGGAGCTGCTTTTACTGTATTCTCTGTATTGATCTGGGAATACTTTTTTAAGGAAAATGTTATTGCATAATCTATATGAAGAAACTGAAATATCTGTGAATAAACAAATATAATTAATTCCTGTGATACCTTGCTGCTGGGCAGATTCATATAAACTGATCACCCAAATTACAATTTAGATGAAACTCAATTGCATGCATGATGTGTTCACATGGGCCAGGTTTAGTGTAACTTTATATATTTTAGATGTTTGTTTTATATTTAGTTCTACTTTACATTTAATTTCCTTTCAAACCTTTGAAAAGTATTCTTAATCCTAAACTATTTTACGTTTGAAAATAAAACCTTCCTGCAAACCTCTGGAACTCAATGTGCTCAGTCTAGCTCAATTTTTTGCAAACCTTTCCATACATTCTTTTGAACAGTCTATTGTGTCAGTTAGGATTGGGGATCCTATTCTATCGATGCTATACTGATGACCCATTGAAATCAGTCAACAATCTCTAGCTTGAATCTAAAATTGCTGGACTTTATGCATTTGAGTCTTCAATTAAACTCTCCCTCACATGCTCTGAAATCAATGTCCTAGATCTTATTAATTATAAACAACACACCAATGCAGATACATTTGTTTAGAAAAACTTCTGACCACAACAGTCATTTCCATGTACCAAGCACACATCCTCCTTTACTTGTTAAAGCAGCGCTCCACCCAAAAGGGAAAGCTCCGCTTGTTCACACCCTCGCCCCCTTCCACTGCCACATTTGGCACTTTTGTCGGGGGGAGCGGGTACCTGGTTTTGACAGGTACCCACTCCCACTTCCTGGTAAGATAGGTTCACGGCAATCTGCACCATGTCTGGCCCCTCCTGCTTCTCCCTGCTGCCTTCTGGATCCTGTGTGTCCCGGAAGATGATGGGAGATTCAGAAAGTGCAGTGCGACGTGTGCATGCACAGTAGGAAACCGGCTGTGAAGGCTTGATTGCCAATTTCCCTTACTTGCAATGCCGACGCCTGCACCCAAAGCCGATGAACAAATCGGCCTGGGGTGCCGACATAGCAGGATCCCTGGACAGATAAGTGTCTTTATATTAAAGGTTAGCAGCTACAGTATTTGCAGCTGCCGACTTTTCTTTCTTTTTTTTTCTCCAAGGCTATGGGTTATTGTCCTCTAAGGTAGCAAAAAATCAAGAAGTTAGGCAATTACTCACATCCAGTTATACTACAACAAGTAATCCTATTCAACAAAGGGTTAATTTTAGCTGGTTGATTATAGAAAGTGAACAAGTATGACATTTGTGAATACCCCTCAACCACCTATGTGTTAGTGCATAGACCCTAATTTTTGTGTCCTATTGGTTCTGCACTGACCTTCTTCCGCCAATGCACGTAGAGACATTGCGGTTTCCCCAAAACACACAGGAATGCTTTTGATGCCTCAACTCGCAACCTGCAACCACCTATTGACAGGAACTTTCTTTCCCCATCCACAGACAGGATGTTATGTACTAAGTAGGCACAGATTGTCATGCAACACGGAATATGCAATATACATCCTTTGTTGCCCCTGTGGTCTCTATTATGTGGGCAAATCCATCACTACACTATGTGAACGACCCTGCAACTATAGGTTCCCCATCCGCAAGGCCTTGGAAAATGGGAACTTTGAATTAGCCATTTGCCAGCCATTTGGCTCAACATAAACATTTGTTGTCAAGTCATTCAATACATGCTTATTAATCACATGACACTTCTTGCCCAGCTAGGTTTTGTCTTATCTTTAGGCTTTGTCCTCTTGCGGCTTTCTTACAATTTGGGAGGAGGTTCTTTGGATATATAATGTAGATGATTGTAAATGATAATATCCTTGAGAAATAACTACTTTGGCCCTCCATTAAAAGAAAAACATTTATATTTATACTCCTTGTGCGAAGTCCCATGAGGGCCTGCATCACTTCTGGAGTTTTGTATTAATCTCTGTATGTGTACCCATGTATATAGAGTTTCATTAACATATTATTAAGGTCTACCCCACTGTTTACCAAACTTTGCATGGTTGTGTACCTCCATCATAACTTAACATTGATTTCTGTACAAAAGAAATTCCCATGATGTCTACATTCCACCCACTCACACGGACAGCCTCCATTTAAGTTACTATCTTCTCCAAAATGTCCACGAGACAGGCTTGGGGAAATTGTCTCACTACCCCCTCTGTAATCTCTAACACAGGTAGCTGACAAAAACATAAGACTATTTCTCCACAAGTATGTAAGTGCTGCATAAAAAAATACAACTGTTTATACAGTAAATTCAGCTAAACATAAGGCCAGTACAAGTACTGCTCTCTAATACTGTAATAAATAGTTTCCTGTTATGTAAAGATCTATATTATTTAGCCATTCTTTACTTCTAGTAAATATAGAAAGTTTTACAATGCACCCCACCAACTATGCCCCATTATCCATGACTCTGTTGTTTCCCTTTGTGTGATGTAATCTGTTTTATTTGAAGACCATTTAAATAAACAATTCAAAGCATTACATCAAGCTTTCATACATAAAATATGGAGAGCCGAGGCTTGATTGCATTTCAAAAACCGCTGAGCGTTTAAAAACCAGCCTGTTATATAGTGGATCTTGTGTTTTTTTTCCACTCAGAAGCCCCAGAAAAGCCAGGGTGTATAATACCGATCAAACAGCGATGGTCTCAGATTAAGGAGTGTATGATAAATGACCCTGGGGAACGTTGAAACACAATTACAATATTAAACATTATACAGGGAAAAAAATAATCCATCACAAAATCATAAGCGATACAACCAGGCAATCATTTATTTAACCTTTCCTTTGCTGAACACCTCTATTGCAATGCCATAGCTGTGATGGGGTTAAAGAGGTCTCCTTCAGTTAGCAAAGTAATCGATTCCTTCATTTCACAGCTAGTCTGGACATGGTATGGATTAAGTGGTCAGCGTGACCTTGACTGCCCTCCCAAGGGCTGGCCACCTTGGGATTTCTGTTAATCAGATTAATGGCACAAAATTTTTACTTGTTGTAAAACCCCATTGTTATACACCAAGTTGCTGCAAGCTGAGAGCCTTGGCCATTTATGTTACATTTGCATACACATCCTTGTAGCTGGCATGTAAAATGCAGATTACAGGCTGGGAAAAAGGAATATTTTTAACATTGGGTTTCGGTAGTCTATAGTTTCTAACTGTTCCTATTTTACAGGCTTTAGAGAAGGGACCATAATTTTAATTTTATTAATTCCCCCTAAATTGAACAGCAATTAAGCTTACAATAACAATATTGTTTTTCTATTTTTGGTGGGAGATTGTTACATGGAGTTTTAACTCTCTGATCATCATACTAAAAATAGGCAGTGATTTTAGGAGAGGAAGGGGTGGATGCTGCAGACTGCTGGTACTCTTATATATTACAGAAGGACCTAGAAAATTGCTCTTGGATCACATTACATTTATAAACACATACAACTGACATTCTGTTTTAATCCAAATTTTTTTAAGAGAATAATAATTTTAGGAAACAAACACTTTATAATATAATAAGTACACTTATTTGTATTGTACTAAACGGTGTTAAATGTATCTGTGGTTTTTAAAGGGCACCATAATAAAAGTGCCTTGGGAGGTACAAAATTAAAATTTAGTCTCATACTAATGTTTATCATAGTTTAGGGCAACAAATCCTGTGTTCTCTAATTCTTCTATTCCAGCTACTCTCAAACTGTATTTGCTATTGCGTAGACTTCCTGACACTCATCTCATGCACACCCCACTGATAGTCCTCAATACCAAAACCATGTGTAGTGCTTTTGGTCCTAATCTTCCAATAATATTGGCTTTCAGGAGACCAACAGCTATTTTGCAAATGCCTCTCTTACATGGCACAAGCACTCTTACATGGCATTAACATCCCAAACACACACAACAACTGAGGTGAGTTTCTATTTCCAGAGTGTATAAAAGATGGGCACCAATTACTTGAATGAGCTTAAAACAAGGACTAGTTTATCATACATGAAATATAGAAAGGAGGGTGGAAATCAGTACATCTATTTACAATTTTGGATAGTCTCAAACTTCAGACTACGTTCTAATCTCTTCTTAATCTCTCATCTCTGATAAAGTCTCTTTCTGTAACTTCTGAAAACAGACTTTGCTGATTGGATACTCACAGAGCATTGGCTCCCTTGCAATTGAGAATTGAATTGTATTTTAATCCTTATGTTGCAAGGTAAGACAACATGGACAGGTTCCTGTGTATACTTCCAACTCAACCAGTCACTCACCAAGTCTTTTTTTTGGTGGACGGTTGCAGCTCGTTTGTCACATCCACCTGTTCCACTTTCCAGCCCCGGGTTTTTCCCTCTGCGTTTGGCCCCTGGCTTTCTGCTTTCTCTGGCACCACAGCAAATCACAAAGGGGTCACTGTCTTGAAGGGTTAGCATACAGGTTGCTCGGTGTTTAAAGAACACATCTACATGCTAGCAGCTGGACCCCCTGTGTTCTCTAGGGCCTTCTTGAATTGTGTTAGTGACCCCAGCATTCCCGAGTGTCATTAGCCACTTCACGCTAGTGATCCCTATGTATTTCAGCTTGCATTTAGCCTTGCAATCCCTTTATATTGAATCCTTCATCTAGTCTTGGACCCTGTGTACTCTGTAGCTTTTGCCTTGTGCCTGTGACACAGATCCTGCTCCTGTGGTTCTTGCGTTGCCCAGTCTGTATCCTGCTTCAGTGACCCTGTAAACTCCTGCCAGCATCCAGTCTTCCTAGATGAGGAGGATATTAGCAAAAAAAAACTTACATATGTAAACATGCAATGGCAAGTACTAGAGAAAGTTCTTTTTTTGTGAGAGACTCTGAGATGGATAGTGTATGTGTTGTTGGGTAAACAGTCTCTTGGCAGGAATTTCAGTAAATTTAAAATCAACTCTATCAGCAAACAAAAAAGTGACAGGCTTTGTCTTCAAATTCAGCTCAAGCAAGACAGGTAAATCTTCCCATCGGTACAATACACAGTCTCATATACATAAAAGCCACAGCATACACAGCATTTCAAAGTCCCTGTTAAAGGCACTTACACCCAGCAGGTAAAAGTTAGACCATGGAGACCTTCATACTGCATCCAGATCTCCTCACCGCAAACAGCAAAACTGCCATCAACTAGCCTCTCTGATCAGCTGGCTAATAAATAGGCCTGAAAGGGAAGTACCTGCCCTCTAAAATTAACCCCCTCCTAAACCTCCCCTAGGGTGACTCTCCACAGTGTCTACTGTATATTCCAGTAACATATCTAAATGGACACTCCACACAGGAGTGTTTACTGTTTTTAGATATTTCTCTATATGTGGACCTTAATAGAATTTTGTAATATATAGCTCCTATAGGACGTTTTTTGGTAATATCATGCACAATGTTTGCCGACAAAAAAATAGTGTTTTCTAAAGGTTGAAACTATTATTATGATAATTTCCCTTGATATGCTTTATGATCCAAGATACTCACCTAAAACAAAATGATAAAAGATATTCTTACAGCTAGTCATTTTGACAGAGCGAAAGGATCTGTCCCCTGTGGGACATGCCCCCCTGGTACGTATCGTTGTAGCCATTGTGAATACTGCCGCTACATACGTACCTAGAAGGACCCCATGGTTGTTGGATCCATTACTATCAAGCCTAAACACTTCACAAATTGTAAAACTAAGGGCATTGTTTATCACCTGATGGGTGGATGCAATGCCTTTTATGTGGGGAAAACCAAATGCATGTTCTGGCAATGTATCAATGAACATATGGATGATATTCCTGATGGCATTCCTGTGAGCCTTATTGCAAGGCAATTTGAGCATTGGTGTATGTGTAATTAGGATAAAATAGGTTTTCTGGCCATTGATAAGATACACCGGGGTGGTGATTTTGATAATGCCATTTTACTTTCTGAATCACAGTGGATCTTTACACTTAGGGCTGGTTTAAATGGGTTTGTGAGCGATGCTTCTTTTCTGATATATTATTTCTCAAAACTGGACTATATCTCTAATGTTATTGTAGACTGTATGCCGATTGGTAAAAATAGGGTATTCTTTGTTATCCCCCCCCCCTTTTTTTTGCCCCCTTCCTTATAAATGGTGTTACTTTTAGTAAATTTAGGGTGTTTCCCTTTTCTTCTTTTTTGTGAGAGTTAGTCGGTCTGACCAAATATATGAACAAAATATTTTCTTGACCTGTATATGTGGGTGGCTTTTCCCTCTCTGGTCCTGTTTCTTTGACGATCGGATTGAGGGATGTTATGTGTTTTTGGCAAGTGTAGCGGATGTCTTGCAAGGCTGGACTGCATGGCAATAGGAGAATGCACTTAACCATGCTGGAACGTATTTCAAGGTTTGATCTTGAATCACTTACACCCTTTATAGAGGGCTGATGTCAATTCTGTCTTTATCCTCTTTCGGGCGGGGTGAGAGCAGCTTCCGAACTAATCGGGAGGTTGCGGCCTGTGGAGAAATGTATATGTCTTGGCACCGCTGTGACGCCCCACCCCTGTGCTGCCTTCTTGGATTCATTTAGGAATTAATTTTATTGTGGTCATCTGAAAAATAACCCACCCAGCTCCCCAGTGACCACCCCTTTTGTCTGCTTAAGGGCTGGTTTGTGTGGAGATTAGTTGCTGGAGGAATGGGCTTTCAGGAGATAACTGCTGATATATTTTGGCATATACAACAGCTCCATTGATGCTTAGTTAAATATAATTATTATCTCCAAACTAGGGTAAGGATCACACTATTTGTCCGATTGTTTAATGACACTATTTCTAGAGGAATGAGGGGGTCAAGTTAGTTACATGTACCTTTTTCTCTTTGTGTACTGTAGCAATGTCTTTTCTAAAGATTGATGTTTGATACAGACTAAGAGCATTTTTCTGGGTTCTACCTTTTGCTATTTTAATGTTTTTGCTCCTTTGATACAGGTTAGTGTAATGACTCTTACCCACACTCAGATTAATCCTTTGTTACTCCCCCCCCCCCCCCCATGCATCCGATCACTGTGACGGCTGTATTGGGTTCTGCTATGCAATTGGATGCTATTATGTTTGACTTTCTCTTATACATATACCATACTTGACAATTGGTCCTTGTTTCTGCCTTGTATCAGCAAGTGAAGTGTTAATTATGGTCTCCCCTTAGCTTGAACACATCCAATGCGTTATTCAGTAGAGGTATATAAATCCCTATATACACCTTCCTCCTCTCCCTGTTCCCCCCTCCCCTAACCCCTTTATTTTTCTCCCTTTTTTTCCCCTGTCCCCCCCCCCCTCCTTTCTGCCAATAGATAGAGTGTTGAACATACATATGGTGTATGTACATTTTAATATATGATAAATTAAATAGTTACTAATTTTATCTTAGTCTATATATAGACTAGATGTTTGTGACACAGATATGAAGCCCTGAAAAAAGCGGTTCATACCGCAAAACATGTTGGCAACTTTCATGTGATTTATGCAAGTGGCAGTCTCTGTATGGTATGTTTTTTTTTTTAAGTAGAGATTGATTTCCAGTGAAGATAAATTAGTAGGTATGTCCAACCAAATGTATTTTTTAGGTTTTGGTAATAATAGAAGATTAAATCCATTACAGATTTTATATTTCTTATGAACTCAAAAAGCCAGTGTTACAGGCTGTCTTCCTCCATCTGCCTTCGCCAATGTGAATCTAACAAATGGACACTCAATCATTCTGCTATAGATTTCATAATGTAAAATAAACGTAAATAAGAAGAATTCAGGTACAAAGGTGGGACTCCCTAAAAGCAATGTTTAAATAATAAACTGGAAAACACATCCAGTCTAGCCAAAACATAGTTTTTGGTTTTCCTATCCCATAAAACTAGGTGAGTCTAATATGTTCATTTAATATACTGTTTTGGGTGATATTTGTGGACATTATGGTATATTCAGTGTAATGTCCTCACTTTTGCACAGAAATAACATTTTGATTGTGGGTGCCTCATGCTTTAATGAAAAACAGAAATCAGACCCTTGGAAAAAAAATAGATACGATTTATACAGTTTTTTACATCTCATGTACAGTACAACTGGGAGCCTATGCATGTCTACAGCCCCCAACAAGTATTTGGTGTATAGATGTCCAAACCATGTAATTTAAATCTTTAAACTGACACATGAATGACATGGAGCAACATTGTCCCTGAAATGTTTAATCACAATATGACAGTCGGACAAAAATGTATAGGACAATAACTGGGGAAAGTTACTTAAGTTAAGGAATGTACCATGGCATCACAGTTAGTACTCAATTCAAACCTTTAACCACTTAAGCCCCGGAGGATTTGGCTGCTAAAAGACCAGGGGGTATTTTGCTATTCGGCACTGCGTGATTTTAACGGACAATTGCCCGGTCGTGCGACGCTGTACCCAAACAAATTTGATGTCCTTTTTTTCCCACAAACAGAGCTTTCTTTTGGTGGTATTTGATCACCTGTGCGATTTTTTGATCATGCGCTATAAACAAAAAAAGAGCGTCAATTTTGCAAAAATAACAATATTTTTCACATTTTTTTATATGAAATTCCCCCCCCAAAAAATGTAAAAATCAAATTTTTTTAACATTTTCGGCCAATTTTTTTTATGCTACATATACCCATGCACCAAAAAAGCGTACAAAACAAAATAAACACACAAGTCCTTTATTTAAAAATAAAATAATATTTTCCCCCAATGTAAATCCATCATCAATCGCACTGTCCACCACACCCACCGACCTGAAAAAAAGAAAAAAAAAAAAGCTTAGCTCTTGGTGAACGCTTCCCATGGACTGCCACATTTCTAGCCCCACCTCTCGTGACGTCACTGAGCCAGCATGCACCGCTCTGTGACGTCACCGGCGTGGCTCCGCCAAGTCCCTATATAAGAACTGTCAAACTTTGAATAAAGGACTTGTCAAAAACTGTCTTATGTCTTTATTTTTTTGTACAATTTATTGGTGATTGGGAAGGGGTACGATGTACATGATACCTATTCACATAGGGGTGGCCGGGATCTGGGGGCACCCTTGTTAAAGGGGGCTTCCAGATTTCGAAAAGCCCCGACCTGCAGACCCCGACAACCACAACTCAGGGTTGTCAGGAAGATAGAGCATCCCCCCTTCCCCAGAGCACCCCCCTCATGTTGAGGGCATGTGGCCTGGTATGGCTCAGGAGGGGGGCACTCGCTTGCCACCCCCCCTTTCCTGTCCTGCCAGGCTGCATGCTCGGATTAGGGTCTGGTATGGATTTTAGTGGGGACCCTATGGCATTTTTTTAAAAAATTTTGGCATAGGGTTACCCTTAAAATCTGTACCAGACCCAAAGGGTCTTTTTGAAATGTCAGTAGGCTCCATACATCGTACAGATGTGCCACTTTACAGGCACATTAAGGGGACCCCCCAGGCATGATATTTAAAGGAATTTTTTAATTTTATTGTTTCACTTTAAGCATCATTAGAATCACTGCTCCCTTAAAAATTATTGTTTTTTTTTTTTTTAAACATACTTTATTGATTTTTAACTGATAAACAAAACATGTTACCAAAGAGGCAATGCACAATAGGCAGTATAGTGACAACCATAACAACAACCATAGCAATCAATAGGTTATGCCCAGAAGCTATATAAAACAGTTCTCAAAGAAGTAGGTTCGTACACTAGGTGTAGCTTCTTGAGATGAGGTCAAGAGATAATATATCAATGCATTGCAAATAAACAATATAATGTTAGGAGGATGGGGGGGGGGTGGGGAGGAGGGGAGGGAAAGTATTGGGTTAGAGTGGGGGGGGGAGAGGTGAGTGGTTAGAGGGGAAGGGAAGGAAGGAAAAGGGTGAATTGCACCATCACATGAAATGCAGATCAACGCTATCAGAGGCAGACAACTATAGCATAGCAAACTAGGGTTAGGAGATTAGTGGATTGGCTCGGAAAATGAGCCCGTGTCTTAGCTTAGGTCCCTTGAGACCATGTGGTTAGGTGATGAGACCCGATCTGCGGAAGCACTTATGAGTAGGATTCCCAGCAGTTTTGGAATAGCAAAAGATCAGTTGGAGCCATATGTGGCAGTGTAGAATTAATTGAAAAAACAAGTGTTGTCAAGGCTGTTGATAGCATTCCAACAGGTGGTAAGTCAAAGTGTAAAAGCTGCGAATCTAGAGCTTGAGATGTAACCAGAATGGAGATCGCGCAGAGTGGTACTTTCCGGAGAGGTCCCTGAGTCTCCGTTTTTTAGCTGGATTCTTGCGGGGGCTTTGTTGGTCCCTGGGTTGTTGCTGCCAGGCGGAGTGTTGTGCAGGCGGTGCTGAAGTGTCCATCGGCAGTCTCATGTGGGAATTAAGATAATCCCAGGCTTCGTCAGGGTGTGTGAATGATTTGGAGGAGCCTGATGGATGCGTAAACCGAAGTGTCGCTGGGTATGCCAGTGTGAACTTAATACCCTGCTGATAGAGGGCATTGCAGAGTGGCTGCAAGGCCTTGCGGCGGCGGGAGACCTCTTGTGAATAATCTGCGAACAGCAGTAATTTGTGACCATCAACTTGCAAGGCTTTAGAATTGCGATAGGATTTCATCAGATTATTCCTGTCAGCAACATTTAAGAATTTCACAATCACAGGGCGCAGAGTGCGCCTTTCATTAGATGGGGGTCCCACACGGTGCACACGCTCAACAACGCAGGGAGCGGAAAGGCCCAGGGCCTGGGGGACACGCTGAGAACACAAGTCCATCAGGGAATCTGTCCATAAGACTCCGGGAGACCTATTATTCGCAGGTTATTTCTGTGTGACCTGTTTTCCGGGTTATCCACTTTGTCTAACAGGTATTGCTGTGTTTGTCTGATTTGTTTCTCGAGGTGGAAAGAGGCTTGAGTTTCCTCCTCAATCTCTGTCACCCTGCTCTCAAGGTCAGTGAGGCGCAGCGCGTGTTCACCAAGGTCCTTCCTTATCTGAGCAATGCCAGCAGCCATGGCTTTGTCCACTGCCTCTGTAATTGTGGGAGACAGCAGTGCTGCGACAGCTTGGGCTATGCCTGTGTAATGGTCGGGTGACACCACGCTGGTAGTTGTAGAGGTGGCCGTGACAGCAGCATAACTAGTCTCACGCGGATGTTGGCTGGGGGGCTGGGCCGCGCCCTCCGCCATCTTGCCTGTCTGTGAGGCGGCGGGAGAAGAGACTGTGTGATCTGGGGAGTGAGCGGCGGAGGGTCCGTGGATCAGAAATTTGCCATGAGTTGTTCCCCTAGATGTCCGGTATTACGGGGGTTGCTGCGGACTCACCGGTCGGGCGGTAGGAAGGATTTTATATGCCAATGCGCCCGAAGCCGATACTTCCTGCTCCCTCACATCTGGCGCCGGAACCGGAAGTCTCAAAATGATCATTTTAAAAATGTTTTTTGCATTGATACATGTCCCCCAGGGCAGTACCCAGCTCCCCATACATACTTTTTATGGCAGTAACTTGCATATAAGCCCTTAAAATAAGGACTTTTGATTTTTCATGTTCGTGTCCCATTGACTTTAATAGAGTTTGCATGTTCACTAGAACATTTTCCCTGTTAAAGATGTTCTGGTGCGAACCGAACAGGGGGGATTTCTGCCCATCACTAAAGGTTATGCAGGGATCATAGTTACCTAGTTAGTCAGGTTGAAAAAAAGACACAAGTCCATCTAGTTTAATCAATAAAGCGTTAGATCAGAGAGGACACTTACAGATTAGTACTTTCCCCCAATCAAAAATGCAATGTGGCTACCACTGGCAGAGGGTCTGGATGGTAGTCGGGCTGCCTACAGGCCATACACTACCTCTGCACTCAGGACGTTCCATATGTCAGATCAGTATATGAGGGAACAGTCCTTCAGCCCCATATGTGAGATTCTCTGTTCCCTCTCTAACCTGCAATGCAACTCTTCCTGGAAGACCTTGAGACCTTACTTCACACTTCTGAGCAGCACTGTGGGAGGCACCCAATCCAAGATGAATTTAAATCCATGTATAGGCAGGGTGGTTGTACAGAAGTCGGTCCACCGATTAACTTGTGTACAACCTCCCTGTTAAGAAATCTCTACTCAATCAGAGCCTTTAGCTTTAGCAGGCAGCATTGATCAATGTATTCTGACGGCAGGGAAGCCTTCCCGCTGTCAGAATACACTGAATACAAAGGCTCAGCGAGGAAGATTACCCCAACCACATCGAGTGTATGGATGGGGGAATCTAGTCTTTTCTTTCCTTTTTTTTTTTTTTTTTTTTTGTATGAACTTGACCTTCATGGTTGACACAGGGCTTTATTTCCTCATGTCAGAACCTCTAGCAAGGGAATTAGCGAACAGAACAGTAGTGACATCACCAATCTCACTCCAAACATCCTGAGGTGAGCAGTTAGAGGCAGATCGCACATTACAAATACACAGGAATCAGTTTATATGCACAGGAGTCCATAGACACACTCATATATGAGGAAGTACACTGCTATTTTTCAGGAAGATTTTGAGATACAAGGTATTTTTTTTTTTAGAGTTTTGCTAAGGCATACTTCCCTAAACAAATCTTCATTTTTGAGTTCAGTTACATTTTACATTTCTAGTAGCTTATAGTTCTATAAACCCCTGTGGCTAAAGTTTGATTGCTGTATATCTATAGTGTGAGACCTAAGACACTGCTGCCATTTACTCCTAGTCTTAGGAGTTTTGGTGCTCACTGTCCACTACATTGGGGCTCTAGGAATTAGATGTTCCCTGTGAGTTAGACAAATACTTATTGAGTTCAAGTCCACATTAATTATTAGATTTGTTTACATCTTTTTTAATGCTTTTTTTTTATTTCCTAGGTCATTGTGCACTGGCTATTTGCTAACTCATACTGATATGGTTTACTCTGTAATTGCACAATACCACTGAGGTTGTACCCAGGATTATATTGTGATTTCAACCTTAATATCAAGCCCTGCCTACAGACAGTATTTAGAAATTTGTCTGATATGCATTGCCTATATACATGTTATGTCAGGTAAAAAAAGTAAAAAAGTCTCCCAAGGCTGATTGTCTTAAATGATCAGTTCCATTGTGTGTATGCTTAAGCGATCTCTTTATACGTAGTTCAAACCTATTAGATTCTAGTGGAATAAAATGTTCAGGTTTCCTAGCAATTATGTCATCACTTGATGTCATCACCCCAACCACCGCACAGTTAATTACAGCTCTTCCACTAATTATACTCATTTTTCACTGCACATTTCATGAACTGATGGGGGTCCAGTGTGTGAAATGTAGGCATGGATGCATATACAGCTGCTGTCTCCACCTATCAACATAAGACATGGCCCTTTTTTAAGACTCACCATCACGTCTGAGTACACTGTGGTCATTGCCTATTCTTTTTTTATTTTTTGTTTTTACAACAGAGAGTGGCATACTTATTGCAGTTTAATAATTATTGCTTTGGAGTTCCTTACTTGTTCATCATTTTTATACTATACTTTGTCTATATGGACATTTCATATACTGGTGCCTCTATGTATCATTATTATATTGTACTCTGTATATGCAGACATTTCATATACTGGTGCCCCTATGTATCATTATTATATTGTAGGGGTAACAAATGGTAAAAAGGCGCTGGTGTCCCTGAGTAATATAATATAAAAGGTATTAGCGATTATGCACCTGAATAATATTTTTCTATATAGAAGTAAAGTGCAATAACAATTGTGCAGCTGTGGCAAGGAATAAAATATATATCAAGTACTAGCTCTTATAAAAAAATGTGGTAAATAAATGTAGGTTAGAAATTACAACCAATAATCATATATACCATCATTAAAAATGTTTTTTAAAAAGTACTAGTGCCACAAAGTGTATTTGTGCGAAATAAAATAATGATATTATATAAGGTGCTTAAAGGTGCAATAAATGACAAATAAAGTGCTAGTGATCACTTAATAAAACTTCAAATATAAAAACGTATGTGAATGAATAAATAAATTGCGTGAGCAAAAAAGTGGTTGAATAAATTAAATTCTTGAGCAAAAAAATCTTAGTAATGTTCAAGTAAAGTGCTTTATAAGGTGCTCAAATGGTAAAACCGTGATCCAAAACAGTTCATGCAGGATGGTGGATGATATTGATTGAATATCATGTGCTCCAGTGAATAAAGATGGCAATCTTTGCCTCTTACCAGATACAGGTGGGTCACACAGACCCCAAACGCCTATGATCCCTTTATCCTTTGGTGGATCAAACCATAGGAACACCTCCTCTCCACTTGAATATTGGTACAATTATCCAACAAGGTATTACGCTCCTTCTCCTCACTCCTCCATTAATTACCTCACGTAGGTGTGTGTAAAGCCCATATGCAGGGAGACAGATAAGAAGCCAAGAATAGTGTAATACTGTAGCTTTATTTTAAAATTTACATCTAGTCAAAAAATGGCTGCTTACTATTAGATGTGCCCACCTGGCACAGGGCAATGGGCATTGGTTGCTATGGGTGGCAGGATCGGGACAGGATCTGCAGACTCCTGATATTCTCCCTCCTTGTTAATCCCTGTAGCGTGCAGCGGTGCCGGCGTGCGGTCTGGTATGCGTACCAATGCAAATGGGAGGTGACTTCTTCCTCTCAACTTCCGGGTTTAGCAGAGACCACAATGCATTTCGCTTTTCCTAGCGTCATCAGGCGACGTACTCTGTCTATACAGACATTTCATGTACTGGTGCCCCTATGTATCCTTATTATATTGTACTCTGTCTATACAGACATTTCATATACTGGTGCCCCTATGTATCATTATTATATTGTACTCTGTCTATACAGACATTTCATGTACTGGTGCCCCTATGTATCATTATTATATTGTACTCTGTCTATACAGACATTTCATATGCTGGTGCCCCTATGTATCCTTATTATATTGTACTTTGTCTATATGGACATTTCATATACTCGTGCCCCTATGTATCCTTATTATATTGTACTCCGTCTATACAGACATTTCATATACTGGTGCCCCTATGTATTTAATTTTTATATTGTACTCTGTCTATACAGACATTTCATATACTGGTGCCCCTATGTATCCTTATTATATTGTACTCCGTCTATATGAACATTTCATATACCTATGTATCATTATTATATTGTACTCCGGCTATATGAACATTTCATATACTCGTGCCCCTATGTATCACTATTAAATTGTACTCCGTCTATATGGACATTTCATATACTGGTGCCCCTATGTATCATTATTGGAAGTTTGAATATATTATATAGTGTAAATGTGAATTTATAGTTGGACTAGATATAGACTCGACTATGTGCTAACATTTTACACATACACATGAGTTTCTTACACATTACAATGACTATGTAATCAAATAGAAAAGGACCAGGACCCCCGTCCTTGTTCTATTAATTCTTCCTCCAGCATCATTGCCTGTGTAATATGTTTCTTGGTCACTTTTTAGCCATCTTAAAAAACAGGTTACAGCCCCACACACTACAAAATCTGCTGTGAATTTTGTGTTACTTTTCACAGATACTGTTAACTTCTATGGATACTGTATACATACGGTATACATTTAGATCCATGCTGCAGGATAAAGAAATCACACTTTATAAGCAAGGCTTTCTCATCTCATCGCAGTAACTTTCCTGCTGTTCTGTGTATTGCTCTGTACAAAGCTTTTACAAATTTGGGAGCAGTCTGGGATTCTTCATATCTCCCTCCCACTGCCTGCATATGGCCAAGCAAAAAACAATGAGAGGAATAGACAGCTTGTATCTGTGTGTTTGTTCTACCCCCACCCTCCCATCTTCTCTCATCACTGAGGAGGGATCCCTGCTGAGCGCAATCAAGATACAGACTGTACCCTGCATCCACAGACATGCATATTCCAAGCTCTCTGAACAAGCAGAAAGCAGCACAATTTTACATACTAACCATACAGACAAGTGGGCCAGAGTTATGAAAAGAAAAATACCAGAACCTATCATTTCAGAGCACTCTTTTCTTATTTTAACTCTTTAGTACTGCTAGCACACGGTCTAACTCTTTATAGCCACTATACTATGAAAAAAAGGTTACATGGACAGATTATTGGTGCACCAAATGAGTACTAACGCTGGCCATGCACTAGTAGATTTTCAAAAAAATGCTTTTATATAAACATTTGTACAAAAATTCTAAGAACAGTCAATGACCCTAAAGAGAAACTTTTTTTTTAGTTCTGGAAAAAAATAAAAGTCAGCAGCTACAAAAGATTTACCCCCCTTTATGACCAGGCCATTTTTTGCAATACAAAAGTACATAGAAATTGTGAAAAAAAATGTCCATAAATAATCCACATGTTAATATAAAACAAATTCAAATTTCATCCATTATCCGTGCAAACGAAAAAAATCAAAGTGCTCGGTGCTTTATACTCCACCTATGTGATCAAGCTGCTCACCTTACATCCGACCCCTGCATCACCAGAGGCTCAGATATAGCAATTCCCCTTATGGGATATATAAGGTCATGTGATGTCTCAGGTTATGTTTCCTAAGGCCAACTCCACTGCACTCAATCCCGATCAGCAATGTATAGAAAGGTATAAAAAGGAACATCTAGTGCTCTCTGTTTAAGAGAATGCCCTGGGACAGTTGGATGCCTCTTTCCAGCTGACACCTTTCTCCAGTGATACCAGACTAGATCTTCAGTAGACACACCCTCAGTCAGCTCTGTGTAGCTTCAACAAAAAAAGCGACAATTTTGAAAAAATAACAATATTTTTCACATTCTTTTATATGAAATTCAAAAAAAAATGTAAAAATCTAAATTTTTTTTAACATTTTAGGCCAATTTGTTTTCTGCTACATATTTTTTGGTAAAAAAATTGCAATAAGCGTATTTTGATTGTATTTACTAACTACGGGAAAGATTTATGTCATTTTTATTGTTTTTTTTTCTTACTAATAATGGCGGCGATCTGTGATTTTTTTTTGCGGGACTGGGACATTGCGGCGGACAGATTGGACCCCTAACTGACATTTTTGACACTTTTGGGGGGACCAGTGACATTACTACAGTAATCAGTGCTAAAAATATGCACTGTTACTGTAAAAATGACACTGGCAGGGAAGGGGTTAACAGTACTGGTGATCAGTGGGTTAAATGTGTCCTTAGGGGTGTGATTCTAACTGTCAGGGGGCATGGCTTGTGAAGTAATCACAGAGACATGCGATCCTATATAGCAGGATCACATAGCCTCTGTGATCACTTCAGGGAGAATGGCAGACGGCTGTGTTTAAATCAGCCGTCTGTCCTTCTCTCTCAGCTGCGTGAGATTGCAAGTTGCCGGCGGCCATCGGAGCCGGCGATCACACGCACTGGCTCCCCAGCTGACGAGTGGGGGCGAGAGCGTGCCTCCGGCGGCGTGCGATTGCCCCCTAGCTCCACCCAGGCGAGCGCTGTACATGTATGGCACTTTGCCTGGGAGCGCCAGCCTGCCGCAGTACATCTGTGGCGGCTGGGGCTAAAGTGGTTAATGAATAAGTTCACCTTTAAAAAAAAAAATTAATAAATTAATAATAAATAATAATAGATAATAATAATAAATAAATAATAAATAAAAAAATAATAAATTAAATAAATTAATAAAAAATAATAAATAAATAATAAATAAATAATAATAAATGAATCAATAATTAAATGTTTTTGCAGGTAAAAAAAATGTGCATTTATTATTATTTTTTTTACCTAAAGCCTGGAAAGCATTGCACCCACAGATCAGCCAATAGCGGGTGTCATGCAGGACTCCTGCAAACTTGTCAGTGTATCTGTCTGCTCATACCTCGTATGGGCAGGCAGATACACACTTACAGGAAATGACAACGAACTACCAGAGCTCTTAACAGTGTTTATAGCACAAAAAATAAAAAATTGTAGAGATAATCAAACACCACCAAAACAAAGCTCTATTTGTGGGAAAAAAAAGTACAACAATTTTTTTTTGGGTATAGTGTCGCACGACCGCATAATTGTCAGTTAACCACTTGCCGACCGCCGACGACTATTTACTGCGGCGGTCAGCCCCTCACAGGCAGAGCGACGTAGTACTACGTCGCTAGCCTGTGAGGGTCTAGGGAGCGAGCGCGCGCTCCCGCTCCCGAGTGGTCACGGACCACCCCGCGCGTGGGACCTGCGGACCCGATCGTCCGCCGGTCACTCGCGATCGTCGGTGGAGAGGGAGAAAGGCAGACGGCTAGTGTAAACAAGCCGCCTGTCATTCTCCCCGGTGTATGAATGGCGATCATACGGTTCTACTACGTAGAACCGTTGATCACTGTTCATACATCTCAAGCCACAGCCAATCACAGTTAGAATCACGCCCCTAGGGACACACACAGCCCCTCCCTCTCAAAAAAAGTTAACCCCTTCACTGCCAGTGTAATTTTACAGTAACAGTGCATATGTATAGCACTGATTACTTTAGAAATGTCACTGGTAACCCCAAAAGTGTCAAAAATGTCAGCCAAGGGTCCGATCTGTCCGCCGCAATGTCACAGTACCGCAAAAAAAATTGCAGATTGCCGCCATTACGCGTTTAAAAAAAAACAACAAAAATGACAAAAATCTTTCCCTTTGTTAGTAAACGCGATAACTTTTGCGCAAACCAATCAAAATACGCTTTTTGCGATTTTTTTTACCAAACATATGTAGCATAAAACAAATTGGCCGAAAATGTTAAAAAATTTTGATTTTTACATTTTTTGGGGGGGAATTTCATATAAAAAAATGTGAAAAATATTGTTATTTTTGCAAAATTTACGCTCTTTTTTTGTTTATAGCGCATGATCAAAAAATCGCACAGGTGATCAAATACCACCAAAAGAAAGCTCTGTTTGTGGGAAAAGAAGGACGTCAAATTCATTTGGGTACAGCGTCGCACGACCGCGCAATTGTCCGTTAAAGTCACGCAGTGCCGAATCGCAAAATAGGCCCTGGTCAGGAAGGGGGTAAAATCTTCCGGGGCTTAAGTGGTTAAAGGAGCGCAGTGCTGTATTGCAGAAAATGGCCTGGTCATGAAGGGGGTAAATATTCTGGCGGTCAAGTGGTTAAGCCCAGGCTGTTACAAAACTAAAACTGACTAAAAAATGACAAAGAATTACATTTTAAAGGATAAGTTCCTCTTTAAAAAAAACAGTGCCATGGTAGTTCATTGAAACTATAAGCCGACAGCCTTTGCGGGACTTGTAGTTTCCCACTCACAGAGCACTGTAAATGGATGACGTGTCCACATTATTTTCAAAAAGTGACAGCGGGCGCACAGAGAATATGTCTGCCCGCTGTCACTAGGGAGAGGGGTTGGGGGAGGGGGAAAGGCTGCAGCTGCTGGAACACGTTACATGTTCCACCCTAAATATGGGTGAAACATATAACGTTCCAAAAGGTGAACTTATCCTTTAAATCTGAATGATTTTTATAGAATTATAAAATAGGATACTTGCAATAAGATGAATGAAGCCGTGAGTGCCATTTTTTCTACCATATTAATAATTTTCACAATGCAAAATGTGTCATGGGGAAGGGTTAGGCACTCTGTCAAGTATTTGTTTTTGTCTGTGTCCCCATTGGAGAGTTTCGGCCCTTTATTTGCCCTGAAAAGAAAGTGAGAGGAAATTCAAAAAAGGTATGAAGAAATCTTTCAGTGGGGACCTCTATTCCGGGTACAACTGTCTTTGTGTATTAGATTTGGTAATAGAGGCATCAATCTAGTAGCGAATAATTTGGCATAAATTTTGATATCTGAATTGAGCAGGGAGATGGGACGAAAGTTTTGTGGAGAGGTCGGGTCTTTGCCCGGTTTGGGAAGGGTTACAATGGTGGCTTCGAGCATTTCCATCGGGAAGGAGGATGTGGATGCAGCATCATTGAACACTTCGCACAGATGTGGTGCCAGAGTGTCGGACATGGACTTATAGTACTCGTTTACCAGTCCATCCGGACCAGGGGATTTCCCAGTTGGCAAGGATGCTACGGCTAATTGAACTTCTTCCACTGTGAAAGGGGCGTTAAGTTGAGTAGCCTGTACGGGTGTGAGAGATGGCAGGGTAATGCTATCTAGAAATTTGTTAATGTGGTCGGATTTGGAGGAGGAGGGCATGGAGTCCTTCAGGTTATAGAGAGTCTCATAGTAGCTGCTAAAAGCGTTGGCTATGTCTCTAGGGTCATAAAGTCGTTCATTCGTGTGGGGATGAATGATAGATTTTATTTTGTTTTTTACCCGCTGTCCTTTAATCTTGGCTGCCAATAGTTTGCCAGCCTTGTTGCTACTGGCGTAATACGTGGCTCTGGTTTTTCGGAGATTGCGTTCGTAGGTGTCAAGGAGATGGGATCGGAGTTCCCGCCTGAGCGTCAAGAGTCGGGTTTTTAGGTCTGCTGAGGGATTAGTCTGGTTCTGGGTCTCTAGAGAAGTGATATCTCTGGTAAGTTTGTCAATAAGTTGGGAGCGCTTTCTGTTTGTTCTACGTTGTAGTTGAATAAATACCCCTCTGCTGAACGCCTTGTGGGCGTTCCAAAGAGTCGTGGACTCAGATACCGACCCTTGATTGGTCACGAAAAATTCAGATAAGGATTTTTTGAGGAATTCAACATTATCTGGCTGTTTGAGTAGGGCAGCATTTGCCCTCCAGGGTTTCTGAGATGTGGATTTGGGCGATAGTGAGAGAACCACGCTCACTGGCGCGTGGTCAGACCACGTAATCGGGGCAACCTCTGAGTCCACTGCTCTCTGGAGTAAAGCTAAATCAGACAAAATAATATCAATGTGTACATATTGTGCACCACGGAATGGTGAGAGAATTCTCTATCGGACGGGTGGTGACACCTCCAAATGTCATAGAGGTCATTCCTGTGAATAAAACCTTGCAGGGAAGGCAGGCTTCTGGTAGCAGTAGTTGAAGTGTCCACTGACCTATCTGGGGGAAGATTAAAATCGCCACATAGCATCAGGGGACCTTGCTGGACCGAGCGTATTTTTAGCATTGTCCTGTTCAGGAAGCGAATTTGGTGAACGATAGGAACGTATAAAGGGACCAAAGTCACTGTAAAACCGTCTATGGTGCATACCACGATTAACTATCTGCCATTCACATCTGTCACTGAAGTGACCAGGTTGAAGTCCAAGTCTCTGTGTACAGCTAAAAGGACGCCTTTCCGTTTCTTGGAGCATGAGGCTGTGAATACCGTGGGATAGTTCTTGTGGGCATGTAGGTCTAAAAAGTGAGTCTCTTGGACACAAACTATGTCAGCTTTGTTTTTGGTGGCTGTGCGCCACAGTGAAGAGCGCTTGGCCGGATGGTTGAGGCCGTTGGCATTGACCGATAAAATTTTAACTGTCATGTGTGAGTAAGGGTGTTTGCGAGGTATCGTTACTCACGTAACCAAGGGTGATTGAAACTTGTCTAGATGGGTGAGCGAGGAGTTGGAAGCAGTTAGTGAGGTCTCTTGTAGTCTTGAAGAGGAAGCATGAAGAGCTGTGCTGCTCGAGGATTGTCCAGGAGAACCCGGGGGAAGACATAACGTCTCGTGGAAGATCAAAGTCTGTTACACCTGCAGGAAAGGGAGAAAAAAAACAACACAAAACCAGACAGAACAAACAAAAAACATAGAAGCGGATGGAAACCATGGGCTGGGGTAGCCATTTCCAATTGGGGTGAGAACAGTTCCAAAGCCAAACGGGCTAAACGCCTCTGGACGACAAGCTGGGATTAGAACAGGATTCCAGAGAGTAAGAGGAAGTAGAAAAGCAAGGAAGACTTGATCCCAGTCGTTCAAGTGTCTCTTGAAGTGCGTTGCGGCATGGATTGCCATTGTGGGGGAACTCTGCTCGGGGATTCTTTGCCCCTGGGGGGGGTACGGGATCCGGGATAATGCCCCACGAGTGGAGCAGGGATATGCCCCTATCAAGCGTGGTAATTGCGTGTGATTCTCCATTCCTCTCCACCAAGATCTTGGAAGGGTGTTTCCACTTATACGGCAAGTTATGGTTACGCAGAGCATTTGTGATAGTGGAAAGTTGCCTACGCATGTCCAGGGTGTGCTTGGACAGATCAGCAAAAATTTGTACAGCGGAGTAGGGGTCAGGGAGGTTACCCAGGGTTCTAGCTTTGTTTAATATGGCTTCTTTGGTTTGGTAGAAGTGCACACGGAGCAATGTGTCGCGTGGCACGTGTTGCGGCAAAAAAGGGGGTTTAGGAACCCTGTGTATACGGTCAATCGTCAGCTCCAGGGGGGACGCTCCAGGTAAAATAGCTAGAAACACATCAGTGGCAAATTTGTGTAGCTCAGCATGTGTAACAGTCTCAGGTATGCCACGCACTTTGAGATTGTTCCTTCTGGAGCGATCCTCCAGGTCTGCGATTTTAGCTTTGAGCCATTGTCGCTCATCTAAGTTTTCTTCATGTGCTTCCACCAAGTCATTAACTGTTGTCACAATCTCAGAAACAGAGGATTCTACAGAGTGAACCCTTTCCCCTAGGGAGAGCGCTTCAGCAGAGAACTTGGTAGCAAGGGAGACTATGTCTGCTTGGAGGGAGGTATGGAGGGCATACATCATGTCCTTAAGGGCCGTATCCATGATGGGTTGGCCTACTGTAGGGAAAGCAGCGAAGGGGGATGTCCCCAGGGCGATGGGCAGCAGGGGATTAATTGAGCTCCCAGGCTGTGAGGCCTTGTCAGCAGAGTCCAGCCGCATCTTCGATTTGACTGGGCTTGTGCACGCAGGACTGGTAGGTGCGGATGTAAAGGGCGAAAGGGTACCTGGTTGCAGGGTGTCCGATGAGGCAGATTCCTCTGGCAGGTCTGTATAGTGGACCCTCTGCTTCCCCGAGGCGGCAAGGCCCGGAGCGCCGGCGCCATCTTGTCGACCACCTCGGGCCGGCAGCGGGAAGAAGGCAGTTAATTTCTTCGGCCCCTTGACGTCCTTCCTTTTGCGAGACATCGTGGAATGCTGCCGCAGTCAGCCGGAGTCCGATGGTGGCTCGAATCCTGAGCGGGTCGCTGGGGATGGCGCTGGATACAGTCGTCGGTCGGCGAAGCGGGAGATCAAGCACCCATCACTGTCCCGCGCTGGCCACGCCCCCCGGGTACAACTGTCTAAGAGGGGAATCCCCCTCACTTTGGGAGAGCTCCTCCTATAGGTCTGAGACTCACAATGCAACAACCTGATTTTTGATACCAGCAAATTAGTATTACTGCACATAAGGAGTTTTAGAATGTTAGAATTATATAATATATATACTAATGTTGCATATACCTGGGTTCCCCAAACCTAATTACTTTTCCACTGCCTTCTTTGGAAATAGTTCAGTGCTATAGTTATTGCCTATCCCTTTGAATATAGTAAGAAAATATGTTTTCTTCTTAATGATGGAGAATATATCAAATTAAGTAAAATGACTAGGAGTAACTCAATTTGTGTTGTGGAAAAAAAAAAAAAAAAAAAGCATTCCCCTCTGGGTGATCAATGTATATTGCAGGAAATTTAACACATTTTGTAGTTGATTCCTACCTGTTTCTGCTCTGAAGAAAAAAAGCTTTTGGATTTTGATTTTAAATGGGAGTGTTTTGATCAGCTGATTTCCTTGTAGAGTTCTAACGAGGAGAGTGAAAGGGTCTGAATCCCTTTACAAGGGATTAACCCTTTTTGCAGAGAATGCCTAAAATCTGACATGTTTCTTAGTGCAGATTTCTGGGAAATCAGTGAGCCAATCTCACAAGCAAGAAATGCCATATCCGTGGGCCTTCATTCTGTGTACAGAATGTCTCCAGGTTGCCATATTGCATTGAATTTTTCAGAAAATGACAAACTGCAGATTGAAAAGGAAATGTATCTTTTAATTGTAAATAACAATATGGCTTTTGTCACAGTTATATATTCTATAGTATTATTTTTTTTATTTGCTATATTTTTCCCACAAAACTGAAGTTACCCTTTTAACTATAAAACAATGACATTCATTTGCATATAACCATGAACATATACTGTAAATAAATATTAGATTTGTTGTATATGCATTTTATTGTGTAAAAATGCGTGAGTCCATTATCTGTGTATGTGAAAACAAATCTAAATAGATAAATGCTTGGAAGCCTTCCTTTTTATAATACTTAGCCTTACAAATTCTCCTGAAAAAGTGTTTTCTATATAACAGTTTCTTTTCACCTCTTTTGTCATAAGAATATACATTTACTTTTGTATAATATTGTATCAACTGCTACCCATTATATTCATTTTGCAAATGTTCATTAAATAGATTAAATAATTCCTTCTATAAACTATTCCAAAATAAACAACTATATATGCAACAGAGATTGTCTTTTTTTAGCAGTTTATCGTGACAATGACAACCTGCAATTCTGGCAACTCTTGACCAGACTCTTGTCATTAATGAAAGTAGATCATTGCAAAGTGATTCAGCAATTGCAGTAATTGTCTTCCTAACACTGAAGGGATGAGTATAATCATCACTGTTCTTGTATCCAGCTTTTTCTCAAACAGGGGGGTAGTGCATATAGTTACTACCGAAGACTCAACCTAAACAAAGTAGGATATCTGTTTATGTATCAGAGCTGAATTGAGAAGAGTTTAGCAAACACAGTGGGATGCCAGGACACCCCAGATATAGTGCCAAAATTATTGAAGTCAATGGCAGCCAAATCTTGATTATTTTGGCCTTTTTCAAGGTTAATTTGGGCATGCATTTTAAAAAATGTTACCGTTGCCAAATGACAGATCCACGGTGAGCTGGTGCTTGCAAACAAACCAGCTAGGGGTCTGTTGTGACATCACCCAGGATCTTTGGCCAGTTTGTTTACAAACAACAGCCAGCAGGGATTTGTCATTTTGCAGTGCTAGCAGCAGTATATCTAGTGTGACATTAATGCTTGCAATAGTGCAGCAAAATTTGGTTGTGGCTATATTTTGTCAATGACATCACTCAGGGTCCCTGGCTGGTATGTTAACAAACAGATGCCGGGGATCTGTCATTTAGCAGCAGTACTGTAATGAGGTGATATTGGTGGTCAGCAGGTTGTCATGCCGGTGAGGCAACATTGACAGGAAGTGGGTTGTTGTGATTATTGCTAGATCTATATTACTGGACATTGTTTACTTGAAGTAACCCAGAATGTCTGGCTGGTTTGGTGATCTGACCAAATGTTTAATACTATTATTAGTCCATCACCTTTATCCAGTTTCTTTAGCAAGGCAGTGGTTGTCTTGGAGGTATGTTTGGAATCATTATCATGTTGGAATATTGCCCTGCGACCCAATCTGCGAAGGGAGAGGATCATGCTCTGCTTCAGTATGTTACAGTACATGTTGGCATTCATGGTTCCCTCAATGAACTGTAGCTCCCCAGTTCCGGCACGGCAGCACTCACGCAGCTCTAGACCATGACACTCCCACTTCCATGCTTGACTGTAGGCAAGACACATTTGTCTTTGTACTCCTCACCTGGTTGCCGCCACAAACACTTGACACCATCTCATCAGACCACAGGACATGGTTCCAGTAATCCATGTCCTTAGTCTGCTTGTCTTCAGCAAACTGTTTGTGCACTTTCTTGTGCATCATCTTTAGAAGAGGCTTCCTTCTGGGACGACAGCCATGCAGACCAATATGATGCAGTGTGTGGCGTATGGTCTGAGCACTGACAGGCGGATGCCCCACCCCCACAACCTCTCCAGCAATGCTGGCAGCACTCATACGACTATTTCCCAAAGACAACCTCTGGATATGATGCTGGCGAGGCCTGTTCTGAGTGGGACCTGTCCTGTTAAATCGCTGTATGGTCTTGGCCACCATGCTGCAGCTCAGTTTCAGGGTCTAGGCAATATTCTTATAGACTAAGCCATATTTATGTAGAGCAACAATTCTTTTTTTTCAGAGCCTCAGAAAGTTCTTTGCCATGAGGTGCCATGTTGATCTTCCAGTGACCAGTATGAGTGAGTGAGAACGATAACACCACATTTAACACACCTGCTCCCCATTCACACCTCAGACCTTGCACTAATGAGTCACATGACACTAAGAAGGTAAAATGGTTACTTGGGCCCAATTTGGACATTTTCACTTAGGGGTGTACTCACTTTTGTTGCCAGCGACAATGGCTGTGTGTTGTGTTATTTTGAGGGGGCAGCAGATTTACACAGTTATACAAGCTGTACACTCACTACTTTACATTGTAGCAAAGTGTCATTTCTTCAGTGTTGTCACATGGTAAGATATAATAAAATATTTACAAAAATGTGTGAGGTGTTCTCCCTTTTGAGATACTTTATATACTGTATATATTAGCAAATTTCAAATACATTAACAATACTGGAAGATGAAAATGATTAATATTACACATTTCTACCATTTTGAAGTGCTTGTTATCCATACATGACCTAAATATTTTAAGGATGCGTGAATCTTCATATAATCAATAAAAGTGATTGTAAACGATCACTTTGTAAAAAATCCATTCAGCTTAAAATTGATATGAAAGGCAAAACATTTGCGTATAGATATATAAAAATATATAAATACCTTTTTTCCCCTTTTTTAAATGATCACATCCCCTCTGTTCTCCTCTGTTATTCTTAGCTGCATAAGAGCTGGCGGGAGGGGAAGCAGCAGCACCCTGAGCCTCCCAGTGAAAGTCTGTGCAGGGGGGCATGTCAAGACAAGTTTAATCATTGGAGGAGAGGAGGCTGAGTTCCCAGCACAGCCAGGAAACTGACCATGCTGTGCTCTCCTGCTTAGTGTGGTCAGCTTTTATTATGAAAGCAGAGAGACTGACAGGAACACCAGGGATTTTACACAGAGGAAGCAATACCAAGAGAACAAAATACTTTTTCATACAAATACATGGTACAGCAGGCACAAATTAAGAATTTGAAATGATGGGGGTAACAAAACACTTTATAAAACAATGTGTATATTTTCTATTAAATGTATTCAGTCAATAAACTCTATAATTAAAACTATATGTGATAGATAGATAGATAGATAGATAGATAGATAGATAGATAGATAGATAGATAGATAGATAGATAGATAGATAGATAGATAGATAGATAGATAGATAGATAGATAGATAGATAGACAGACAGAGAGAGAGACAGACTTAAGCCTAGTACACACAATGAGATTATCGGACGATTGATTGTCTGTTTTTTTTTTTTTTTTTTGGGTTATTTTTGCATGCTAGTCTCAATATCAAATGTGAATAGTTTACTAAAGTATGAAAATTCTCATACGACAGAGAAAAAATTCAGACGTGATAACATATATTTGTATTGTATTTTCAGCCGAAAACTGCACTAATTAAAGAAAAACCGTCCAATCGTTGGTATCGTATGAGAACATTTTTTATGTTTGTCCCTTTGGAAAATTTCAGACAAAAGCTGTGTACTAATGATCATATTATCGTACGATCATGTCGAAAGTGGAATTTTTTTTGTCCAGTTTTCTCATCGTATGTATGAGGCCTAACTCTTGCAGGGCACTAGAGATTCCAAATGATACAGTAATTCATATCTGCTTGCTGCTTGCTGCTAATGTATTTTATGCAAAGACATGAAAAAAGCCATATATATGTATAATATCAGCACATAATGCATATTGGGCATATAGAGAAAGAACTTCAGCAAATGCCAACATAAACATAATGCGGTGGAATGAGATGAGTTGCTGATGAACATTTGTAGGGAGGATAGCAGTGAAGCGAGAGGCCAGACTATGAGACAGCACTTTCAGCTATGGGGGGTTTATCTCCAGCAGAGAAGGCATTAAACATGTAGAATTCATACCCATTATCTGTCAAGTCACCTCAGATCATCTTCTCTGAAATATCCCAGTAGTCCATAGTAAAGCCTAGGAAAAGCAAGTAGTGAGTGCATCCACACACTTTCAATTAGTGAAGCTAAAGGCGAGACAAGGAAAAACTAAACTTTTTTTAAAGATTATAATATCTGTAACAATAGAACTGCACCCATCATTTCCAGCTCTTGCTACCTGCTGTAACATGGCTGCCCCTTTGGAAACCTTTGACCTTTCTATTGTATGAAACCAGGGTCTGAGTCGCCTTTGATATTTCCTGTGCTCTTTCCCACTTCTCCCTTTGCTGGATAGCTATCCCACTGAGAAGTTGTCATTCAAATGCCTAAATCCGAAAAGTTAACAGAAAGTTACCAGTCAATTTTTTAAGGGTCACTTAACAGAAAATGTTTATCCTCCATCTGCAAAGACTTGTAAACCACACTAGTGAGATGCTGGAAATACAGATATGTGTGGTTTTTCAGTGAATAGACCTTCACCAAGAAATTTAATCAAGGCTGCTCTGGAAAGAGGCTTATTAAATAATTATATTGAGCTGCCACTTCAAGATCCAGTCATCTATCTGACCACACTACATCAAGAATGTCTATTAAAGCTGCTCAACCTTTTTAAGGCCATAGTTATCTATCAACTCATTTATTTTATTCAGTTATATAGCGAGCAGAGAACATTGAACCTTTCACATTAATCCTTGACTTTCAAGGAAAATTCCAGTGTTCCTACCAAACACACTATGTGGTCAAATTTATGTGGAAGTCAATTATTCTCCTCCCAACAATTTTGGGTAGGTGTCCCCACTCAAACTATCTGAATATATTAGAAAGGGAGAAACAAGTCTTCACTCGTCTCCAATCTTGAAATAGTGTCCATATCCACTATCACTAAGGTGAACAGATATCTCTCTAGCAGATCACAGAAAACAAAAATTAACACGATGAGCGTATTAACCTCTTCCTACACTATCCAAAACTAAATGATTTGGCTTTACATATAATGTAAAATGGACTTTAAAAAATGTGATTTCTATTTACTTTGCAGGCAGAATGATGTCACATTCTTTCCGACTTCTTGCATTGGACTGAAGTGTCTTTTTATGACATTGTACATGCTCTGCATTTCCTAGCAATCTTCTTGAAGGACAGGTACAAATTACAAGTAACTATTTCAATTAGCCACAACCAAAAAAGTACCCTAATTTTTTAGAACAATATAGTACATCACAAAGCATAGTGCGTATGAGAAGGTTAGATGCATTTTTTTCACTCTACAGTATATGTGCATTAGTGTATTATTCAGAATAAATGGTAACACACCACAATGCACATATATTAATAATTTGAATCCTATACTTTGGAGTTCTAACCACTAGGTTGAGAACCCTTCTTCGCCACAGTTTTGAGCTAACTAGCTCATGAGGGTCAGCCGTTCTCCAAAATCGAAGCACTGCTGCGCCCTTGAATTTTATAGGTATGCATTGGCCAGCCCAGTGGCATTCTACAATTTTGGTACAAGGGCTGCCTTAAAGGGTGGAACTCATTTTAACATTGGCAAATATAATAAATGAGAATAGTCTAAGTATACTGCTATTCTTACTTTGCATAACATTTAGAAACAGTTTAAGAGCTGCCATTTTATTGTATACATGATGGGTAGTGTGTTTGCTGAGTGTGGGGGATAAGAAAATGAAAAGGAAAAACCTAAAATCTTTTACTTATTTCAACAAACTATAATATATGGCCATAGAAAATGATCATATGTAAAGGAATTGATAAGGAATGAGAATCAAAGAGGAAATTTGGAGAAAAGTCATTAATTTTTCACTTTCTTTTGAATTCGCGCAATGGTGATGATCAGAAAGTGACTCATTGAACTTTCAGACTAAATTATTATGTGAATGGATTCAACAGTAATGTATAAAGTGAGTTCATTCATCAAAGTCTTAACAGGGAAAATGAACAAAAATATGCGCATAGCTATAAAATTAAGCTTACCTTTTTGCCTGCTGAGGTGACACTGAGAAGATCTGGAAATGAAACAAATAAGCCCTAATCATCATTTGAGTTACAATCCAACAGCATATTATTTTAACAAAAGCTCTAAATGCACAATCACTGTGAAATGTTGGCAGAAAAATTGCACAACTATGTATGTGAATCTGTGCTGTTCTAATTGAATTTTGTCCAAACTGGCATTAACTACTAGTGCCCATTGAGAGACAAGTTTTATGTCTGTGGCATATCAGTTGTAGTTTTTGCATTGAATTTACTTTGCTGTCCCAAAATGTTATCTTTAGAATCTGCAAAAATGTTGTAGATAGAAAATATTGCAGCGCCTCACCACAGTCCTAGAAAAATATAAAGTCTGAGTTTACAGGGCTAATGCTTTGAGAGATATTAGCAGAATGATAGGCAGTGTATGTTTTATAGTGTGTGGCATTCTTTGCAGACTATAGTTGACAACTGTCTTTATAGAAAAAAAAAAAAAAAGGTGGCACAGACTCACCTCCAGATATAGTTTCAGCTTTTCATTTTCTTTGCATTAATAAAGTCCATTTGTTGACAACCTATGGTAACATTAGTTGTTCATATACTGCCACAACTGCCTTTTTGCTCCCTATGTAATGCCATGACTTACAATTTGTTGTCGCCAATTTGAATTGTCACACTGTGACTAGCCCTAAATCCTCCCTTCCTGCAGAATCTCAAGTTTAGGGGATTACAACATTTCTCAGGTATAATCATCTTGCTCTTCTGCATAATATTGAGAGAACCAGATAAAGGGAGGCATGTACTCAACAGGAAGGTAAGTGACGGAGCCTATATCAGATTTATAGAGAATAATGCCTAGTCTGACATGGACCCTATATCCTTAGCAGAGTATCTGGCAGCCCCATGAACATGCTTTGTGCTACTGGCACCTTTTGCTTTTAACTCCATCTTATTTTTTTGTCAGGTTGTGCACACTCATATGCCCAGCAAATCTAGCTTTGTCCTGAAGTGACCTATCACTCCACATCAGGAGGGAAAGCCTATACATCTGTAGGGATCCGATGCATTTCTAGGGGCCTGGGCGGGGCTCACTACTCTGGGCACCTTCCCCGCATATCCTCTAAAGACAGGCGCCACAATGAACTGCTCTATTATTGTGACAGGCAGGAGGGACAGATGCTAATCACAACAGCACGCCTAAGAGCCAATGTAGCTTAGGCTCCTCCTCCACTCTGACCAGAAAAGGACTGACCATTTGGGCAGTCTGGTACTGCCCGAGGGCCCGGGGTTGGAGGGAGGGGGCCCATGAGCATACTTGCCAATGTGGAGACAGCAGTAATGCCATTGCTTCTAAATACATACACTGTGCCAGCAGTGTATGTATTTTGAATCTCCAAAGCTCCTTTCTGCCCCCCCCCCCTCCGTCTCCTGCACTTCCTGTGAGATCTCTGACTCAACCCCCCTCCCCCCTTCCTCCAATCATAAGTGCGATGTACTGATAGAACAAGGAGGAGGAGCACATTATAGCTACTGCCGGTCTGGCTGCTGCTCACACTACAGGCCGGGAGGAGGTGAGCTGAGCAAAGTCTCCTTGGGTGGAAAGCTGCCAAAGTTTCTGTTAGTATTTGTTCTGTAGGTATTTCAGTGAGGGGTTAAGGAGACGAGGAGAATGAAAAGACAGCGAGTGTGACATATCTCTCAAGCTGGCACACACCCCTATCTAAATAAACATCCACCAATCACTCTGTTGAGATAATGTGAAGGTAAAATATAACTATTCATTTAACCCTGTATTTATGTGGTGGGTGTACACTTCTGATGGTACAGACTCAGAGATTAGATAACACAGGGTTAAATGAATGGTCATAAATTAACTTCACATAATCTGGACATATACAGAGCGCTAGAAGCTGGCTTATATAGACATAGATTTACATCTTATAACAGGAGGTTGTTTTCTTTGAGTAGTACCGTTGTATTAGATATTGTTGTAGATATTAGTAGATGAGCACAATTGTTTTTTTGAAACATCACTTTATGACCACATTTATAGCCCCCAACTACCACCAGCTTGCACCACTCCCAGGCCACTTCATACATCCAGCGGAAGGACATCACTTGGGCCCTTATGTTCCTAACATCGATCCCTGGTCACCCCACAGACCCTGCCACTAAAAGAAATCCCTCCCCATTCTGCCACTGTCACACCCTCCACACTCCTCTCCTCTACATACTGGAGGGATTACACTGGACTGGATCAAGGCTGTACTGAGGGCGCAGATTGGATAGAAGGACTACAAAGGGAAGACACTTCGAGAGAGGTATGGCATACAGGGGAGATGAGACTGGAGGAGGAGGACATGGAATAGAAGAGGAGGACATGGAATGGGGGAGGAGGACATGTAATGGGGGATATGAGACTGGAAGGCGAGGACATGGGAAATGAAACTGAAAGAGGAGGACATGGGATAGGGGAGATGGGACTGGAAGAGCAGGACATGGGTTGGAGATGATGGGACTGGAAGAGGAGGAGATAAGACTGGAGGAGGAGGATATGGGATCAGAAAGATGGGACTGGAGGAGGAAGAGGAATACATGGGTTGGAAAAAAGAAGGACATGGAATGGAGGAGATGGGAGTGGAGGAGGAAGAAGACATGGGATGGAAGATATATTAAATTGTAAGAGTATTAAAATAAAACCTGGTGCACTGAAGGACTTGGTAGGATGGCCAGTGGGCGGATTTGGTGGGAAGGCCGGTGGGCGAGCCCTGGGGAATGTTTGTGTTCAGACCCAGGGGTTCACAGGGGTAAAGCTGTGTAAGGGGCCCCAAAATTTCTGATAGCTGCCCTGGCTCCACCACCATCTCATGCCCGAGGGCCCGGGGTTGGAGGGAGGGGGCCCATGAGCATACTTGCCAATGTGGAGACAGCAGTAATGCCATTGCTTCTAAATACATACACTGTGCCAGCAGTGTATGTATTTTGAATCTCCAAAGCTCCTTTCTGCCCCCCCCCCTCCGTCTCCTGCACTTCCTGTGAGATCTCTGACTCAACCCCCCTCCCCCCTTCCTCCAATCATAAGTGCGATGTACTGATAGAACAAGGAGGAGGAGCACATTATAGCTACTGCCGGTCTGGCTGCTGCTCACACTACAGGCCGGGAGGAGGTGAGCTGAGCAAAGTCTCCTTGGGTGGAAAGCTGCCAAAGTTTCTGTTAGTATTTGTTCTGTAGGTATTTCAGTGAGGGGTTAAGGAGACGAGGAGAATGAAAAGACAGCGAGTGTGACATATCTCTCAAGCTGGCACACACCCCTATCTAAATAAACATCCACCAATCACTCTGTTGAGATAATGTGAAGGTAAAATATAACTATTCATTTAACCCTGTATTTATGTGGTGGGTGTACACTTCTGATGGTACAGACTCAGAGATTAGATAACACAGGGTTAAATGAATGGTCATAAATTAACTTCACATAATCTGGACATATACAGAGCGCTAGAAGCTGGCTTATATAGACATAGATTTACATCTATTGTTTTCTTTGAGTAGTACCGTTGTATTAGATATTGTTGTAGATATTAGTAGATGAGCACAATTGTTTTTTTGAAACATCACTTTATGACCACATTTATAGCCCCCAACTACCACCAGCTTGCACCACTCCCAGGCCACTTCATACATCCAGCGGAAGGACATCACTTGGGCCCTTATGTTCCTAACATCGATCCCTGGTCACCCCACAGACCCTGCCACTAAAAGAAATCCCTCCCCATTCTGCCACTGTCACACCCTCCACACTCCTCTCCTCTACATACTGGAGGGATTACACTGGACTGGATCAAGGCTGTACTGAGGGCGCAGATTGGATAGAAGGACTACAAAGGGAAGACACTTCGAGAGAGGTATGGCATACAGGGGAGATGAGACTGGAGGAGGAGGACATGGAATAGAAGAGGAGGACATGGAATGGGGGAGGAGGACATGTAATGGGGGATATGAGACTGGAAGGCGAGGACATGGGAAATGAAACTGAAAGAGGAGGACATGGGATAGGGGAGATGGGACTGGAAGAGCAGGACATGGGTTGGAGATGATGGGACTGGAAGAGGAGGAGATAAGACTGGAGGAGGAGGATATGGGATCAGAAAGATGGGACTGGAGGAGGAAGAGGAATACATGGGTTGGAAAAAAGAAGGACATGGAATGGAGGAGATGGGAGTGGAGGAGGAAGAAGACATGGGATGGAAGATATATTAAATTGTAAGAGTATTAAAATAAAACCTGGTGCACTGAAGGACTTGGTAGGATGGCCAGTGGGCGGATTTGGTGGGAAGGCCGGTGGGCGAGCCCTGGGGAATGTTTGTGTTCAGACCCAGGGGTTCACAGGGGTAAAGCTGTGTAAGGGGCCCCAAAATTTCTGATAGCTGCCCTGGCTCCACCACCATCTCATGCCAGTTCACAATTGCCAATCTTTTTTCTGTATGTCATCTTCCAGGTGTCTCTTCCAGGTTCTTGCAGCCAATGCCCTGAAGATAAGCTGCCTTCATGCTCCAGCTGTTTGGTGGAAGCTGATACCTCTTGGTTTGGCTGACATAGATATCCCAGGAAGCTGCTGGAGCAGGGCTGATTTTCTTCTAACCTAGGAAGAATGTCTGCATGAAATTAGGTGGAATAAAAATCCCCCCTGAAATAGGAAACATTTTTTTTTAAGTCCACTTTAGGCGCCCTGCTTGCTAAATTTCTGTGTGTGAGTTTTCCACAGTTTTAATATTTTCTATATGACCCTGAAAAAAAGTTTTCAGTTTATGCACCACCACCTTCTGTAGTTCTTATAAAGAGAGCTTGTATAAAACATTATTTGACAAGAATTCACTGATTTAAAGCCATTCTCCAGTTTGAATTTTTTTTGTTATGCATACATGTTTCTTCTTGTCACAGTTGCTATCACAACTATTCTTGTTTGGGAGAACATGGTTTATACGAAGGCATCATCTCTATTTCTATTTCATTACAACTACCTTAGAGGATAACTAAACTTTAGAACAAAAATGACCTATATTATAGCTTTCCAGTCCCTAGATGTGGTGGCTACACTTGCACTGCAAGTACAGAAAATACCCGTTGATCTTTTCAGTAATGCAGTGTCCTTGTCACCTCTTCCCCACCTACCCAGGGAAAGAAAGTGAATATAAAAGAAGAAAAATGATGCAACCACCATGTTCAGGACCGATAAGCTGCAATATAATATTTGAGGGTTTTACACTCTAATATTAGATTCTATCAAGTTTATAATTGATCCTACATTCAACAATTTCAGTCCAACCATTATACCAGGTCAATTTTAACAGATATAGAAGCAAGGGCGAGACAGTTAAGGTAGGAATTTGTAGGTATTACTAGGCATTCATATTATTGTTATTACTGAGAGAAGTAGTAGTAATACTTAAGATAAACACCTAGTTCTGCAATACAGTGATATGTGCTCTGTAAGTCTTTTACAAAAATTGGCAATATACATTACTAGCTGTGACAAACTTTATGAAAACCTACACTACTTAGATATACAAAATTTAAACAGACACCTCAGCTGTTCTTCTTTCTCCCACATTGTCATAATCTATATAAAATATTTATGGCGAATTCTAAGCACAGCTGTATAATGTTCCTTTCCGAAGGGCAGTAAAACTTTTCTCCCCACATCATTAAAAAGATTTACCTGCTCAGCAGATCAATTCTTGATTTGGTCAGAACATGTAGATCAATGGGACTGCCTGAAACTCTAAACGATAAATGAGTATATCACTGGCTAATCAGGAATATTATTAAAAGCCAACTGCTGAATTCAAATGAGTTGAAAATAGAATAATGTCTAACTATTTGCTACTTTAATATTAGTGTCCTTAAAATAAACAAAAACGGCAATGAGCTATACCCTTCTTAAAAGCAAAGAAAAAGGACTTTGTGGTAATAACTTCTATAAAGAAGAAAGCCACCAAATGAAGATTAGTGGATTGAAGAAACACATGTGTACTGTGTGAAATAACTCACCTGCATGTCTCCAGTACTTTAATATGTAACTAGGATAAAGACAGAAATACCGTATATAGGGTGCCAATATTGGCTTCTTATGAAAATGCTAGTTGCCTTGCTTTGAACTGAATCATTTCTGAGAAAAACAAATATAGAAATAATAAATCCTGACTTGTCTCTGACTGTCATTGCAATATACTTATTCCAGGTCTTTGATATAGTAGTGTGCCATAAAGCTAAAATTATATGGACACCCCTCAAAAATTTTAAAGCTTAATTCCACTTTTGTTGAGAAAAAAAAAAACATTCGGATCGTTGATCTAGATACATTACAAGGGTTATAAAAACCTTTGTTGCAGATTCCTACCTTTTGTTATTCTAAAGAAATCACTGTTTGCTCCTCTGTTCTCCTGTGTTGAGTGGGTCTAATGGGAGTAGTTTCATAAGTATCCATGAGCTGTGCAGCTGCATAGCACCAATGTAGAAATCTGTTTGACCTGCATTCCTTTAGACGTTTTCCTATTGGGAATATCTCATCAAGGCATTTTCTTTTGCAAGGAATGACAGAAATCTGACTTGTATCTTAGGCAGACTTCTGGGAAAACTGGTGAGCCAATCACACAAGCAAGAAAGTTTTTTTATGGGGGGGCATTCTGTACACATTACGTGTACAGAACACCACCAGGTAGCCATATTGCATTGCATTTTTTGGAAAATTACAGCGGCTGCAGATTAAAAAGGAAAGGTCGTTTTTAATAACATCCAATTACAATATGACGTGTGTCGCAATTGTATACGCTATATTAATTATTCTTTTTTTACTATTTTCTCCCCCCAATAAAGTGGAGTTACCCTTTAACCTCCTTGGCGGTATTCCCGAGTGTGGATCGTGGTGGAATTTCAGTGCCATTAGCGGTAACCCCGAGCCACACTCGAGGTACCGCCAGGGAGAAGTCGCTGGATCCTGGAAGAGGTTACTTACCTTGTCCCCAGGATCCCTCGATGTATTCCAGCAGTGTACAGCGGCCGGATCTTCCGTCTGATGCTCTGTGCCCCGACTTCCGTCTCCTGTGAGCATCGAGTCGCAGGGGGGTGGAACTGGCGGCAAATTCAAATAGTAAAACACACAGATATATTGTAATCCTATTGGATTACATTACTTAAAAAAATAAATTGTAGATAATACACCTACGGTGTACTGAGCTGCGCTCACCTAAAAGTGCAATATGCGGTAAAATATTAAAAAATGCTTAAATATAAAGTGCATAAATTATAAAGTGCATCAGCTAGTGGCAAAGCAAATATTGCAAGGTCTAGTGACCTATAGAATTACAAACTTTAAATATAAAGTGCTTAACCAGATAAAAATATATAATGCATCAAATATTCTTATAAAAAGTGCATACATGAGGAAGAATCATCCCTTGGAGACTGCACCATTTATATTTATTTATTGGTGCATGGGACTTTACTTATGATTCATTTATTCACTGACTATTGATGCACTTTATATTTGCTTTATGCACTTTTTATAAGAATATTTGATGCATTATATATTTTTATCTGGTTAAGCACTTTATATTTAAAGTTTGTGATTCTATAGGTCACTATACCTTGCAATATTTGCTTTGCCACTAGCTGATGCACTTTATAATTTATGCACTTTATATTTAAGAGTTTTTTAATATTTTACCGCATATTGCACTTTTAGGTGAGCGCAGCTCAGTACACCGTAGGTGTATTATCTACCATTACCACGTTTTCTACGATTCAGCTGCAGCTCCCCATTTTTTGGTTCACACCAATATATATGTGCACTTATATATATATTTATTTATTTGTTTATTTATTTCACACTAACACCAAGATTTGTGATATATATCCACTTTTTTCATTCATTTATTTTGAATATATTTGCACTTTATCCATTTGCGTAGGTACTATTGGCGCATAACGCCAATCATTCTACTAAAAAAATAAATTGACATTAGTTTGCCCCCCAGTGCCCTTGCCTGCAATTTTACTATATATATATATATATATATATATATATATATATATAATATGTGAATACCTATTTATATGTATATATACACACACATATATATATATACACACATATATATATATATATATATATATATATATATATATATATATATATATATATATATTTATTTATATATACTTTAACTTGTTTATAGTTATTTATTATATTCTAATTTATGATTTTGTGTTTCAAACTTTATCATACCCGAAATGTTAGTAAGAAGAACGCACAGTAAAAAAAAAAAAAATCATATGTAAATAGTTAGTTTGGGCTGCTCATCCTTAAGAATTACATGCAAAATAATGGTACCGCTTTCAGCACCTAAGATCAGAAACAATCATAGCGCCAGGGAGGTTAAGCTCAGGTACTCTACCAATGAAAGGTATTGTTACAGCATACAAATACATAGGTAGTAGATAAGTATGCGCTTCCAACCTAGTGTAAGCTGGAGAAGAAGGCCTTTTTCTGTTCCAGCATCGCTATGATCTTATGGCACAAAGCCATCTGAAAGACATGGTTAAATAGACTTGATGGAGAGGAACTTGAGTGAAATGCAAAGAGCCCTGCACTCAACCCTATTGAACATCCTTGGTTTGAATTGGAAAGTCAATTGCAAGCCAGGTCGTCTGATCGCACATCAGTACCCTACCTCACACATTTGGCTGTTTGGGCATAAATTCCCACAAACAAACTCCAAAATCTTTTGAAAAGCCTTCCAAGATAAAGTGGAGCCTCAAAGGGGGCCAACTTCATATTAAAGACCACGGTTTAGGATTGGAATGCTTGTATTGGTACTGGTCAGGTTTGCAAACACTTTTGGACATATAGGGTTACTATTTAAGCCAGGCACAATCATGCAATTAGCCGTTTTTATAAGGGGGCCATCAATCACAGTCCATATATTTCTCAAATGACAAGTGTAAATTAAGGATGCACCAATACCTGTTTTTTTAAGAGAGAGTATGCGTACTGATAATTGTGCTTTAGGTACTCACCAATACCAATTATTGATACTGTGTGGTGCAGTGCAATTTGAACCTATATAAAATTAATCGGCTCCAATTGCTTTGCAAAGAAACTCATGTGATTTGTACAGGAAGGCGGTGCGATTCAGGTCCAAATTACATGTATTTTCTTACGAAACCTAGGCTGAAGTCACTATGACAAGCCTGGGTTCACACAGGAGCAGTGCGGGAAATAGCATGTGATTCAGACGGGAATCACACTGCATTCCTGTTCAAATCACATGAGATTATTTGCAGTGCAATTTGAGCCCATTCATTTTGTTTGGGCTCAGTTCGCAATGCAAAGATATCGAGATCAGGAATCGGAGCCTTTGCACGAGTACTTGTAGTAGTACAAGTACTCGTGCAAATGCTTAGTATCGGCATTGATACCGATACCGATATTGGTATCGGTACAGATGCAACCCTAGGGTACATTATAAGAAACTTGTCATGAGACATAAATGTAGATTTACATCATTACTGACCTCTTCATCTGAAAATACAAGTTGCTAGAATTCAATACTTTGAGTCAATTTCCTAAAATAAGTGCAGATACAGACTTTACTCTGACTTTTTCGATTTCATCATCAAAAAGTATTGAATCCAAATAGTGAGCATAACAACTAAGTAATCAGCATTTTCAGGAGGTGGTCAGCAGTGGCAGAGTCTGAATTTCTCTTTTAAAAAGTTTGCTATAAAGCCCAGTTCAAACTTGCTTTTACCTATAACATCTAGCATCCTTCACTTTTGAATATAAAAAGCAGCTTTCACCTCAATACTCACCTGCAGTGCCCCCCCCCCCACAGACTTACCACTCGAAGGGTTATTCAACCCACTCCCTGTGAACCATGGGCAATGTGGAAATGACCCAAGGATGTGCATCAGCAAGCTGGCCTGAGCTTAAAGGAGAATTCTGCAAAGAATGGTGCTCGTGCCACTATGTGAATGCTGTTTTTCACCTGCAAAAGAAAAAAGATTTTAAACCAAAAAGGTGGACCAAAGATATACTGTATATATATATATATATATATATATATATATATATATGTACATATATATACTGTATATACATATATATATATACTATATATATATATATATATATATATATATATATATATATATATATATATATATATATATATATATACACAGATTTTTTTAGAAGAATTATTACTGGTTCTCTGTGAATATATTTGTGTATGAAATTTTTTTGGTCAATGGTGAATCTATGAAGCGATCCCTTGTGAAAAAAAATAATCGCAAGGAAGTGCTTTGGTTTTCTGTCTCTAATGCACAGAGTATACGGCACACTGACTCTAGACATATCTACTGAAATTATTATTGATGCAAATTAGGATCTGCATACATTTGCAGTACATGGTGGACTACATTTTCTTTACCTGGATTTTTCACAATAAATACTCCATTCACATACAATTACTTTATATATTTGATAGGCATAATCTTTACCTTTAGCAACACAGAATTTTTTTAGGTTATATTCACCCTTTACAGTTTCAAAGTGCATGCAGTTTTGTGAATTTTCGTTCCCATTAGGTCATGCATTTATGTGTGCCGACATGTCTTCTTAATGCATGCTCTTTTTGCTGCATTTCCATGCATGTATTTTGTATTTTCTTGACTGAAAATATAAAAACATTTTAAGCAACCTCTTCTGGTCATATGTAATACTGTGTTGAAATGCAGTTAAAAACACTACATTTGTGTTTTCTTGAATTACTATTAAATTATGAAGTTCCATCCCAGCAACATATACTCCACCCCTTCCATTCAGGGAGCTAAAGGAAACAGTCATTAATAACAGGAATGGAGGAGAATGTTACACACTACTCCTACTTGAACAATTCTGTTCATCCAACATTTCCAGGCGTGTCTAATACTTGTGTCTCCGCAGCACAAAGTGATTCCTTTCACCAGCTCCTGTGTCATTAGAGGACACAGTTGAAGTTTAGGGGCTGGCGGATGGATCTAGAGTGCTCAATGGGAAACAAGGCATCCGACAGATCTGGTTTCAGATCAATGTTTTGGAAGTTGAAGATTGATTGGCCGTGATAACTCCTAAAGACAGCAACATTTAGTGGCACAGAGAGGGGGATAGATAAGTATTAACTGTGCTCTCTTACACCTCTTTTTTTTTTTTTTAAACAATAGAGTCATTTTAAATTGGCTTCAAAAAGTTGAGGAGAGCATACCAATAATTGTCCTTGTAAATTCTTGAATTTACTGTAGATACAATGGACACTAGACTTATCTAACACACTCTGGAAATTACATTTAGTTAAATTTCTCTTTCCAGCAATTCTGGCCCTGTGGCTTTGGTCCTGACAGCCCAGGTTCTCCTTTAGAAATACACGTGTGTCCTATGATAAGCACATTTTAATGGTGAAAACACACTTCAGCAGGCACCATAAGACAGGTAAAGTGGTTGCTTTTCTGAATGTTTTGCTAAGAACCATCAACAGGTGACTACTTAGCAGCACTTCTATATTCTGCCACTTTCGTATTTCCAAAAAAGGTAAGCACTTTTGGTTGGGGACTGAAAATAAACTGACTCTTATACTTTATTCTTCATACCCTAGTAGGAGCTATTTCTGAAAGCATCTACCTATCTTGTATTGGGCCAAATAAAACAGTTGCAACAAAGGCAGGAATTGCAATTTTGCCGTATCTGTACACACAACATTCATGTGGTGCTGCTCTCTATGTGCAAGCTCCAAATCACTCCCTGAGACGCTGGCATATACCTGCCCTTATCAAATCATAAAGGATGCATGGCCTGAACTTAAGGAGGATTACCATGGCATGCTGCCGTCAATTCACTCAGAAACAGTACAGCTCAATCTAGTGGAACCTTCTGGCCAGGGCTTACATGTTGTATCACAATACTATAGTTTGGGAATTTAGCAGATCCCCAAGGATAGAAATTTAGCTGACCAGATTCTTTGATGGATTGGCACAAGAATTATACATTTTACCACTTGATTTCAGGCAGCCTGCGTTGCTAGCATTTACAATTTCTACCAACCTCTCTGAAACGAATGCTTATTTGCACAGCAATCAAGATAAAATCACTTTAAAATGTATAATATCACAAAAAAAGATGCAGGGCGTTCTATATGTGAACTGAGCAAAATATACTATTCAGATAAAGTGACCCAGTTGAAGAACTCAGCATATAAAATTGATATTATCCTTATTTTTGATGTTAGCGTATTGAATTTGGCCATAAACAATACAATGACAGCTAAAGGTTTAAACCTAAACTCCAAACAGATTTAAAGACACCAGTTATGTATTCAATGAAAATGCTTAAAAGTATTTCTAGTAATGCAACCAAAGGGGTCTAAATCTGTCTAAAAATCAGCCTCCTGTATGCCTCTGTATAGCATCACTTAGAACAGGAGAGTGAGAGGCAGCATTGCAGTCAATCATAATCTATGGCATGGGCAAGTGTTGACAGAAGGAGAAGCACCCTCAGCAGAAGTGACCTCGTCAGTGTGCTTTAGATCCTTAAAGTGATACTAAAGTTACATTTTGTTTTTCTTTAAAACTAACAAACATGTTATACTTACCTTCTTTGTGCAGTTGGTTTTGCACAGAGTAGCTCAGATCCTCCTCTTCTCTGGTCCCTTTTTAATGCTCCTAGCCCCTCCCTCCTGTCGAGTGCTTCCACAGCAAGAAACTTGCAATGGGGGCACCCAAACTGAGCCGCAGCTCTGTGTGTCCATTCAGACATGAAGCCACTGTTAGGCCCCACCCCTCTCTCTCCTCATTGGCTAACTGCCTTTGATTTACAGTAGCGGGAGCCAATGGCCCCGCTGTTGTGTCTCAGCCAATCAGGAGGGAGAGTCCCAGACGGCCAGGGCTCTTTTGCACATTGCTGGATCGAGATGGGGCATAGGTAGGTATTAGGGGACTGAGGGGGGCTGCTACATAGAATGCATAAGCATAAAAAACCTTCTGAATTTACAACCACTTTAATTATTTAATCAACAAAGCTGAGTTAGTTTTGATAAGTGTTTTTGACCAAACTCAGCTGCTACAATGGATGTCAAGGATCTTTTTATACTGTCTAGCAGGGGTACCTGGATCACAAGACTGGCTGCGCTGAATTATAATTTAGGTTTTTTTTTTTGGACTGCGAAAACAGTTACCATACAACTGCTTAAACAGTTGCCATATTTGCAGTATGACTATATTTAGCTGCTTACCTGCAGTGCCCCTTTAGCTTAGAAACTACAAATTACTTTAAATGTGTTGCCATTCAGTACTGATTATCTCCTGCAGCCTTTTGGCTGCCACTTCCTTTCTACATGCAATCCAGTGATGACTGCATGGCATTTTTAAGGGAGGGTTCTCTGATGGTGACAGCAGTAAAACATGCCTGCCACTTGTAGTCTTCTTCTGAAGCTCATTTATTAGGGTAATAATGCAAAAACAACATTGAAAGACAAGGGCAGATCATTGACACCCTAAAACTGGCAGTGTTTTAACTGGGACCCCCATAGAAGGAGTGCCAGGTATTATTTTAATTAAAGCAGCAGATCTGAAATAACATTACTTTACAAGGAAATTTTAGTTATTGGGTTTACATAAAAAAAATCCCATTAAAGGTGAAGGGGATTATGTATTTAGGAAGGAGATTTGTCTGATGCCTAACAAATACCCTGTTGACTAAAAATGATATTGTTACAATTGCCTCTAAACATGACTGGATATTTGCAGCAAACACAAGCTTACTCAGTCAATGTAATAACTTAGCCAGTATTCTTAGTACTGTAATCTTAAACAAAATGGATAAAGCCAAGGTACTGGAATCTTGTATTATTGCATATAATTATAGCAGCTGGCATACAGGATAATAGAAGAAATGACACAACAGAGTGTGATGGCGTAGTAGCCATGAAATATTTTATTAATACACTATAAAAGCTTAAATCATAGAGGAAATGCTTCTGTGAAACAAAGTTTGTGTTCACCCTAAGCAAAGAAGGCAGGCAGGTATTCCTAGAAATTAATAAAGAACAGCAGAAGAAGAGGACAGTGAGTAAGCACGGTTTAAGGAGGATTTGGCAATGAATGGGTCTGGGCTGGGAGGGTGTGCTGCGCTGACAAATGAATTTGCTTTGGGATGACAGTTCTTGTTGATTTGCCACGCTTGGGCTGGCACTTTGGAGGGCGATGCTGTGAATTCCCCCCTCCCTACCAGACACCAAGAGAGAGGGGGACAGATGGCATCCTTCCGAGGGTCTGACCCTCTCCCACCCTTCACCTGCACATCTCATGGGAAAATATCCCAGCTCCCAGCTGCCATTTGAGAGTTGGAATGTCTGCAAATCTGAACTGGAATACTGGGGGGCAAAGAAGAGAACCAGCAGGAGGCAGTGGGGGGGAGTGGATGGGGAGAGCGCAGTCTGGAGCAGGATATTATGAGGAGGGGGAGGGAGAGTGAAGATTAGGCCACAGCAAATCATGCAGGACATTATTCTAATATAGTCTGAAATTGTATTGAGAAGCTTTGCACAATATGAATATTAGGGTTATTTTCATGGCTTCATACAAAGTAAAGAAAGAGAATGATATTTTCCTAGAGATAACAATGTCAAGATTATATTTAAATGGATACTCTTTTTAATTCCTTTTTTTTTCATTTATATATTCAAATATTTATTATGCTGATTATTATTTTGGAACATAAAGGCTGTTTAGAAAGGAGGCTGCTGTTAACAATCCCAATAGATAAATATCAGGTATTTGCAGTACAATTTTCTCAAGGATTGTTTAGGAGATACACATGTAACAATCCTGAATCTTACAAATTTAAAGTTGAGAGGGAAAAAAATAAATCACAATTTTTCTTTCATTTTGTTTCTTTTTAAGTTTTCCTTTCATTTGAAAAGGGTTGAATGGCCCCTTTTCACCAGCTGGATGGTTATTAGGTTATAAAAGAGGTAACGTAAAAGAGATTAAAGTGGTGGCAGATAATGAGGAAGGAATTTGGTGGATTGGCATATTTGAAAGATGATGTTGAAATTCAAATTAAAGTCCAATCTATACTTTTTTCCCACCTCAGCCACAAACCAGCACAACCCTATACAATAGGTGAGTGCTTTAGGAAATGGTATTATTATGCAAACAGAATCATTTTGGGTAGTTATACATTTCTGGTGATGTTGGTGTTTTACATTAAATAATGTGTGCAGAAAAAAAAAGGTGCATTTACTAAAAGAGTAGAATCTGTTTCTTTTGTAAGTAAAGAAAATGTTCACTGAAATTGGTAAAGAAGGAGAAGCTGTGTTCATACAATCAATGAATGTAAGAATTTTAATTTGCCTTGCACATTATTTGGTATTCAAGTTCACCTTAATTACTATAAATAGTGAATATTCACTTTGCTAAATGAATACATTTTACTCCTTTGGTAAATCAGTTCTAATGGCTTCATGCATAGGCCATTAGAGTTAATTGACTAGGTTTTGAATACTGGGGCAAATGTTATAGGATATTGGGGTTACTATGATACTATGACTGTTATTCAAAATGTCAAAGCGCACTGTGCAGCAATTCATAACAGTAAATTGCAATTTATATATGATTGTTCTGACTTCTCCTAAGTAAAGAATAATTAGTTACTATTAAGGATTTCTCTATTCACCTACCTTAAAAATAGGAGCCAGTATTGCTGGCTATTTGAAAACAGAAATAACTGCAAGATATTGACAGCATCAGTGCATCAGTGGAATTATATATATTATATATTGGGAGAAGTTAAACATTACCATGCATACTGCCCCATAGTAAGAAATAAGGAACCATTCTAAATAAATGGAAAACAATTTTTGATTAGTGAAAATGGGGCAATCAAAGAGTGTAATCACCTATTTATATCCCCCAATAGTATAAACTAAATGACAAATAATATGTGAAGCCACTTTCTTTTTTAGAGATTAGGAAAATACTCTTTATAATTAAAAAAACAACCTACCCATATCTCCAGGGTATGCAAGGTGATTTTGTTAATATTTTAATTCATATATTATGGTCAGGGAAAAAAAGGAAAAAAAATAGTTTTGAACCGATACAGAGGACATAATATTTTGTACTGAGATATCCAGCCAGAAGGTGGGGCCTCTTTTGTTATATGTTTTTCTATATTGTCTTAACATGTGTTGTAATAAGACAATTGTTTACAGAGATGAATAGCTCAACTGCACTTTCCAACTGTGTACACTTGATGGGGTGGCCTTTACAACTGCCTAGATAACTTCTACTCAAAAAAAGAGGGGCTGAATATTAATTTTACTGGCTTAAACCACTTGATTGCCACACTATACGTACAGTATTTCACAAAAGTGAGTACACCCCTGACATTTTTGTAAATATTTTATTATATATTTTAATGTGACAACACTGAAGAAATGCTACAATGTAAAGTAGTGAGTGTACAGCTTGTATTACAGTGTAAATTTGCTGTTCCCTCAAAACAACTCAACACACAGTCATTAATGTCTAAACCTCTGGCAACAAAAGAGAGTACACCCCTAAGTTATAATATCCAAATTGGGCCCAAAGTGTCAATATGTTGTGTCATCACCATTATTTTCCAACACTGCCTTAACCGTCTTGAGCTTGGAGTTCACCAGAGCTGCACAGGTTGCCACTGGAGTCCTCTTCCACTCCTCCATTATGACGTCATGGAGCTGGTGTATGTTAGAGACCTTGCGCTCCTCCACCTTCCGTTTGAGGATGCCCCACAGATGCTCAATAGGGTTTAGGTCTGGAGACATGCTTGGCCAGTCCATCACCTTTACCCTGAGCTTCTTTAGCAAGGCAGTGGTTGTCTTGGAGGTGTGTTTGGGGTCGCTATCATGTTGGAATACTGCCCTGTGGCCCAGTCTCCAAAGAGGGGATAATGCTCTGCTTCAGTATGTCACAGTACATGTTGGCATTCATGGTTCCCTCAATGAACTGTTGCTCCCCAGTGTCGGCAGCACTCATGTAGCCCCAGACCATGACACTCCCACCACCATGCTTGACTGTAGGCAAGACCCACTTGTCTTTATACTCTTCACCTGGTTGCCGCCACACACTCTTGGCACCATCTGAACCAAATAAGTTTATCTTGGTCTCATCAGACCACAGGACATGGTTCCAGTAATCCATGTCTTTAGTCTGCTTGTCTTCAGAAAACTGTTTGCGGGCTTTCTTGTGCACCATCCTTAGAAGAGGCTTTCTTCTGGGACAATAGCCATGCAGACCAATTTGATGCAGTGTGCAGCGTATGGTCTGAGCACTGACAGGCTGACCCCCCCCCCCCACCCCTGCCCACACCCCGCCCCCGGTGTGGGCCCTGAAGTGTTCAGCAGGGCAACGGTATACAAGTAGCTACCTCAGCAAGAGTGCTTAAGGGAGCTCAAAGAGGACTTCTATAGTCAGAAAGCAGTCACAAGTCCGTTCATCATCAACAGGCATCTGGCCAGCGTTAACCAGTGTCAAGCCAGCATTGATAGGCATTCAGTCAGTGTCAAGTCAGCTCCAAATATCGTTTTTTTTTTTTTTTCAAGTGTCCCCGCCAAATTGTGCATAGTTCAGTTCAAGGAGTATCCCATTCATCCCTTCTCCTATCCAAGTTACAAAATAAATACAAAAATCCAAAGATACTGGACTGGTCATTGTCTCAGTGCTCACACTTGGAGAAACATGCTTAAATGTGCTGTTGTTGCTAGCGGTAACACAGGGGGACCCATATCCAGCAAAACGGCTGGGAATTGTGCTACATACAATATTTACAAAAATGTGAGGGGTGTACTCACTTTTGTGAGATACGGTAAATTACATATCCTTGGCAGTCAAAGGGATAAAGGCTTGTGAAGTCAAATTAAACTGGATAACAATTGTAGTAGTTTTATGTTCATGGTCACTAAGCCTGATAATTCTTGTACTTTTGTTGGCTGTCTATGTGTGTACTGTTTACCCACTTTTTTCCCCCACATTTTTTCTGGTATTTTTTGAAAATATCTTCATTATACTTTAGCTTCTGCCTAAATCATATCACTGGGGTTGATTTACTAAAACCAGAGAGTGCAAAATTTGGTGAAGCCCTGCACAGAAACCATTCCTCTTCCAGGTTTTTTTGTCAACGCTTAATAGAACAAGCTGAGTTTAGAAGTATTTTGTTTACCATGCACATCTGCACCAGATTTTTCACCCTCTAGTTTTAGTAAATCAACCCCAAAGTCTCCAAAAAGTAACATCACTGAGCCTTCGAAAGTGACGCCCTAAGTGACATCAACAGGGGTTAATGTTATATGTCTGGAATATCCTGTAAGGAAACCCAGTAGTAACATCATAACCTCCTTCAAAACAACCAGGGCTGGTGCTAGACTATTTTGTGCCCAGACAAGACCAGCTATCCCCCCCCCCCCCAAAAAAAAAAAAAAAAACTTCAAACTTAAAAAAAAAGTAGAAAATATTAAAATAAGAAAACATGATGTAAGGTGTCCCCAGCCTCTATTCACACAGCGAGAAACATGTGTAAGGTGTTCCCGGGCTCTGATCACCCAGAAGTTCACACGTAAGGTGTTCCCAGCCTCTGATCACCCAGCAATACACCTAATGTAACGTGTCCCCAGCCTCTGATCTTCCAGAAATACACATGTAAGGTGTCCCCAGCCTCTGATCACCCACCCAGCAATACACATGTAAGGTGTCCCCCGCCTCTGCTCCCACAGCACTGCACATGCAGCCATGATGAAGCCCCCCCCCAGTGCCTGATGCCCTGTGTTCTCCATGCAGGGAGCAGTGTTGGTGTGAGGAGAGCTCATCTAGTTTCAAGCAGGCTCCAGCTCCAATCCGATAGAAGTGATCCAGGAGATCGGTGTATCGGGGCGGTGATTAAGCATGGGACATGAGTGGTGTCATACTGCTCCCGGACAAATAATCTTCAGGTAGGGGATCCAGCAGGCTGCTGATTGACAGCCGCCTCCCGCTCCACACTTCTACACATAGATAATAATCTCCCGAGCTATGTCAAATCCAATCCCTGGCACGTATCGCACAGTATGGGGCAAGCAAGATGTCTATCAGGATGCTGGGTCCAGGCAATTTGACAGGCTGGATGTTTGCTGCATGTAATGGGAGGAGGCTGGAGAGGGAGGACACCTCTTCGTCTTGGCAAAGGAAAAACAAACTATGGCAACACAGTCCACTTGTAGCAGAGCATAGCATGGGGGCTCCAGTGGTAGATCCTCCTATGGCCACTGGCCCCCTCCGTCTTATAGAACTGCTACATCCAGGGCAACTTCCCCCTGTGCCCCCTGTTTAATCCCAGCCCTGGGGAAATCAATGGTCGTGGCTGCACCCTAGACGGCAGTGCGCCCTAGGCGGCTGCCTAGTTCGACTAGCAGTAGCTCTGGCCCTGTATATAACCCATATATATAGTTTTACTCTCAGCTTCATATAACATACAAGAAGCTGTTAATCATATCTTTGTTTCGAACAGGGATCTTTTAAATCAAAGTTCACATATAGAGTGGGTTAATTTCTGTCAGGTTTTTATTTTTGTCTGTAATCCCACTGGAGAGATTTTTTTCTCACGCCCAGTTCCTGTAATGTCCATTCATGGGTACTTTTGTCACCAGGGCAGGAAGGCACAGACAGCAATAATAATATTGTCGGAAGGTCTTACCCTTCCCTCATACAGTAAAAATGTATTTTTGTCTGTATCTCTAATGGAGAGTTTTTCTATAAATTTCTTTCCTGATAGGAAATGCAGCGAAATCTCCCCAACAGGGACACGGACGGCAAGAAAATCCTGACAGAGGCCCTAACATTTTCTTGCTGTATTCAAAACATTATAAAATATTAGTCTGGAGTTGGGCAAAGTCAAATCTTTAGCAGGTCAAGATGCTGCATAGGACTAAAAGTATGATTGCTCAACATAGGTCATGGTTTAAGGTGGCACACTGAATTTCAGTAATACTTTCCCAACTTTACCCCTGCATGCCACTTCCTGTGGCCTTTTAGGTGGGCTTTAATTTCAGGAAGCTGTGTGGCTTCTCTATCATTTGACTGCTGTAATTGGCTCTCATATCAGTTACATGTCACACAGCCTCAGGCCACCATGGGTGCAGTGGCTGGGCGTCAAAGCATACTTTTCCTACTGCCACATATATGCTTTTTGCATTAGGCAAGAGGTAAAAAAAAGTATGTATAATATATTAGGGTAAACTACAAAACCTAAAAGATATCATGTGTAGAACTGAAACATCACCAAAAATACCCCAAAAATGCTCTGGTACTTAAGGGGATCTAAGAAAAAATAAGCCTGGACACTCAATTGGTGAAATAGGAACTCATTTTAAAAGCTGCAGTGTTTGTACTAGTCAGTGGGAGAAAAAATTGCATGGGGTTAGTGGATGTGGAAGGAAGAATGCTCTGACCTAGGTTTTCAGTATTGGAAAAAATAAAAACAAAGATGCATTTGTGTCAAGTGGCATGGTGGAAAGGCATTGGTGCTCAGTGGGAAGTGAGAGGCCACCTTGATGCTTAGATGGGGATAGGGGGAACATATATACTGAGCAGGTGGTGGGAATAACAATAGTGCACAGCAAGGGTTAGGGGAGCAATAGGGTCCAGCAAGGGTTGGGAGAACAATAGTGCCTAATGAAGGGGAACTATAGTGGGAGGTGTAGGGGGACAGCAGTGCCCATCAGGGGTGGTGAGGAACTGTAGTGTCCAAAGGAGGTAGTGCCCATCAAGAGTGGGGAAGAGCAAAAGTGCCCAGCAAGGGCAGAGAAGAACAATAGTGCCCAGCGGGTGATGTGGTAGGAACAAACTAAAGCCACCAGTGTAGGGTGGAGAGAAACCATAGTGTCCAATAGTGTGGTAAGGGAGAACAATAGTGCTTAGCAGATGGTGGGGAGCAACAATAGTACAAGCAAACCTATCTTTCAACTACTATAAACTCCTATTCCCATCAGCCCCCATGCCAATGAGATTAACATGGTTTCCTTCATAGATACGGTACACAGTGTACAGGAAGTATGTCAGTCGTATAATTTCAAGATAAAAAAAAAAAAAAGGAGTTAAAAAAAAAAAAAGAAACCAAATGCAGTCACCATATCTAAGGGCTGTTAAGCTGTAATATATAATGTTTTTGGGTTTAAATATGCTTTAAGCAACAGCTATATGCTAAATAGCGATGGTATAGAAAGACTTTATATTTAGGCTTGGTGCTTGGAATATGCCAGTTAGCAAACATATTTTGTAAAGGAAATATCTTCCATCTGTTTAAACAAACAACTTATTTTAGAAATCAGTTATCATATAGACATAGAAACCTCATCTTTCACACTAGAAAATTTCAAAGTACACATAAGCATCCAGCAAAACAGATGAGGAAAAAAAAGTGTAAAACAAGAGCAAATGCTGGTAATATGGAAGAATATACATGTTTAAATAAAATAAAGAAATGCTCTTTATTAGAAATCATCTACAGTGTACATACTGTATGTACTTGCGCTTACTGCCAGTGCTGGAACAAGATCATCTAGAGCCCAGGGTGAACATGCCAAACTGCGCCCCCCATCAAAATGTATGAGCATTAAGTGTCAGTAAAAAAACCCCTCCCAAAACAAATTGAATACTAATCTGTATGGTTACCCCTTAAGCATAAATTCCCCCTCCTTCCAATACAAATCTGCACCCCTGGTAAAATCCCCCTCCTTGCACAAATCTTTGCCACCCCATCTTCCTAAATCCCCTTAGCACAAATGCCCCCTTAACAAAAAATTACCCCTCCTAGCAAAAGTACTCTACCCCACAAATCATACTCTGCCCCCCCCCACTCTGAATCCTCCCCAGCACAAATAATCCCCCCTCTTATCTCAAATCACCCCCCCCCCACACACACACACATTTTCCCTCCTAGCACAAATTTTCCCCCAATCATCCCTACTAGCGCAACGACCCCCCCCCCCCCCCAAAAAAAAAGAAATTCCCCTCTAGTACAATTCCTATCCCCTCTCTACCATATCACCTCTTCTAGCACAAACCCCTCAAATTCCCCTGCTAGCACAAATCCCCTATAACCTCCCCAACACAAGTCCCCTTAAATCATCACTTCTAGCACACCAACCCAAATTTTTTTCTCCTAAAACAATTTTTACCCCCAAATTCCCCCTCCAACACAAAGCCCCTCCCCTCAATTTCTTTGCAATACCCTTGCAGCGCCCTCCCACCTCACATTATACCACAGGGCCCAGAACAGCCGACCCTCCTGCCCACCCCTTGTCCTGGCCCTGCTTACTGAATACATGGTGCTTCTTGTGCTTACTTGGTTGGATTTTGTGTAACATAGTTATTTTAGAGAATTCAAGCAGTTATGATGTCCATTACAAATCTGTTAACCACTTGCCGACTGCCGCAAGTACAAGTGCGGCGGTCAGCCCCGTGCAGGCAAAGTGACGTACCGGTACATCACTAGCCTGTGAGCCAATAGGGGCGAGCGCGCGCCGCCGGAGGTGCGCTTGCGCTCCCGCCCCCGCTCATTCACGGACCCCCCCGCGCATGTGACCGGCGGACCCGATGTCCGCCGGTCACTCGCGCTCGTCGGATGGAGAGGGAGAAAGGCAGGCGGCTAGTGTAAACAAAGCCGCCTGTCATTCTCCCCTGTGTAACAGCACATATCATACAGTCCTGCTATGTAGGACCGTTGATCTCTGCTTTTACACACACAGCCACATCCCTGCACAGTTAGAAACACGCCCCTAGGGACACATTTAACCCCTCCCTCTCCAATAAAGTTAACCCCTTCCCTGCCAGTGTCATTTTTACAGTAACAGTGCATATGTATAGCACTGTAGTAATGTCACTGGTACCCCCAAAAGTGTCAAAAATGTCAGTCAAGGGTCCGATCTGTCCGCCGCAATGTCGCAGTCCCACAAAAAAAATCGCAGATCGCCGCCATTACTCGTTAAATAAAAAACAACAAAAATGACAAATATCTTTCCCGTAGTTAGTAAACGCAATAAATTTTGCGCAAACCAATCAAAATACGCTTATTGCAATTTTTTTTACCAAACATATGTAGCAGAAAATGGTGCGCTTTCCAATGTGAAATAGTTATATAAATATAACATATAAATCCTAAACACAATTTACCAAAAATGGTGCTATAGGTGTAAAGCCAAAGCAAAATATTACATAGATAAATATGAAAAAACTTCATTTATTTATGTAATATTGCTTTGGCTTTACACCTATAGCACCATTTTTGTTAAATTGTGTTTAGGATTTATATGTTATATTTATATAACTATTTCACATTGGAAAGCGCACCATTTTCACTTTAACATACATTCACATTTTTATCAGCGCACCCTTCTCTATCACACATATGTAGCAGAAAAGAAATTGGCCAAAAATGTTAAAAAATTTTGATTTTTACATTTTTTTGGGGAATTTCATATAAAAAGATGTGAAAAATATTGTTATTTTTTCAAAATTGACGCTCTTTTTTGTTTATAGCGCATGATCAAAAAATCACACAGGTGATCAAATACCACTAAAAGAAAGCTCTGTTGTGGGAAAAAAAGGACGTCAAATTAATTTAGGTACAGCGTCGCACGACCGCGCAATTGTCCGTTAAAGTCATGCAGTGCCGAATCGCAAAATAGGGCCTGGTCAGGAAGGGGGTAAAATCTTCCGGGGCTTAAGTGGCTAAGTATTTTTTGTTTTCTGTACTTATAGAACAACCACCTTTCAGATTGAAATCATCTCTCTTTGGTCTTATTTAATAAAGATGCTTATTCGTAGAGGAATTCTACAGGGAAAATGTATCTGACAAATGGGGTTAATGTAATGATTGTATTTAGTATATTAAATCCTTTTTATTTTAAATGACTTTACAAATTTAGCACTAACCAGGAAGAGCTGTGTATGCAGTGCAAATGTAGCGCCATTTCCAGAAAAGTGTTGGTGATAGGATCCTCCACTGATATTTCCCTGAACTCACCCACACACTTAGGTTTTACAAAGGGTTTTATTGGGCAAGTAAGCCCAGTAGAAAAAGAAAAAAATGATGAAAAAAGGCAGCAGTCAAACAGAAATTCACTGCAGTACAATACATTTATGTAAAATACAATGACATAATAGACACTGCTTATAGATAAAACTGTACTGTATGTTAACACACCCGCTAGGAAAAATTACACTGTTGAGGACCTAACCAATACCTAGACATCCCTCTCTACAACATTGACCAATAAATACTAACACAGTTGGCTGGTGCGGGTTCGCTCAGATTTTTTTGGACTGAGCACTCACTCCTAAATGGAAGTATTAGTGACCCTAAAGGTTATCAATATAAAAATAAACTGCAACAATGGGCCAGAGGCCTTTCACTACTTTGGATGTCTTACTAATGTCCACAAAGACAGTCCGACCCTACTAAGGTCTCCCCAAGATTAAAACCACACTGTGCTCACTGTAAGTCTCAAGCTGGTGCAATGCAGTACTTCCCACACAACAGTACAGCTTTTAGCTGATGCAAATGATGGCTTCTCTCATTGCAACACTAGTCTCTGGAGCAGAACAATATTTAAGAAATATACAGCATACATACCTTAAATCCAGATGTGTTCCACATAGTACCAGGAAGAGCAGAGACCCCTTCTTCTTTGTTGTCTGGTGGCAGTGTGTTGTCCTCACTGTTGCACAGAATGGCACTCACATAGTGATGGTGAACACCATTCTGTGCAGCAATAGACTGTAAGTTCAGATTGTGTGATTACACATCCCCAGGGGATGGGTCAATGACAGTCTGGGTTCACAGGAAGTGGTTGAATGATGCTATTTAACCCTTAAGTGACCAATGATGAGCGAGGATTCAGAGTGCAGTACTAGAGCATGCAAAAGGTACTGCACTAAAAACTCTTAAAAAAAAAAAAACAGGGGAGGGGGGCAAAGAGACAAGGATTTTTTTTTTTAAATCAAGTGGATCTTTGATTTATGTTATCTGTACTTGATATTTCTCTGAACTATGTTATTACCTGTACTTGATGCTCAAATCTGTGCACCTTTAGCTCTGTCTCCTGCAGTAATCCCATTTTGCCACCAAATATCATCAGTCTTCTGATTTGAATGATACTCAGATTCCTTTAGCTAGAAAGATTGAGGACATGCTGTAAGTTTAGGTTATTGTGGATCTTCTCCCCTGAGGGGGCAGTACCACAATGCCCTGCATCCACAGTGTAATAAGGAGCAGCATTGACATGTTGACTATTCTGACTGGTGACATCATGTCCCTAGATCCCCTTTATCTTCTACCTTTGGTAGTGGTGGGTAGTCTTCAACACTGCAGGGAGATTTTGCAGTATTGTGCTTGGAGCCCATGCCAACCTGGTGACATTCACAGGAAGTGGGTAAACTGATGCTGACTATCAGTTAACCCATAAGAAGTGTAGAGTCAAGTTTTTTTGAAGGACTCTGCTCTGGCTTAGAATACAGTGCAGGCGCAGAGTGTATCCTCCTTTTTCTCCCAGACAGTAATCTGGAGGTGGGGGAGAGGACTGTGACATCTTGAATAATTCACTGGCCCCAGTAATTGCTCATACCCCCCTTGCATGCTGGCTACATAAAAGCGCTATTTCCTGTGGTGACATGTGAGTGCATTACTACCATGGTTTTATGTTTCAATAAAGTGTGTTTATTGCACCAGATCTGCATACTTTCTTCCTTTGTTCTGAGGTTTTATGCATTCTTGTGCTGATAAAGAAAGCTGCAAAAGGGACCTGGAATTAAGGACGGGTTATGGATATTAGTGCTGGAATTGCCCAAAGGGATATACAGTATATACCATAGACCTGCTACATATTATTTTCTATTTTCCAACTTTCCATGTTTATTTTTTAATCTGTAATATAAAAAACAATATTATAATGATAATCTGTAACATAAAAAACGATATGATAAATTCAGTAATTACAATATAGTCATTAATGTAAAATGTACAAGAAAATATTTTTTGAAGCAGCTTTTTCATTTTCACATGTTTGCTTTTCCATAATGTGATAATTTCACAATTTATGCAGATTTGTAATTTCTCCCTAATTTTTTTTAAATGTTGGATATCGTATGGATTGTTAAACACGTCATATTTGTTACTTTTTTCCTTGTGTCCCTTTGGGGAAATTTGTTTTCATTTCTTGTCCTGAAAACACAACAGAAAGTGAATAGAAGTCTCTGCAAAGTAAAAGGAAACCTCCCTTGCTGTTTTATCATAGTCAGGTGATAGTTTATGTTTTTTTTTTTTTCGAGATGTGCAAAGAGAGATCACACAAACACTTAAGCCTCGTACACACGCAACGATTGTTGGCCGACCGATTGGCCGTCTTTTGTCCAGTGTTGTTGTGTTGGTTGAAATGTGCTCTAGACTGCACACAAATTTTCTCGACCAACAAAAACCAACTTCAGAAGTGATGTCATGTGCTGGTTAACTTTCCGTGTGTTTTTTCTTCTCTGAGCATGCCCAGTCTTGCTCATCTGAATTTTGTCTGCTGAAATCTGTACTGACTGACGGAAAATCGGCCTTTTTGTTGACGGGCAACAAAAATTTTATAGCATGCAAATCCAGATTTTGTTTGGCCGAAAAGTCGGAGTCGGTTGTCGGAAGCATCATACTAACAAGCCGACAATCGGCCGATCGGACGTTGGCTGAAAATTCACGGCCAACAATCATTGCGTGTGTACGAGGCATTACGGGCACTTATTTGTGCAAGTTATAATCAATTGTGCTGATGATAGTGCATTTAAGCCTAGCAATAATGTAAAACTAAAAAAAATCTATTACACATGTGACGCCAGAACTGCTGCCAGAAATATTGTTCTGTAACACCAAATGCAGCTTGAATGCATCTCCCAAGCATGTCATTGAAAGAACTGGTGTTTTTACCATGTCGCCCTCAAAGTCACACAAAAAATAGCCTTTTCCCTTCTAATTTTTTATTTTTTTTTGCATTGATACCCAGTTCCTCTAGCCCTTTGTTTGACAATCACCTTGCCTTGAAAATGGCCAGATTAGGCTTTCAAGAATCATACCCCAAAAACTTCAATGGGGTTTAGCTTGCAGTTCTCAATTTCTGAATTTTACAGTGGTTTGCCTATGACCCATAAATGGTACCCAAGTGCATTTTGGACATTGATCTGACAGCACTTAAAACATAAAAAATTAAGAGCCTGCAAAAGAAATGTGCAAGAATATACAAATATATTTGCAAACTATGCATGGAAACAACTATTTTAAAACATATACAACCATTATTAAGATTTCAATGAGATAAATATCTTTATAGATATATATATAAAAAACTGAAAAATATTTAATTTCTCCAAAAAAATGAACAAACATTGCCTGGCAGAAACTGATAAGCACAATTTTTAACTTGAAGCAAGTCTGTATGTTCTTATTACATTGAGATTCTCACATTAACAATAAAAAGCAGTAAATGATTTACCATGATGTTAATAACCATTTCTGTACTCACCTTATAGTGTCCTTTGTTTTGACGGCAAGGTCAACACTGACTACATTGTTTATTAAATTCAGAAACTTGCCCTCTCTGACTTATCTGTTCTACGAAGGCTCTAAATTGTTAGACAGAGAAATATGGTTCAGCATTTTATATAAGGTAATACACATGCACCTGACCTTGTACAGCACTTAGCAGGTGCTTTGTTCTTGCCATTGAGGCCACAAATACCTCATACTGTCCAGTGTCATCAAGTAGCAAACATAACCTCGGAGATGGCTTAGTGTTCAAATTCAAATGTGTTTGCTGCTTGCTTGACAAAGACTAGGGCATAGAATTAGCTATTTTTTGAACTCTCTTGGTCAAGAGGACCACCTGTTTTTATAATCAAATGATGCGCTTGTGGTAAGCACATTTGCAACATTTAAAAATGTGCTTATATGAGCTAATTTTTAACTCTTGATACCTCAAGGACGTTGTATTTTCAATATGCAATATTATATTTGTTTAAAAATATAGGTGTTCTTTTCTGTAGAGGTGTTGTTCAATTATAAAGCAGCACGTGCAACTCTGTGACTAAACAGTTTGAATTGGCTAGTTTGTACTGTAAGCTGTGTCCTATTGGGTTGTCTGCCAAGTGGTAGTTTATGATAGAGTAGAGGAGGGTCTGGATTACCCATTAATTTCTATCTCAGATAATGGTCATCTGGACATAAAAGAAGGTGGATATCTCCAGTGGACATGCAGACAGCAATAAAAACCAGGTAGAGGTTCTAACCTCTTCCATTCCATACTACATCCAAAAAATTAAGTTTGGGCTATATATACATGTTAAAGCTATGAATTCATAAATGTCCACAATTGCAATATAAAAGAGGTTAATGTGATGCAGAACTGAATATTCCTTTAGTGGAAAACTTCACTGTGATAGTGTGCATTTTTCTGTATGCTACATTGAACTCTGCAGTTTGATACACCAACTTTATTTGTTTCCCTTAAAATAGTCATATCTCAGCATGCCACTCAGCATGTACACTCTGTAGAATAATGCCCTTCTAACCACGCATTGGTCCTTTGAACTCTAACACTCACAAGATAGTTCTCTGTATGTCACTAGGAATGAGAGAATCTGCCTGGTTTTGGTTTGTGAACCCCACTGATGTCCTTAGAAGAAAGGGGGTTGATGAATCTGCCTTGGGTAACATATACCAATGCTAAAATAAAAAAATGGATTCAAATATAACGGCATTTCTCTATATACAGTACATAATTGTCTGCATCCCTTCTCTGGCCACTGGATCTCCACATATTGGGACCGGCCCCACAGCACAGAATACCTAGGAACCTAGACTGGAATCACAGGAGAGAGATGTAGAGGGACCCTACGAAGGAAAACATGCATGGAGTCATGGAGTTATGGAGAAGTGTGTTTCCTGTATCCAATAGCACTATATATCCAGTAATATATAGAACACGGTCACTAGGATTGAGGTTGGTGGAGGATACCGCTACATGTGGTACTGACTCAGAAATGCTGCACACCTCAGGAGTGTTGTTCTCTAAGTTGTGTCTGAAGTGCTTTAGTGTCAACTGTGTAAGAAGTGTGGCCCCCGATCAGGGGCAACCCTGCTTTCCCCCCCGGGTATGGATCATGCGGTATATAAAGGTTGGGAAACTAAGGGACTGATCACCTTTGCCCAACTTTGCAACCCCCAAACGGGGCTCCTGCTTTCTACTCCTGAAATTTTTGGCACATACGATTTGCAGGCATCAGACTCCTTTTACTTGACCCAATGTCGCCACTTTGTTCGCACCACATCAGCCAAGCCCGAAAGTAGGTTCCGATCTTCACTCATTGACACCTTTTTGGACTCTGGCAAGTTCACCATTTCGGATATCTATAAACCTCTTCTGCAGACGTGTCCACCTGCCTCCTTTACGTCATCCACCTCGAACTGGCTTAAGGATTTACCTGGAGAAGACACCTTGCCTAAAATAATTAGCGGTCTCAGGACCACTCTTGGACTTACCCCTAATTCCATCTGGAAGGAAACCCAGCTCAAAATCTTTCACAGATCCCATTCCTATCTGACAAGACGATCCCAGAAGCCCAGAAGTGTCCTCTTTGCTCTGCTGAGCGACCCTCCCTCTTCCACAAATTTTGGGAATGCTCGTCTATATCGCTGTTCTGGGATCAGGTCCTTGCTTTCATCAAAACAGTTACCAATCTATCTGCCCTGAAAGACCCCCTTCTCCTGCTGTTCGGCTACTGGGACAAACGTCTACAGAAATGGTCGAGCACCTCGGCTGAACCTCTTTGTTTATGGATCCTCACCACCCTACTTGTTGCCAGACGTCTGATCTTGAAGCATTGGATCGCATCCACTCCCCCCCTATATCTATGTTACCGTCAGAGCTAACCACACTCCTTTCCATTGATCGCCTCAATACAGACTTTACGGCCCCTTCCGCGGCCCACGCCTTCCACTCTAAATGGAACATTTTTCTCAAACATGTGTCTAAGGACTTGGACTCCCCCCTTGATGATTTCACGTTTCGAGTACGAGACCCCCTCACTCATGCGACCTCCACACTCCCCGGTCCCACCCATGATTAGGTCATCAAGTTCTGACCGCTCCCTCAACCTGCCTCTCCCTCCCTTGCTTGCCCCAGGCAAGACTTCTGTCCCATGTATTCCCTATGTACTGATGTTTATATTGGCTCAATGTATCTGCCTATACCTGTTATATGCTTTGTTAAACTTGAAAATTTTAAATAAAAAAAAAATAAAAAAGAAGTGTGGCCATGGATTACAAAGTGTTAGCTCTGCAAGTGTACTGCTGAAATCTGAAGTCCTGCCTTAAAGTAATATTAAAGCCTTGTGGGTTTTTCTTTTTTTTAATAAACATGGTATACTTACCTGCTCTGTGCAGTGGTTTTGCACAGAGCAGCCTGAATCCTCCTCTTCTCGGCACTCCTAGCTCCCCCCTCCTGCCAGGTCCCCCTACAACAAGCAGATTGCTTTGGGGGCACCCATGAAGGCACGCTCGCAACCCGCAGCTGTGTGTACATTCACACATGGAGCTGTGGCTTGGCTCAACCCCTCCACCTTCTGATTGGCTCACTGGCTGTTACTGGCTCCAGCTGCTGCCAAAAGTTAATCAGGTGTGCGAGTCCCCAGTGAGGCAAGGCTCTCGTAGACATCGCTTGATGAAAGGCGGCTCAGGTAAGTTTTGGGGGGGGCTGGGAGGGCTGCTGCACACAAAAGGTTTTTTACCTTCATGCATAGAATGCATGAAGGTAACAAACCTTGTGCCTTTACAACCACTTTAATGTTGATTTCACATGACTGTAGCTCCTACCTAAGGTTTAGGCATTAGCAAGCACAGTTCTACAGTGTCCCTGCTAGTGTCCCCCACATACAAACCTCCTGCCTGCTTTAAACATCTTAGGCCAGCTTTAATACACACAGTTCCCCTAAAAAACGAAGCTTTTTGAAAGTAAATAGAGTCATTATGGGATCAAATGCAGATACCACATTTTTGTGTATAGTCAAAAATATTTACTGTCTTCCTCTTATGTAGGAAATCAGAAATATGTAAGGGACACCAAGAAAAGAGAAAACAGTACAATTTCAGAAAAAAAAGTGGGACACTGATGGTTCAGGTAAATGCACAGGTTCCTATCGGTAAATCCTAGTTCAGTGTAGAAAGGATCAGATTTTTTTTATAATCCACTAAAATTATTTCACATATTATCAAAATATTTCATAGGGAGGCAAAGTCATTTGAATACCAACATGCATACAGTTCTGAGAAAATTTGTGACTAGAGTGACTGGCTTCAAATGTGATTTCAGTTTCAAGTCACCAAAAATTAACACTCTTCAACAAACAATACCTACAACATTTCAATTAAAATCTCTATAAAACAAAGGCTAAAACGATATAAGTATCTGATGGAAAAACATGTAAACCTCTAGTATAAGACAAAATTAGGCATTCCATTCAACCCAAGAGTGGGCTTAACCTGCCCCGTGGAATTCTGTTGAAATATTGTGAGATCCCATCAGAAATGATTTCAGGGGATCCCAAAAGAAAAATTGTATGTCACCTAATAAGTTTTACCTTTTGGGTTGCTTTGAAAATTGAGCTACACTTGTGTTTGTTTTTAGCTATAAGCTATAGTTATAGCAGACTGAGGGCAAAGGTTGAAGGGCAAAGTTTGTATTACCCATATGCCCCTTTCATGACACTCATTGTGGGGCTATTAACATGCTACTAGGATTTAAGAGTTACCACAGCAACTCTGTGCTAGTTTTCGGCCAAAGAAGCCTAAAAGGTCCTCAGAGAGTCCTAAACTGCTAAATGAAGCAAGGGGAATGTGGTTATTATAGGTCTTTTGGGAGTGTTCTATGGTTCAGGGCATCTAATTCTGTTCATAACATATTGAAAAGCTAATGTTTTCAGAATTAAACACAAATAATGTGTTTCTACATCTTAATGGACTAAAAACAGAGGTTTCAAAAAAAGCAATTCAGAAAATAAACACATGAAATTATTAATATTTCCATAATGCCACAGGCTATAAGAGTTTGTAACTTTTATTAGTGCTTTGCTAAGCTCTGAAGCAATAAATAAAGTTTATTCTGTTTCATTAAAACACTTAAAATAGGTATCACTCTTGGCTAAAGTACAGAAAGTGCGTTTGGATATCTAAAGAGTGATATATATTGAGGCCTCATAAAATACTGTTAGAAGAGTAGAGTAGAAAAAACACTCTCAGCTGCCACTGTGTAGATAGATCAGTAACTGATGCAATTCATATACTCTTCCAACTCTGTCATTCAAGCAATGTCAAAAAGTATTTTCTTTAGGCCTTTTTTTTTTATTTTTCAAAATAGGGTTTCCATAAGCTGGAAATACTAATGAATGCATTAAGTTGTTATAGATTGTCTGCAGGGAAAAACTTTTTTTTTTTTAGTTATAGATAGAATAGTGAAGGGTTAGAACCTCCATGTTGTTCATTTTCCCTCCATTTCTGTTTTAGTGAAAAAAGGGATACAAAAAGTTAGAGGAATTTCCCTTAGACAGTTGTCACTGTAACAGGTGTCTCATTTGAAGATTTTCTCCTAACCTCACCAAATGCTAATAAAAAAATACAAATACAAATAAAAAAAACATTTTTTTTTTTTTTTTTTTACATCAAAGGCCTTTGCAAAAAAGCCTCTCCAACCTGAAGACAGAAGTTTCCAGTTTATATGCAGTAGTTTGAATACCAAGTTCATATGGTGAACATGTTAAAAAATTTTCAGGTGATATATCAGGTAGTCACCAGGTCAGTTATACAGTAGACGTCATACGCTCTGACGAAACGCGCGTCAGGTGGAACGCACGCTGCACGCTCTGGGTGCCTGGTGGAACGCAAACTGGTAGTTACCGCTCTCCACTCACAGGCACCATCCGTAGCAGACATAATTTGGAATTTTTTAACTATTTGTACTGTGCAATAGCATTACTTAATAAAGGCTACCTTTTTAACGGTCCTGCACTATTTGGAGCACATTATTTCCCCTAAATCGGACCCTGAGGTTCGAGTTCATTCAAGGGAGGGATCCCGGACCACAGAGAACTACAAGGCCCAGCAGTTACCTTCCAGGCTCAGGAGGCCACAGGCTCTAAAGGTCTTTTTACCGTACGGTATTTAAGACCCACTCACCCACTCTGGTGAGTGCATACCCTCACTATTCCATAAGGTCACGCCCAAGTACCAGCAGTTGGACTACTGGAGGACCCAGCACTAAGCACCTGCACTTTCCCTTACCTGGCACTGAAGCATTTTATCCATGCACTAAAGTCACTTATGAACAATTTATTTGGACATTTTTTGGCACAAACTTTGGCACTAATTTTGCACTTTATGATAACAAAGGTTTTGTATAAAGATTTTCACTGTGATCTATTTTATGTAAAATAATTGTGAATATCACTGGTTTATTACTATATAGTTGTGTGGTCTACACAAAACTCATTATTTATTTATATATATATATAATTTATCCTTACCACTTGATTGCCAATTTTACTATCCAGGATATGAACAAGCAATTGCCCATCCCTGAATAGTACCAGCAAGCGCTATAATAAATCCCATTATTCTGGGGTTTCCATTTCTTCACTCATTACATATCTTATAGCAGCTGCTGTCATCATCCCTTCACTCACCTTTATATAATTATTTATATACCCATTTTTTCCCAGATAGGACCTCCACAGGCGCGAGGGATATACACCTATTGGAGTATATATCTCTACCAATACAGTAGACATGGTGCACTGCATTACAAAATTTTCTAAAGAGCGTAAAGGAAATAAAAAAGAAATGTGGAAAATCACATAAGCCCGGGTTCACATTGACTGTGGCTTTGAAATTGTGCGACTCCATCTGAAATCGCATAATTTCAAAGCAGCATGTTAGTGTGACTTTGGGAGCGACTTCTAAGACATCTGTGCAACTTCATGCACAGATGTCTATGCAAGTCACACCTGAAATCGCCAAAAGTTGTGCAGGAGCTATTTTTTCAATTCGGTGTGGCACCGCAAAGTCAGCATTACACCAATTGACAACAATAGGCTGTGACTTGTCATGTGATTTGACCTGTCAAATCGCATGACAAGTCATTCCAATATGAACAGGGGCAAAAAACGCAAGTGCAAAGTACATTTCCTACAGTAGCCAATCAGATTTCAGTTCACTGTAGACAATTAGGTGAGATAGAAATTTGGATTAAGGTCTCATGCACACTGGACGTTTTTACAGCTGCTGTTTTGGCTTCAGGCATTTTTTCTGCAGCCAGTAAACTCCCCAGCATGTAATCCTATGTGTCTATGCACACATTGGCTTTTTTTTAGTGTTTTTTGGAAGGAAACCCCCCCAGAACTAGTGGGTTTGTAGAGGAGTTTTCCATTCGTAAAAACACTAACTCTGAATACAGATAAAAAAAAAAAACACTGAAAATGTAGCTATTCAACATTTATAAGCATTTTTGAGCCATAAACTTTTGTGGGAGTATAGTTTTGCTAAAAAAAAAAAAAAACAGCTAAAAAACGCAAACGCTAAAAAACGCTAATGCAAAAATGCTCCAAAACTCATTCTACAGCTAACGCTACTGATTTTTATAACGTCCAGGCCTAATAGTTATAGGTTACTCTGCTCTTTGCCTTTTTAAATAAGCTTAAATGTGATAAATGTGGAATTTTGTGCCTTGCCAGATAAAAATTGTTTGTTTTAAACCTGCAGTGCAATAATCTTTTGTCAAGAAATATTGCTGAAAATGCCCTTAACTTGTATAACCAGATTAATCATAAATGATTTGGATCCTTTATAATAGTAGCATCCTTGTGATCAGATTTACTTGTAAACGCATCTTTCTTTCATTTTAAATCCAATCAGATTGATTACTGTAAGGGATCAAGTTTGTCTGAGGCCCAATGTTAGATAATACCCAGTTTTATTAACTACTATTACATGTCAACAATATCAATTACTCCTAAACATTCTGTGCCTAATGTGTCTTGTTAGCCCTAGATGTTACTTGAACCAAGAAAGCCAGCAGAGAACCAGCATTAAATGGCTTTGGAATGATGTATTCTATATATTTCATACATGGTTAACAAATGAACTACATGTGGTGATGGGGAACAGTGCCAACCACACAGCATTCCTGTATTAGACAGTGCCAAGGAATAATGATGCAGAGCATGTTCTCAATATGTTGCAGTCAGAAGCACTTACAAAGTGCTGTTTTATTAATGTTGGCCAATTCATTAGAAATCTCAATTTGTAAAAACGGTAATTTATTTGAGGGTAGTTTAACGACTCAAATACAGATCCATATCTTTGAAGAACTGGTCAGGCAAACACAGATCAACATCTTTTGATGTTACACATAAACATAATGCAGCACATATAAATGAAAGCAATAACACACTTGCATTGCTTGATTAAAATACAAACATGATATAAATACATATGCTGTACAATATACAGTATTCTTATAGCTGATAGTAAATGCTCACAGTTAGCAATGAAGTCACATTCATAAAATAGATAATTGAAATATAACATGCTTGAAGAGCGATGTCACTTATTTTAAATGTGTTCCCCTAAGAAACACCAGTAAATATTATTATTCTGATATATAATTAACGATTTGCCTAAATAAATACTTATTTATTTCAGGATTAAATGTAACCCTCCTGCAAAATAATTTAAAATTGATCTCCAGGGACAAAAAAACTTTACCCATTCAGTGTGTTCCACTCCCCACTGCAAGAGTTACCTGCTTATTTTGCACAAGGGATGATAAAAAAAGGTAATTTTTGCAACAAGCAAAGAGATCTTCGTACTGCTCATAAAATTCAGTCTACCTGCTCCTGGAGCCTTACCCTCCTGGAGTGTGGAGAAGGCTACCTGCTGTGCAGAGGACAGATAGGGAATAGTATTGTTATTAAAAAAGCCTCATGGTTCTGAGGTGAGTAGTCCACTTTGTAGGTATATATGGTTTGATAATAATAGAAGAATTATTAGTCAATGAGCCTAGTGGGTAGTTAGTCAAGAGCACCAAATATTCTAGTTGTTTTAGCAACACTTTTGGCCAGCCGAGCTAACAGCTTGCCATTTATATCTCTCTGTTGATAAATACTCTGGACTTGATGTAGCGGTATCTCCTGAAGTAAAGGCTTGGAGGGCCTAGTATGAATCAGGGTCTTAGGTAGTAAAGGTGTTTTTAACATTTTTGGCTATGACTTTTCCCAGGCTTTGACATCTTGTTTTAGAGATATGAGAGAGGCAAAAGTCCCCTAAAGGCCTCAGAAGCATCACTCATGGTTTAGAGCCAGTAGTCCTCTCATTGAGGGGCCAGTAATGTTGCAGTGAGGTTTGAAAATAAAGTGTAAGATCCAGAGTCAAGAGAGACCCCAAATCCTGTCACCTGGGTGTGAAGTTATTTAGAATACAAGTCGAGATTCTAATGGTCAGAGGTGTCCTGGATCAGGATCTTGATGGAGACTATAGCAGGGAGTATAGATATGGAGATGTAGGCCAAGTGGGTTCTGGAGAAGAATCTATTCAGGGCAGTAAAGTGGCAAGTAAAGACTGTAGTGGTAGGATACTTCTATTTTCAAAGTTTTGTCATTTGGTAGGCCTCAGCCTATTTAGGCATTTCAGAGGTGTCTTTAGAAGTAAGGGTAAGTCTTTCCAAACTAGGGGGGTAATCAATGTTGTCCATACCCAGAATTTTGCCTACATTACAATGGACCACAGGACATAATCATGTTTGAGCAGGTTTGCATTAGCAGGGGGAGGGGGTAAATACAGCACAGCATTAATCATTTCAACATGAAAAACACTGGCATGAAGAAGATGGATCTCCCCTCTGAATCTGATGTGAGAGAGGAGGGTTTCTCATTGAACCAGGCAGCTCTTCCCTGTAGCTGGAGTATGTGGCTAATGTTTAATTAAGCTGAGTATTTTACTGCCATAAAAAAGTTTTAAAGTTTTAAAAAATGTTAGGGTTAGAGATCTCTTACATTTACAGCTAAGGTGGAACTTTACCCCAAAGGGGAAGTTTCACTCGTTTGCATCCTCTCCTCCTCCACTGCCACATTTGTCATTTTTTTCTGGGGGGGAGCAGGTACCTTTTTTTGACAGGTACCCGCTCCTACTTCTGGTCAGATCCCCCCGGCGATCTTTGCAGAAGTTTGCCCTCCCCCTCCTTCCCCTGCAAGCTTCTGGGACATATCATAGGTCTCAGAATACTGCAGGACCATTCACAAAGTGCAGCGGGTTTCGCGCATGTGCAGTAGAAAACCAGCTTCACTGCCAATTTCCTATACCTAAGATGCTGGCGCCTGTACCGGCTCAGGTGAGGACATCACTGGATCCCTGGACAGGTAAGTGTCCTTATATTAAAAGTTAGCAGATACAGTATTCATAGCTGTTGACTTTTAATTTTTTTTTTTTGGGGGGGGGGGGGGGGAATGGAGCTCCTCTTTAAGACCTCTTGCCATGCACAGTCTTGCAGGGAGAGTCGTCTGAGAGATAGCCAATAGGAGGGATACAGCAGTGAGTTGGTAGGTCCACAAATACAGTGCTTGTATTTACCAAGTGGCATACCTTTAAAACAACCCTGTGTCCACTGGGAGATTAACAAAAATAACTTTTTGCAAAGTTCACTTAGGAATGTAAGCTAGTGGTACTAATAAAAATGAGTGGGAGATGCTCCATATTAGGGTACGTGTTAGGGCAGCCTTTTTCAACCAGGGTGCCTTGAGGTTTCTTCAGGGGTGCCTTGGCAAAATGCCTAAAAATTGCCGAAAAATCATATATAAGCCAGCAGGTGGATCAAGCCTGTCTTTCAGCTACACAAAGCCACAGGTTTTTATTGAGCACCATTACGACCTTCTAGCCGCTGCATCCTAACATCCAATGATATTATCAGTTGATAAGGAGGATGTCGGCCATCTGCAACCTTGTTTGGTTCTCAACTGCCCCTCTCCGTCAGCGATGGGGTCACAATTGCTGAGTACTGGAGAAAAAACGAGGAAGAAGAGAATAACTGGAATACTAGTCAGTACCAGTGTGCAAAAGTGTATTGGATTTGGAATAATAAATAACCTCTAATGATGGGTTTCCTACATGTGTGGATGTTGATGCAGAATGGGGTGCCTCCAGGCTTTCCTTAATTTTAAAGGGTGCCTCGAGATTGTCCATAATTTTAAAGGGTGCCTTGACTGAAAAAGGTTGAGAAACACTGTGTTAGGTACCTGAGATAACCTGAGGGCAAAACAGCATAAAGCAGGGATTAAACATTAGTATATGAATTAAACAGCAAATAATAGCCATGTAGAAGGCTCCATTTGAAATTTGTCCAAATACAAAAAAAAAGTCACAACTTGTTTTACTAGGTGTATTGATAAAGAAATACATTTACATTTCAAATGGTAAATGTGCTAAAAAGGAGAACACCCATCCTACAAACACACTTCTACAGGATAGGGAAAATCATTAGTCTATATGAAACAACAAAAGATTAAATTACAAGGTGCTAACATCTAAGTGCAGTAGTATAAACGTCACTTTAACAAACACAGGTAATAGCAATGAAAAGGTTACTGCAAACACCAGCTTATCGTAAGACCAATAAAAGGCAGAGACCAGCAGCTACCTGTGGCTCGTACTAAATCTTCATTTTTGGAATGCAGTAAGTCCTTAATCATGGCTGGATGATGATAAAAGCAGCCCAACATGTATGACAGCATGTACCTCATTTAGAGCAGAGACAAGAAAACAGAGAATATCTTCCGGGTTTAAGAGCAGCAGGGAGAGTTGCTAGGCGACATATTCCAAGGGTTCTACCTCCTTGATCAAGCCCCTGCTCAAATTTATTAAGCTGAATATTTCTTAATGTACATGAAAATCAAATACTGCCTGCCATTTTGAAAACCCCCTCAAAGTTCCTATAGTCCACATACCATATGACCAGCAGTGCAGATCCAAATATGTCATTGCATTCTGATATGTACTGCTTTACTGTGTTTGTGCTGTATTTTGCACATTAAAGTGTGTTTGAATAGGGCAGCCGGTTTCTCAAGAATGGGTTGCCAACACATATCATTGTAAGAAAAAAACAGACCTACATCATTTTTTTAATGAAGCACCTACTGCACTTTTTCAATGGGGTGCCATTTTACCAGGCATTGAGGTTATGGGCTTTAAAACACATATTACCACTAGGGATGATCGAACTTTTCAAAAGTTCGGTTCGACCAGAACACCAGAACTTCCCGAAAGTTCGGCCCGGATTTCAGAACCCCATTGAAATCAATGGGACCCGAACTTCAGTAATCAAAAAACACAATTTTGAAGCCCTAAAACCCAATAAATGCCCCTAAAAAGTGCCTAGGGTTCTGGTTCCTGCCCCAGGGACTATTAATCACACAAAAAAAAGTTCTTAAAAATTGTCAGTTTTGATAGAGAGCCAATTATTGAAAAAATTATTGAAAAAAAAAAAAAAAGAGATTTCTTTGGATTTAGTGTCTGGTGGGTCTAAAAGGTGTACCTGTGAAGTTTCAGCTCTGTAGCATGTCCAGAACCAGAAAAAAAAAAGTTTGTTTGTATTAGAATTAATATAGAACAGGGATATGGCTCCGCTATTTTCACACCTTGCCGGTTTTGTAGCAAGCGTTTTTTGGGCATTTTTTGGGGGTCTTTGGAGGCAGGCATAACATCAGAACTTCTGTGTAGGGGTATATATACACACACAAATGTATGTATATATACACATACACATATATAGGTGTGAAAGTAGCAGAAACCTATGCTTGCGCTAATGAAATAATTAACACCCATATGGCTTCTCTGCTATAACACCTATATGTGTGTATGTGTATAAATACATATAAGTGTGTGTGTATATATACCCCTATACAGAAGTTCAGATGTTTTGCCTGCCTCCAAAGACTCCAAAAAAATGCCCAAAAAAAACGCCTGCTGCAAAAACACACCTGGGCGTTTTTGTAGCTGGCGTTTTTTTTGGGCATTTTTTGGGCGTCTTTGGAGGCAGGCATAACATCAGAACTTCTGTGTATGGGTATATATATACACACACATGTATGTATATATACACATACACATATATAGGTGTGAAAGTAGCAGAAACCTATGCTTGCGCTAATGAAATAATTAACCCTACAATACACTACGGTCCCCTTACACTTAACACTTTCCCTACAGAAACTAGATTATTAAATCTAACTATAGTGGAAAATAGTACCCTAACTACACTAGATATCCCTTTCCTCACACTAATAATTGCTAAATGACACTTTGAAGCAGAAGTAACAGAACTGCTTCTACTCTCTTCCACGTCCCTGTATTACAATGCCAAGAATTTGGTGGGGCTATCTTATATACTGGGGGGCGTATTCACTAATGATTGGCCTCTGGACCCCCTAGTCACTCCAATCACATTCCTAGCATTCTCCTGCCACCTCAATTGGCTTTTACTGATGGTTCTGGTCCAATCACGGGCTTTTAAAGCCCATTTCCTGTCCCATTGCATTTTGGTCGGTTCTGGTTGCCGAATTCCGAACTTTTTCAGCAAAAAGTTGGGAATTCGGCCGAACCTCGAACAGTCAATGTTCGGGTCGAACTGATGGTCGACCCGAACCGTTCGATCATCCCTAATTACCACAGCACATAGGTTTAAAGTGGGGCTAGAGGCTAATTATACTTTTGAACGCCCTAATTTTCTTGACCCCCCTTCTCCCCATGCTAACTAAACCCCCCTAAGCCTCAGATCAGCAGGCGATTTGGTCCCAGAGTCTACACCATATCTGGTGGCACTCAGTCAGAGATGCTTCCTTCTCACAATTAAAGCGAGACTGCCAGCTCCGCCCTAGGCGTTTCCCCTTAGAAGGCATCATCTGGGATTGGAGGCTATGCATCTATCGCTTATGCCTCTGTGGCCAGGCAGTCAGTCCCCTGGCCTCTGAGGTACCATACGCATCATGTGTGTTCCTGAGGAAAGGAGAGGAGGTGCACAGCAGGGATGAGCCAAACACACCTGTGTTCAGTTTGAGGCTAGTTTGGCAAACATTACTGAAGTTCAGATGCCATACTTGAACCCTGTTGAAGTCAATGGCAGTTGAATGTTAAAAAACAGTCCATTTTCTAGGCTTAACGGTAGGTGATTGTCAAACAAATGACATGGGAGCCTGGGCACATGGACTCAAGCAAAAAAATTTTACAAAAACTAAATTTGGCGGGGAGCAGCGATTTAAATAATCCTTAGCCACTTGACCTCCAGAAGATTTTACCCACTTCATGACCAGGACATTTTTTACTATTCAGCACTATTTTACTTTAACTGGCAATTGCACATTCATCCAACGCTGTAAGCAAATAAAATGTATTCATGTAATCATTTGTTTCACACAAACAGATATTTATTTTTGTGGCATTTGATCACCCCTGGGGTTTATTTTTTTAGTATATAAATTAAAAAAGACCAATTTGTTGGAAAAAAAAGATTCTACATTCTGTTAAAAAGCATATCCGTTAAAAAAAAAAAAAAAGAAAGAAAAAATCTAATTTTTCATATATTTAGGACAAAATATATTCTGCTACATGACTTTGATAAAAAAAAAAAAACAATATGTGTATATAAATTCCTTTGTGTGAAAGTTATAGTGCCTTTAAACTATGATATTTTGGAATTTACGCAGCTATAGGCGCTATACTGTAATGGCAGTGATCAGCAACTTGTAGTTTGACTGTGATAGGGTGGGGGAGAATCTAGTACTAACAGACACTGGCTGGCTAGGAGGGTCACCTGCTGACACTGATGTCGCTAGTGACACTAATACGGTGATCAGTGATAATACTGTACAATCAATCAATGGGCAATCAAGGGGTTAACTGTGTGCCTAAGAAGTGTAATGTGTGTAATATTTGTTGGTTTTACCTACTTATCTGCCTGCTTTCAGGGAGAAGAAACAGCCAGATCACTGTTTATTGTACACACAGTTCTGTGTACTTGTAAACACAAAACTCTGTGTACGATAGGACACAGCCGATCAGCAAGTTTCAGACAAAACCTTTGGCTGAAACCTACTGTCAAACTTGTGCTGTGTCCAATCATTGCACAGGTCAGCAGGAGGCGCACCAAAAACCCAGAAGCAAGCCGGCAGCATACATGTACGTTGCTGAGCCTGCAGCTGCCACCCGCTTGCAGTATTTTTACAGTGAACTGTCATCAAGAAGTTAAAGGGCAACATTAAAAATGCCAAAACCCTCTAAATACTATGCCTGGGGAATGCTTTTGACTTGCCTGTGAAATAATGCATCTGAAGAATGTATACAACCTACTGCAGAAAAACTGTAGAAAAAAATTAAGCCTTTTAACTTACTGATAAATGATAGCTTCTTCTTACTACCTTTTTCTGTTTGAAAACAATGAGGCTAGTGATTCCTTTCATCTGTACTAGATCAGAGTTCTAGATAAAGATAGATAGTAATGGGGAATCCCATACATCAAGCAAAAAAATAGTGTGGGGTTCTCCCTAAAAAAATCTTATGCCTTTTCATTGATGAGGATACAGTATGGATGTCCAGGGGGACACCATGCAAAGAAAAAATGGTTGTGGGGGTGTCTGTGGGTAGGGGGCTTATTGGAATCTAGAAATTCCCTTAAAAAAAATTGAACCCCTAGAAACTGCACCCCCTTACATAAAGGAATTAGGGGTTCACAAAAAACGTAAATGTACATAAACACACCCACTTTCTAATGTCTTTTTTTTTTAAAGGATGCTTTTGTTTACATGGCTGGGGATTCCCAAGCAGCAAATGAATAGGGCCAGGTGATATCCCTGGTTGCTAAGGACTCAAAAGATGCAGGCACCTGCTGCTTCCTTAACAACCATTGACAACTGAATATTAATATAACTGAATATTAATATAACTTAATATATATGGCGTTCAGATCCAGCTGAATGAGTAATTGCTCAGCCATCCAAACGAACACTCAAGCAAACAAAGTTCAGTCTGAACCTGATGATAATCCATAGGCTAAAGAGCACATGTAAGACGAACACTGGACCCGTCCTTTGCATCCATTACTAAATAATTCATCCAGGCCTGGAAGCAATCTTAAAAAAGTAAAACATCCAAATGCATAATTTCTTTTACTTTTCCGGTAAACATTTTAATTGAAATATAACCCAACCCTTCATTATGACCCCCCCCCCCCCCCCCATTTAATGATTGAACCTTCTATATTATTATTTCAAACATGCTATCTCTATATCTGTCTGGGACTAAGAGGAAAAATAAAACCCAGTTTACTTCCTGTATTCTCCTTTTACAGTAAGTAGAGGATGGATGCTGTTTATTCCACAATGAGTATCTTAATATAAGATGCCTACATCATGGCAATGGGAGAGTTAAATCTGCCTAAATGGGATCGCTTGTGAGTTAAACCCCTGCCAGAAATCTGAACTGGGAGAGTAATTAGGTACAATTATCATTAAACTCTAAGTTATGCAGAGAAAGACTCTATGTAATCCATAATGGGATCTAATTAGAACCTGCTATATGCTCATCAAAATAAGACAGGCAAAGGTGCGTGAAGCTATGGTCTATGGTTCAGGAACAAAGTGCAACCTAATTTGTCTGTGCCAGAGAAAACTAGCAGGAGAGTGAAATTGTAGTAATACCTTTATTTGGCTAATTGAATAAATTTTATGGTGCAAGTTTTCCAATATCCTCTGTGTCAAGTATGGTGTCATGCAAATAACTAAAAACTCTAATATATTTACATTTGTATGACACCATGCCTGATGAAGAGAACTAATCATTATCAAAAGCTTCCTATATAAGACAAGGTTTCTAAGTTCGACTTTCAATTTGTCTCTGTGTAAGGTCTTTCCCTAGAGAGATCCTGCAGCACACACATTATTTTTTCCCCTGTATCTCTACTCCAGCACACAAACACATTAGCCTGTCCCCTGTATCCCTCCACCAGCACACACATGAGTCTTTCCTCTTTATCACTCCTCCAGCACACACAGTCTTTCCCCTGTATATCTCCTCCAGCACACACGCAGCTGTCTTTCCCCTATATCCCTCTTCCAACATACACATTAGTCTTTCTCCTGTATCCCTCCTCCAGCACAGACATTAGTTTTTCCTATGTATCCCTCCTCCAGCGCACACACAGTCTTTCCCTGTATATCTCCTCCAGCACACACGCATTCGTCTTTCGCCCAAATCCCTACTCCAGCATACACATTAGTCTTTCTCCTGTATCCCTCCTCCTGCACACATATTAGTCTTTCCTGTGTATTCCTCCTACAGCTCACACATTCTTTCCCTGAATATCTCCTCCAGCACACACGCAGCTGTCTTTCGCCTATATCCCTCCTCCAACATACACATTAGTCCTTCTCCTGTATCCCTCCTCAAGCACACACATTAGTCTTTCCTGTGTATCCCTCCTCCAGCGCACACACAGTCTTTCCATGTATATCTCCTCCAGCACACACGCATTCGTCTGTCGCCTATATCCCTCCTCCAACATACACATTGGTCTTTCTCCTGTATCCCTCCTCCAGCACACACATTAGTCTTTCCTGTGTATCCCTCCTCCAGCGCACACACAGTCTTTCCCTGTATATCTCCTCCAGCCCACATGCATTCATCTTTACCCTATATCCCTCCCCCAGCATACACATTAGTCTTTCCTCTGTATCCCTTCTCCAGCACACACAGTCTTTCCCCTATATATATCCTCCAGCATTAGCCCTTCCCCTATATACCTCCTCCAACATACACATGAGTCTTTTTTCACATATCCCTCTTCCAGGACAGACACATTCATCTTTTCTTTTTTAGGGATTAGCTGCCCTGTACTGTCTATTTGTGCATCTACTGCTTAATGTTCACAGAGATTATTTATGTACATCACTTCCTGTCTCTGTGTGTCTGGGTAAGAAACTACAGAAATAGGGAGTGGATAGTGAGACAAAGAACTGTGCCACGTGGGCTTATACAAAGGGGCTGCTACTGTAGACCAGAAGCAGAGACTATTATACAAATATTTAAGTATTCCTGTGTTCTAATAGTTTAACTGCAGCTGCAGTGCCCATAGCTTCCTGAGAGTGTATCTAAATCCCTGTGAGAGACTTATTGGTATCCTGTTATTTTTCACATTCACAATGCCAAATAGCTAGGTCTGTGCTACCATATACTGTATGTATAGTGGTCAGCATCCAGTATTTTAGTAGGTGAACATGTTTATTGCAATAGAGTTTGTATGCAGCTCCTGTTATTTTAGAAAACCCTGTCCCTTCTGGTCTAGGATTCTAAAACCAATTTTTAGCTTAGGGCTCAATAACCAGCATAAACTAGAGCCAGGTTAGGCATCCGACGGCCACTTCTGGTGGTTAGAGGTCCGGTTTCTTGTCAGATTAGAAAATACTAGGGGACTAAAGCACAGAGTAGAGAGGCTGTCTCTGAATTCCAGTGCCACAACACAGTTTCTATGTGTGAGAAGCTGCATGCCAGGCTGGTAAGCAACAGCTGGAGGGACTCCCCATCACCGCAGATCTTACTTCAGGCCTCGAAGAAGAATGCCACATTGCGATCATCCTCAAGGAGCCCTGTAACATCCAACTTGAGGTATCTCCATTAGTACCTATATATATATATATATATATATAGGTATTACTGCTCGTGTGAAACGCGTTAACAGTGTCCCTGTGATGTTTGTCTCACTTGGAAACAATAAAGCAACTTGAACAAGCACTCATATCATTGGGGTGTGCAGCCATCCTCTTCTTTCGTACAATAGCTTTATATACCCAAGTACTATGTATGTGCACAATTCCATCAGGACTTCTATTGAGACCTTTGCTGATAATACATCTGTGTACTTTGGATGTATGATCTGGAAAGGATCTGTAGGTTTCTGGAAAGACCATTATGGTCTCAGTGGTGGGACATATGTGTGTTTTGACCATACTTTACTGTATGGTCATATACCTCAAGTGAAAGCACATCGTGTGAATGGTGCACATTTTGCATACAGTGGTCTTTGCACTGAATGCTGAATCAACAGTAGAAGAACAACAGGCATATTCAACACTGGAGACTGCTTTCTTTTTTTTTAAAGTGCCCGTCCCTCCGAGCTTGAGCGCAGAAGTGAACACATATGCAAGTCGCGCCCACATATGTAAACAATGTTCAAACCACACATTTGAGGTATTGCCATGATCATTAGAAGGAGAGCAATAATTCTAGCCCTAGACCTCCTCTGTAACTCTAAACTGGTAACCTGTAGAAAATTTTAAAGCGTCACCTATGGAGATTTTTAAGTATCAATGTTTGTCACCATTTAATGAGCGTGCACAATTTTGAAGCATGACATGTTGGGTATCTATTTACTCAGCATTTACTCAGAAAATTGCATTTGAAAGACTGCTGCACAAAAACCATGTGACAAATATTATTGCAATGACCGCCATTTTATTCTCCAGAGTCTTTGCTAAAAAAAATATATATATATATATATATAATGTTTGAGGGTTCTAAGTAATTTTCTAGCAAAAAATACAGATTTTTAACTTGTAAACAACAAGTGTCAGAAATAGGCCCGATCCTTATGTGGTTAGGCTTTGAAAAAAAATAAAAAGAAACCTGGAAGCTGTTTGGTTTCTATGCAGAGCTGCACCAGATTTTAGACTCTCCAGTTTTAGTAAATCAACCCCAAACTGTCTATGATTAGAATGCTGGCTTGGATTAATTACATCTATCAGTGGGTTTGATGGTAATGTACTAATCACTACAAAGAGAACTGCCCTGGAAATATCCTGGATCACTGGTGGTTATTTGTGAATCAAAGATCCCATTTGTACATTAGACATTAGATTAACAATTTCAACAGGGGTTTTCACTAAAAGGAAGAAACATGGTTTGGTTCAAATGTTATATAGTCATCTGCTATAAATGGTACATTTCCATGTTTTGTGAGAGACATTCCTCCGGTGATTCATTATGAATTCATTCAGGAAAAAATTACCATGACTTTATAATCATACCTAAAGAAAAGTAAATCTCCTCTGCATCACAAGATTTATGCAGCTGCAACTGTAGCAATGGCTGATTCAGCAGAATCATGTTTGGAAAAACGTGAGCATAATTATGTGTATTACCATGCAAATTTTTTCACCTGCTTCTGCCTGGCGATACGAATATAAAATATCACAAATTAAGTACAATCTGCATTTTTCCTTCCGGAATGCACTTATGTAAGTGAATACGCTATGCATATCACACTTGTTTGCACATCATGAAGCTTTTTTGTGAAAAGGGAAGCAAGGAAAAGTAAAGTGTAGCCCACAGGCAACCTGCCTACTGCATTTTATTTAACCAATTCCTGCCCATCCTATAGACAATTGATGGCTGGGCCGGTGCTTTCCCAACCGGACTGGACGTCTTCCTGTCAGGAAGCCGTGATCACACGGCTGCGGGGCCGTGCAGTGGCGCAATCTGTCACCGATTGTGTCCATGTGATTGCCATGTCCAATCACAGCAGGTCATGTTTCAGTTGTACACAATGGATGGCTTCCTTTCATGCCATCCGTTGTGTACAATTGTGTTGCTAGCTGTGATTGGTCAATATAATCAAATGGTACAGACAGGGCCAAGCACAGCCCATCTGCACCATGCGATTAGCTTTGACCAATAACAGCTAATCGCAACAAAACAAAGTGAATTATTTATTTTCATTCAGTAAAAATGCTTGCTTATAACAATGTAATTCACTGCTATAAGCAAACATAATTTTTTATAATTTTAACCTTCACGCAGTAGTCCAATGTTACTATTGTAACATTTTATTGCTCTGCTCACAGTGTGTTAAAAAAAATGTAAAAAAAAAATGTAAGAAAAAAAATCATAACATTTATTTTTGCATACTGTCACCAGTCAGTATCCCTGATAACTGCCACACCAGTTATATGATGACGCTGTACTGCACTGGTTACAATATGTAAAAAAACTATTTTTTTTATGTAATTTCTTCATTCTCCAAAAAATTATGACAAAAAATCACAACTTCAAAAAAACCTGCCGTACCTCTTACTAAATACCTTGGACTGCCTACTTTCCAAAAAGGGGTAATTTGGGGTTATTTCTATTGTCTCTGTATTTTAGGGCCTCAAGAAATTAGATCAGTAGTCAATGAGTCCGTCAGTACATCAGGATTGATCAATTTTCAGAAATGTACCATAGTTTGTAGACTCTATAACTTTCCTACAGACTAAATAATATACACTGATTTGGGTTATTTTCACCAACAAAATGTACCAGAATACGTTTTGGGCTAAATTTATGAAGAATATGTTTTTATTTGCAAAATTCTCTATCAGAAACAAAGAAAAATGAGGGTTTTTTTTTCAAAATTAGTCTTTTTAATTTATTTAGCAAAAAAAAAAAAAAAACAGTGGTGATTAAATACCACCATAAGAAAGCTCTATGTGTGTGAACAAAATTTTAAAAATGTAGTTTGGGTACAGTGTAGCATGACCATGCAATTGTCATTCAAATTGCGACAGCACTGAAAGCTGGAAATTGGCATGGGCAGGAAGGGGGGTAAATGTGCCTGGTATTGAAGTGGTAAAAAAATATTGACAAATGTTCACTTTGGTTTTTTAATGGTATATACAGTATAAATAGACTTTGAAGCAAGTCAAGTTCTGCATGCTTCAAGGAACTTTCAAAGTGAAATTGTTTGAGTTTCAGGTCAGATTAAGTGGCTTCTGATCTGCTTGCATCTTGACTTTCATTTGTATACAACCCTACAGCACTCACATTCTTTTTAAACTATTCACAAATTCACGCCAGATGGAGAAATACTACTGAAAAAAATGGTGGTTGCAATAGGCAGCAACAGAGGACCAGCCATCATTATGGAACCAGCTAGGAGGATTACTTTAAGACCATGGATTAGGTAATATTCTCGCAGTTTTAATGCGGCAGGCAGCCCCTCCTGTGTGAACCAACATGGTACTACGTCGGTCACGTGCCTGGTGCTAGGGGGTGAGCGCGTGCCGCGGGCGACGCTCTCCCGTCCCCATTGGGCAGCGGGGTTGCCGATGCACGGGGCCAGTGGCCTCCCGCGATCGCTCCCCGCTGAGAGAGAAGAACGGGCAGTTGTCTGTTCTTATCTCTGGAATGATCACAGAGCGCCTGTGATCCTTCTATACAAGATCACAGTTCTCTATGATCATTTCAAAAGCCCATCCCCCCCACAGTTAGAAACACTCCCCTAGGCTTACATTTAACCCCTTGATCACCCACTAGGTTAACCCCTCCCCTGCCAATGTCATTATTACAGCATCAGTGCATATTTTTAGCACTGATTACTGTAGTCATGTCACTGGCCCCCCCCAAAAGTGTCAAAAAAGTCAGTTAGGGGTCCGATCTGTCCGCCGCAATGTTGCAGTCCCGATAAAAATCACAGATCGCCGCCATTACTAGTAAAAAAAAAAAAATTACATACATTTTTTCCCTAGTTTGTAGACGCGATAACCTTTGCGCAAACCAATCAAAATATGCTTATTTTGATTTTTATTACCAAAAATATGTAGCAGAATACAAATTGGCCTAAAAGGATGAAAAAATTAGATTTTTAAATTTTTGGGGGGGAATGTCATATAGCAGAATGTGAAAAAAATATTTTTTTTAGAATTGTCGCTAGTTTTTTGTTTATAGCGCAAAAAATAAAATTTGCACAGATGATCAAATACCACCAAAAAAAAAAGCTCTATTTGTGGGGAAAAAGGACATCAATTTTATTTGGGTACAGCACCCCACGGCCGCGTAATTTTACATTAAAGTAACGCAGTGCCGAATCGCAAAAAATGCCCTGGTCATTATGGGGGCAAATCCTTCCAGTCCAGAAGTGGTTAAATTATCCCCTGGAAATTTGAGTATCGATGCATCTCTACCTCTTTAGTTCTTTTGGATTAGATGTCAAATAATATTCATTTGAAAAAAAAAATATCTTTACACTTAGGATAGAGCATAACTCTCACTTTAAGGAAACCTGCATTGAGAGAAGTATGTGGGCTTCCATTACTTACCTTTCTAAGGCCTTGTCCACACAGGGCATACATAAGCTTACCCTCGTGGAAGGCTGTGTTTACCCACTTGGGGAACAGATGTTCTGTTCATTCTGGTGCAGGCAGCCCAATTGCTGTCAATTGGGACGTAGTGTCTGCATGGATATAGCTGCTGCTCTCAATGTGACATCCATGCAGGTGCATATCAGATCAGGGATTTTGACTTTACTTAATGCATACTTGTTCTGGGTCAGTGACACAGAAAACACTTATACAATTAGATAGCCATAGCAGCCAGGCAACTTCCAAAAGAAGGGTCAGCAGTGAGAACCTCCATATTTTTTCTCTTTCATGTATCATAGTAATATTTTTACATTTTTGACTAATTTGCACTATTGAAATTTTGGATTGGTAATGAAATATTGCAGCGGCTGAGAACACAATCATGCCTCCTCTCGTTTTAATGAGTATTCCCAAAAAACGTGCAGGGACAGTGTCACAATAATCAGGCCTATTGCATAACAAAATCTACCAATGCGATAATACTCTGTGATTTAATTTAGAGTATGGGTAAAGATCAGTAGTGAAGGGTAAACTGATCTTTTCCTGAACATTAGCAGGAGTTTCAGCAGTAAAACGCTTGGAAAAACACAAAAAACACAAGTTACCAATATTGCATTTGATAGAATTGTCACAATGGGGTTGATTTACTAAAACTGGAGCACTCAAAATCTGGTGCAGCTGTGCATGGTAACCAATAGGCTTCTGACTTCAGTTTATTCAATTAAGCTTTCATAATAAAACCTGACGCTGATTGGCTTCTATGCAGAGCTGCACCAGATTTTGACCGCTCCAGTTTTAGTAAATCTCCCTGTGTTAGTTGGCCAATACATGGGGTACTTGCCTTACATACAGTGAAGGAAAAAAGTATTTGATCCCCTGCCAATTTTGTGCATTTGCCCACTGACAAAAAAATGATCAGTCTATAATTTTAATGGTCAATTTATACAACGGGAGACAGAATAACAACATTATATCCAGAAAAACGTAATTCAAAAAAGTTATCAATTGATTTGCATTAAAATGAGTGAAATAAGTGTTTGATCCCCTATCAATCAGCAAGAATTCTGGCTCCAAGGTGTTTTTCATAACAGTAATGAGCCGAGATTAGGAGCACTCTCTTAAAGGGAGTGCTCCTAATCTCAGCTTGTTTCCGGTATAATAGACACCTGTCCACAGAAGCAATCAATCAATCAGATTCCAATCTCTCCACCATGGCCAAGACCCAAGAACTGTCCAAGGATGTCAGGGACAAGGTTGTAGACTTACACAAGGCTGAAATGGTCTACAAGACCATCCCCAAGCATCCCCTTGGTGAGAGGGTGACAACAGTTGGTGCAATAATTCGCAAATGGAAGAAACACAAAATAACTGTCAATCTCCCTCGGTCTGGGGTTCCATGGAAGATCTCACCTAATGGAGGTTCAATGATCTCTGAGGAATCATGGAGGTTCAATGATCAGTGAGGAATCAGCCCCGAACTACATGGAATAATCTTGTCAATGATCTCAAGGCAGCTGGGACCATAGTCACCAAGAAAACAATTTGTAAAATACTACGCCATGAAGGACTGAAATCCTGCAATGCCCACAAGGTCCCCCTACTCAAGAAAGCACATGTACAGGCCCCTCTGAAGTTTGCTAATGAATGATTCATCTGAATGATTCAGAGGAGAACTGGGTGAAAGTATTGTGGTCAGATAAAACCAAAATCAAGCTCTTTGGCATCAACTCAACTCGCTGTGTTTGGAGGAGGAGGAATGCTGCCTATGATCCCAAGAACATCATCCCCACCATCAAACATGGAGGTGGAAACATTATGCTTTGGATGTGTTTTTCACAGGACAACTTTACCGCTTTAAGGGGATGATGGTTGGGGCCATGTACCACCACCTTCCCAGGGCATTGAAAAGGGGTCGTGGATGGATATTCCAGCTTGACAATGGCCCAAAACACAGGGCCAAGGCAACAAAGGAGTGACTCAAGAAGAAGCACATTATTGTCCAACAGACCTTAATCCCACAGAAAATATGTGGAGGGAGCTGAAGATTTGAGGTACCAAACGTCCACCACGAAACCTTTTTGATTGCCAACAAGGGTTTTGTCATCAAATACTAAGTGCAAAGGGGTCAAATACTTATTTCACTCATTAAAATGCAAATCAATTGATAACTTTGGATTTTTTTTTTTCTTTGTTGTTCTCTCTCACTCTCACAAAATAAACTTACCATTAAAATTATAGACTGATCATTTCTTAGTCAGTGGGCAAACGTACAAAATCAGCTGGGGATCAAATACTTTTTTCCCTCACTGTAGTGTCTTTATGATTTAGTTAGTTAATTTGGTTATTGTTATTTTGTTTAGTTATTTAATTATAGTAAACTGCTTTAACCACACCCCCAAGATGATCCTGTACATTCTTGGGTTTCAGTGGTTATACTGGGATGATGCCTGCACCTAATTAGCAACTCGATCACTTCTGCAGGTGGCGGAAGGGGGGTTCCACCCCCCTTCTGCCGCCACTATTCCATCCCATTGCAGGGGCCGGGAGCTAGTCAGTCGGTGGCAATGGCTGGCCTGTACAGAGAGAGAGGAACTGACGTCGTCCCATCTCTTCGTAACCCTGGAAACCAGGAACGATGAGTAGTTTGTTACTTTCAGCCCCCCCCCCTCTAACACCCATAATCTTTTCATAAAGATGACCTGTCATGGCCCATGCTGTCACAAGTGATGTTGTTTATCCTTTGTGATAACAATAAAGTTAGTACAAAAAAAAAAATTTAAAAATTTAAAGCGCCCCCATCCCACTGTGCATATGTGCAAATATGATTGCATACTTTACTCCCATATGCATATGTAAATGGTGATCGCACCACACATGTGAGCTATTATTGCGAATGTCAGAGTGAGAGCAAAATTCTAGCAACAGACCTCCTGTGCAACTCTACACTGGTAATCTGTAAAGGCGTTTAAAGTTTTGCCTATGGAGAATTTTAAGCACCGTAGTTTGCTGCTATTCCATGGGCAGATGCAATTTTAAAGCATGACATGTTATGTATCTATTTACTCAGTTTAACATCATCTTTCACATTACACAACAAAATTTGGAGCTAACTTTACTGTTTTTTTTTTTAAATTCATATTGTTTTTATTTTTATTTTCTCAAAAAACTTGCGTAGATACTGTGTGACATAAAAAATTGCAACACCCACCATTTTATTCTAAAGGGTCTCTACTAAAAAATATATATATACAATGTTTGGGGGTTCTAAGTAATTTTCTAGCAAAAAAAAATTAGATTTTTAAATGTAGGAGCGAAGTGTCAGAATAGGCTTGGAAAGGAGGTGGTTAAGCAGTTGCCTAATGTGAATGCTTCTATGTACTGTGAAAATCATTGTGGAATTTTACAGAACTAACATCCTCAATAGATATAATGTTTTATGGAATAAAATTTAAATATATAATATATACATAAGATATATACATGAACATTTGCAATACATACATCATTGTATCTATTGGTGATGTTTTTAATTTCTGTGAAATTCCGCAGTGAATTTTCACAGTACTTAGAAGCAATCATTTTAGTCTATATACATAATTTATATTTATATATATAATATATTTTTATTTTTACATTCAGACATTCATAAGCCCTTCTTCTTTTTGATGGCAAATGCTTAGTATAACAAATGTGTTTGACTACAGACAGAGGTCTGGTGACAGTATAAAATGACAAAACTTTGTTCATACCGCCTGTTAGCACAGCAGTTCTTGGCTTAAAACAGTAATACCTAACCGTAAAAGATTAAAGGAGGTTGTTGAATTTTGAGCAGATCTACTGTAAATATCCGACATCAGCTTCAATCTGCCAGCTGACAGTGACTTTCCGGCTGCTCTTTGAAATATTCTGACACGTCGGTTTGGGACTGATTTGTACATCTCTAGACAGCAGAAAGCCAAAATCTCTTCTTGAAGTTCACTGTGATAATGTAACTGGTTCAGCAATGTGACAATCACTCAGTGCATGACCACAAAGTGCTGACAGATGATACAGCGTATTCCATTCAGCCTTCAGATTGCAGCACGAGACTTGGAAAACGTTTTATGTCAACAGTATTGTACTATTATGTGTAGGTCAGGACTGAGTCTTGTTTGCTTTATGCCTGTGACAGTACCCTGTGTGATATATGATCCTGTAAAGTTGTACCAAGGGTGTTTTTTTTTTTACTTTTGGGTTTAAATTGTACACATACAGTAATATAAGTATTTTTTTATTTTTTTTGAGACTATCAACTCTATTTCTTATGGCATCAAAAAATCAATTTGCCACATACAAAGGGTACTAACCTATGGCAAGAAACTAGTCTTACTAAGTGGTTAAAGCGGAGTTCCACCCGAAATTTATACTTACCTCCATCTTCTCGCTCCCGGTCACCAGAAAAACAAATGGATAATCGCAATTTTTTTTTTTTTTCACTTACCTTTTAGAGAAAATATACTCACCTTACTTCTTTCTTCCTCCCCTCGGCGGCCACGGCGATTCGTCACTTCCTGGCTTTTGCAATGATTCCTGGGAGCTGAACGTCATCGCTCCCAGGAATCATTGCGCCTGCACCGGCCCCGACGTCAGTTCCGGGGCGCGCGCGTCATTCCCTTCTAAACAGCTTCTGGTCATGCCCAGAAGCTGTGGAGGGATGACACGCGCGACCCGGAAGTGACGTCGGGCCGGTGCAGTGCATCGTGGGCCCGAAGAAGAAGGAAGAGGACCGAAGAGGACGCGGAAGAGGATAGCGCTGGCTTCAAGCTGCCCACACCTGAGATGGCAGCGCTGGACAAGACAATTTCAAGGTAAGTATTTCTCCTGAAAGGTAAGTGCAACCCGGGACAGATCAGAGGCTAGCCATTGTGGAATGTGCTAGCCCTGACTGTCCTGGGGGTATTTTTATAAAAAAATGTATAACCAGGGTGGAACTCCGCTTTAATATATTATGCAAACTACTCTGTACTTGCTGTTACTGTTTCTATCTATCTATCTATCTATCTATCTATCGATCTATCATCTATCTATCTTTTTTTTTTTTTTTTTTTTTTTTTACCTACACTGCAAATCTGTCATTTTTTTTTTTGCTTTGCTTGTTCTCAGGTAAACACATGTATTCCCGATGTTTGGTGTTTGTTAATGTATGTACTGCAAGCACTGAATAAATAAATGCAGTGCCAAACCTTTTTTTGGCTGCTTTTCTGTGTTCTGTATCTGAGTATTTGACACAAAACGTTTTCCATCCCTTGTTAATATTTTCTAAAGTGAATAACAGGTGATAATCATATTTTGTTCAGCTTGGGGCCCATGTACAGAGTACAGAATACTTTATTAATTCCAAAGGGAAATCGGGAAATTATTGTGAAACAGCCACACTCAACAAAGACAACACAAGATCAGAACAAGATCCAAAGTCACAAAAAAAAACCACCAATAACAGCCACTAGCACCAAATTAAACAAATTAGAACTACTCTCTAATAAACCATCCATACAATTAAAATACTACATAGAATAAAAACACATATAATACAATAAAATACATTTATAAATAATAAAAAAAAAAATAACAGAAAATCAAACTACCAAATGCAAAAAATACACCACGTTCTCCAACATTACCCCAAAAACTAAATAACATAATACCAACATACAAATTTCTGATCATTGTACCTTGTATAGTGACTGTAAAAACTGTGCTGCAGAGTATTACGTTTAACGTGTGTGTCAAGTCAAAACTTGCTTTTTCTAGTTTGGATAGAGTGAGGAAGAATTAGAACCAATGTTGAATTTTTGACCACTACCCAGATAGTCAGAAAACATGCAAGGGACAATAACAGCCAGGTGTAGACATACCAAGGAATGAGACAGAAGCAATGTAATGCTGGCCATACATTGATATATATAGTCAGCCTCTGTGGAACATAGTCCTCCCTCCACGCTAACAGCACTAATGGATAATTCCGCCAACAGTGCCTTTTGAGGCAACTTATAGAGATGCAGTGGCAGTTCAGCTGACAATTTTCTACCCGGCTCCGCCAATTTTTCAATTAAAGGATGTTGAGCAGGAGAGGGCCAACAAGGCTATCCACATAACATAATTCAACTTGTTCATCAGATACTGGCCAAAATGAGCACTTTATATGGCCAGATTATCAGTGTGGATAATCCGCCTTGCTATTGTATTCTGACAGCCATAATAGCAGCAGCCAGAATACCTAAACAGTTGCTGCATTTGACTGTATGCAGGAGCTATTTGGCTGACAATTTTCCAACCAGCGCCTTCAATTGTTCAGTAGAAGGATGTCAGTTGGGAGGGGGCCAAAAGGGACACTTACTGGGCAAATTTTAGCATGTTCATCAGGAACCAGTCAATATTTTCACAGTGTGTGGCCAGCTTGGGGGAAAAGCATGTGGGTGGGGTATACTCACTCTGCACATAGAGGAGCCTTTTTTTATGTACACTAATGCTCGGGACCAGGCAGGGCAGTGGTCAAGTGAAGATTAGGCAGAACCCCAGATTAGAAGTGTGCTGCACATCTTGTGCAGCTGTGTAACTGCATGCCAATTATTCCTGTGAAAAACTCTGTTCCACTTTGCTGCACACCTTGTCTTCCAAATATGGCATTTAGAGGGGGACATCACTGAGCCCCTGTCCTGCTCTATCTGTCCAGCTGTCCTCTGACACCTCACTTCCAGCGACAGAATGAGGTCCCACCGTGCACTAATTAACTTCTTCAACTCTCCCATACCATGCAGCTAGGTTTATGGGGTCTCCGTACCTCGGGTTCAGTCCCAAAAAAACTTCTGGCGACCACTAGGGAGAGATGCAGAACACTAACCCCCTTGCTACCGGAGGACTTCTCACCCACGCCTGGTACCACTCTTCGTTGTCTAGGCTGCTATTACATTCCCACCAGTTCATGGTTACCTGTAGCAACTACATTCCTTCTGTCTACTCATATGCTGAGTTAACCCTTTGTGGTGGCCTTCCATTCTTACACTTCACTCCATGTGTCCTTTACAGGTCCAGTTCTTTCAATACGCCACGCAACCCTTTGAATAACTTCAGACCAGGCTTAAAGCAGGTGATAAACTTTGCTGGACCTTTTCAGCAATACAGTCCAACATGCAAAAATCATAGTTTGTTCCTAACCAACTAATTATTCCAGGTTACCCTGTGCATACCTCCCCAAAGTGGAAGTTCATAAGTGGTAGAGCCCTGGTTATTTCCATCAGTTTTCATCAGTGTGCTCAAATGTTGCTGGTGTTTACATTTTTCAACTTGACCTCCCTGTTCTTCACATGCTGGTCGCTCTCTCAAGCCAAGCTTTCCCCCTGTTTATTTACAGCACAGGGTGGAAGGCAGAGCCCAGAAAAGCAAATATAGAGCTAGCTTAACCCCTTCCCACCCAGGTAGCATGCAAAACGTATGCTGCCTGAAACACAATTGTAAGCACCTGCTTAGAAGCAAGTTGGCAAGGGTAACCAGAGCAAAGGGTCAAACAAGTGTAGGTAGCAAATGTATAGTAAAGGGGTCAGTACAAGGTCACAGTAGGCAAAGTTCAAGCAATGTATGGGCAATCAAGGTCAACAAGAATGACCAATCTGAGAACAGCAATAGTTGCAACCACAAGCTAACAAAGACAGAGATGGGTCTTAAAAGTGGATTGAACCCAAGCAATTAGGACTCATGTTAATATGTGAATGTGCTTGGTAATGCCCGTCCAAGTGGAGGTAATGCCAGTGAGAATACAAATGCTAATAAAATGCTGATACACAAAATGTAAACCCTAATGGAAAGGAGAGAACCAAAGAGTACTAAGGAGAAGAGCCGTGTTTAGGAATCAGTGGCAGTACCATCAGAAAGGTCAAACCGCAAGGTAAACCAACACCCAGCTAATTAGTGCCCAACAATGCACCAGAAGCTGACTTCAACATCAAGGGTTGCTTTGGGATTACTTCTGGGAATATGTATTTAACATAGATGTTACCAACTAAAAAATTCTGTAGGAGAACGTAATGCTTTTCAGGGCTCCTTTGAGCTTGAGTAGTTTTCTATGGTTGAAGACGTGTATAATACAGAAAACCACAGGTACTTTTAAAACCAATTTAGATAATTTTGCAGAAGTAACAAAAAATACACTTATATTTCACATTAGCACACAGTACTAGCCCTAGAAAATCTGTTATTGCACAAAGTTGCATGTTTTTAATGAACTGTAATGAAAAAAAAAAAATTCACATAAATTTTAAAAAAGCGCACATGGAAACTCGTGCAGTCGTGCAACAAGAATCATATTGGTGTAAAAGAAGCCTAAAAGCTGCATTTCTTGATGTTGGTTACCAATATTATCTCACGAAATACATTTTTTTTCTTGTTATTGCCTCCGCATGAATGCAATATAATTTCAAATGTTTGTTGTCAGTTTGTCACTGTCAGTGTTAGTTCTCTCTGTGCACTGTCACTCGATATTGCATTTGCCGTGTCAGTCTTCTTTCCATTGCTGTTTCTTTCCTTCTGTGATATTTTTTGCACTAGATCTATATAAGTGGAGAAAAAAATAAAGCATAACAGTGTCAAATGAAAGTCATATCCACTAATGTTTACTTAATTGTCCAATATAATGCAGATTTAGGACTTAAGCTGAACTCCAGGCATATGTAAATTATGCAGCTCTGTAATCATTAACCACTTTACCACTAGAGGATTTTGCTGTCTTACGTCTGAGCCACTTTTTGCGATTCGGCACTGTGCGACTTTAATTGACAATTGCGCGGTCGTGCGACGCCATACCCAAACAAAATTTACGTCCTTTTTTTCCCACAAACAGAGCTTTCTTTTGGTGGTATTTGATCACCTGTGCGATTTTTACTTTTCGCGCTATAAAAAAAAAAGAGCGAAAATTTTGAAAAAATAACAATATTTTTCACATTTTTTTATATGAAATTACGCCCACCCCCCCCCCCCCCCCAAAAAAAAATGTAAAAATCGAATTTTTTTTAAATTTTTGGCCAATTTGTTTTCTGCTACCTATGTTTGGTAAGAAAAATCACAATAAGCATATTTTGATTGGTTTGCGCAAAAGTTATTGCGTTTATTAACTAAGGGAAAGATTTCTGTCATTTTTGGTGTTTTTTTTTTTTTAACGAGTAATGGCGGCGATCTGCGATTTTTTTTGCGGGACCCCTGACTGACATTTTTGACACTTTTGGGGGTACCAGTGACATTACTACAGTAATCAGTGCTATATATATGCACTGTTACTGTAAAAATGACACTGGCAGGGAAGGGGTTAATTTTATTGGAGAAGGAGGGGTTAATGTATGCCTGGTGCTTACTAACGTGTGTGGGTGGAGGTGACTGTGTGACACAAGGACAGATCCAGGGTTCAGCTATGCTGAACCCTGCAATCTGACCCTGCCTGTCACTTAGGAGATCCGCCCGCTTTGTTTACACAAGCAGGCGGATCTCCACACTCGATTCCCCGACGATCGGGGAAGAGCAGCGGCGATCGCCGCTGCTCCTCCCCTGGCCCGACTCCTGCTGTGACTGAACACAGCGGGAGCGAGCCTCTGGTGGCGCGCGCACGCCACTGACTAAGGGGAGTGTCTGGCGACGTAGGTCTACGTCGCCAGACGATAACCAACCACTTTGCCGCAGTAGTGCTCGAGTGAGCAGACGGCAAGTGGTTAAGACATCATTAAATGACAAAAAGTGAAAGTACCTGAATTTGATCTTTTAATCTTCCAATTGTATGTTCAGCAGGGCTCATATTGGAACAAGATGAAGCAGCAAAAGGAGCCAAGCAGAAGTGCTGCAGTGTATGCTGATAGGAGATGAATGCAGAATAATAGAGATATGAGCTCATCACTTTGTTGCTTTTCCTTCACTGTCCAGTCACAGGTAGGGTGTGGAGAGGAGACCTGTAGATGTTAATAAACTGTGCAGGTCCAAATCAGGTCTCCAGGCAGAGCTGTGCAAATCTAAGAACAGGGTAGACAGAAATACAAATCCTTTGGCAAGTAAAAATTTTATCTGTGCATTTAGCAGTTTGTCCGGAGTTCCACTTTACACTAAAACCTGTTCTGAGAGAGTAAGCCACCACTGATGATCTTTTGTATTTAAAATGCCATTTTCATGTCATGCTGCTGCAATGGTTTCAGTACTTTCTGGGTCATTGACCTTGAAAAATTATGCAGATCAGATGCTTTGACACCATTCTGAATTTGAGTCAGTGACTGACTACTGTATTTCCATTTCTATTTAGCACAGATTTCCTTGAAAGCCTATCTCCAGCTCTTTGTTTTTAACCAACCCCCACCCCCTTTTGTATATAAAGTGGTTGCAAACTCTAACACTCTTACATTTACCCAGTGAAGTTACTGGCCTCAGGTGATGTACAGAGATTAAACAAATCCTTCTACATAAGTTGTATCTGTTTAAAGTGATGTAAAAAAGATAGAGCTGAAGTTAAAGTACAAAATTTGGAGAGCATTTATGAGCTTCCAGAAGAAGAGAGGGGAAGGGGAGGAAATTTAACATCAAACAAGTGTGCAGCTCAGAGAGCAAAGCTGAGTGTAATCTGAGGGCTCTGAGGAAGAGGTGAAGCCTCGAAACGCGTCAGCCGTCATCTTAACAGGACTATGGACATTTATATGGACTACTCCTGACACTCAAGCAATTGAGTCTGATATGATCATTTTTCACTTCTGTTTGTGAGTAGCCATTTTTATGTCATATTAATAAAGCCACATTACTGAGGATAATGCGCTAGGTCGGTGCGCCCTTCTTGGTGTTTTTTGTTTGGAGTGTAATCTGAGACCTGAGCAAACGGAAGGGACACCCCCGCTACCCAACTCATAGGGAACATGCAGAGCTGAGGCTGTCAATCATAAGCTATGTGCTGCCCCCCTCCAACCCCTTTGGTCCCCCTCTGTCATAAATGACTCTTGCAAATAGCAAAAGAACAGCACAGCAGATAGAAATCATACTTGGTGTTTTGAACTGAGGCAAGTACTCTGTATAGATGGATATATTTTGTTTACTTTTCATGTCCAAGGTTTACAAGCGCTTTAAAATAAAGGATGGTTAGTAGTATTTATCATCACAATGCTACAGTGCTGCCTCCATACCCATCTCCTTCTTGTCTTAAGTGCTGGTTCACACATATGCATTGTCAGACATCGCATGTGATTCGCAGCACACTGCTCTGCCATTGTCTGTGCGTTGAGATTCCAAACCATACAGATTGTATGACTGAATTTGCAACGCATTCGGACCAAAGTCACACAGAACCCTTTTTTTGGTCCGCACCAGCATAGGATCGCATTGGGTATTCACACCTATTCGATCCAATTTATGTCCGAATTGACAGTTCACACTGCAATATGCGAACTGATCTGGGGGTGTCGTTAACTTTGTATTGACACCTCCAGTGATTCTCATATGGAAGTGTGATGTGGGAACCCACAGAGGTGTGAAGCAACACTAACAGTCTCTCCTGGGTTGAATAATGTCTAATATCAATCAGCTCAATCCTTGTAAGCCCAGGGTGCCTTATACATGACCCCCCTCACAAGAGAATATTGCATAGCTAGTAATGTGAGTGCATTCTCTGCATCACTGCCGACACAGGAAAAAAAGAAAAGGAATCCTGGGAAGTCACATGACCAGCCAAAAGCCATGAAGAAAAAAAGGTAAGTATCCAAAAGAATAAAAAAAAAATAATTGTGTGTGGCCTGTGCAGTAATGGTGTTGGAGGGATGCAAAATCTGAAACTGTCCCTGGAAACTGTGTAATTTGTCTGTAGATGTACAGGTCTGAGATATTTGACATCATGGAAGGTATAATCAAGGTAGTAAGCAAACCAGTTTTCCAAATCTACTAACCAGGAAACAAGAGAAGTCTGCCTCTGTTTGAAGATAACCTGTGCAGAGATCGCATTAATACATTTTCTAAATATCCCTGGCATTCCCAAAGCACCAGTTGAAAGGAAGGCATTCTACCACCACAAACAACCAGGTATTGACTCTATAACTTCACAGAGACTTATGATTGAAAGAGTTCAAAATAAAAATCCTTTTCTTATCATACGTAACCAATCAGATTCTCCCTTCTGAGCTTCTAGGGTAGCATGGAAGAATGAAAAGGAGAATTGATAGGCAACAAGAGCAATTCTTCTGATACTTTAGATCAATAACATCCTCTCCAAAGCTTGAATATTAATAATGTCTGTATTACATATTCATGGATGACAGTTATAGTGGGACCCATTGCCACTTAATTTTTTATGTTTGTGTGCATGTATGTATGCACATATGTACCTATGCATTCGCTTTGAAAGTATATGTTTTCTTTCTAAAATTATGTTCATGCAAATGTTAGCTCTAGCAGTTATTTCTTTCAAATCTTTTTTAGATTTTTATTCTATAAGAGCCTTTGACAACTACAATTGGTCTAGTTTTTCACTGTTGATGTATTTTTACTAAATAACTTTTTTCTCGTAAAAGCCCACATCATTCTTAATGAATAAATCACTAAAATCTCGCAAAAACTTTAACATGTTAATGTCTTTACAAGGTAATTTATAATATTTTAAAACCTCCTGCTCCAGTTTCAATAAAATAACAGCTTGTGATCCTTCCGTTAAGATTTTTGTGTGGGCACTGCCTGTCATAGGGTGGCTATCGCTATTTCTCAATTGTACTCTGGCATTGTCAGCTTGTCACAAGGCCTTCCAGTGGAAACTGTACACCATTAGAGTTAATTTACTAAAGGCAAATAGACGGTTCACTTTGCAAGGGAAGTTGTATTTGACATGGGTATTTTCCCCAGAGCTTAGTAAATGAGGTGATGCTCTGCTCACTTCCGTCTTCCAATCATGTGCAAGCAAAAATTGTTTTTTTTTTTTCCTTGCATGTAATTGGGTATTCTATCATAATTACTAAGCTTTGGAGAAAATGCCCATGCAGAGAGCAACATCTCTTGCAAAGTGAACATATAGAGAATAGACCGAATATAAATTTGAACCAAACACTGGCTGTTTGGCCGTTAGTCCGAACACTAAATGTTTAGGGCGTTCAGTGTGAATGAACACAACAGCTTCTGACTAGAGTTGGGCGAACTGTTCAGCAATAGTTCAGCATGAAGATTGCCTGTTAACCCATTTGGAAAACACCCAAATTTGCGGGGCGCTCAGGGGGATGTTTGCCCGCCTAGTGCCCCACAATGCACTGCGTGCTTCACAGTGCATTCTAGGGCCTTAACTGGATGAAGAAATGCAGCTGACCACTGGTCAAGTGAAAAGATTCGCCATATAGGGCACAGAGCACTGTCAGAGCGCTGATTGGACAAAGCGATGATGACTTTGTACAATCAAGGCTCAGTGCTCATAGTCCCACCCCACGCTATAAAAGGTTTCTTCCCACAAGAAGCTTTAGCAGTGTGTTGTTGGAGTGGAGATAGATGGAGCAGGGCTCAGTTTGCTACTGGCGAGTTAGTGTGTTATTGTGACTCTGAGTGTAGAGAGTAGAGTGTTAGTGTGGTGTTAGTATAGTGTGAGTATAGTGTGTGAGTATAATATGCATATAGTGTGAATATAGTGTAGGTGTCAGTATGGTGTGAGTATAATGTGTCAGTATAGTGTGTCAGTATAGTCTGAGTATAAAGTGAGTATAGTATAGTGTGTGAGTATAGTGTGAGTTTGGTATATTGTGTCGGTATAGTGTGAGTATAGCGTAGTGTCAGTGTAGTGTGTTAGTGTAGTGCAGTGATTAACACACTGTCTGCCCCCTTTTCTTTTAATTGTCTGACTGCAATGTTGGTGTTACACCTTTTTTATTTAATTTTGTGTAGTTTTTACATTTCCGTCAGCGTCAGTCGCAAATTAAATGGCACCAAACACCACTTTTAATTCAATAAAGTGCATCCAATCAAACATTTCCCAGTTTCTATTAAATTTGGGTAATAAGCCCCCGTCCCATCATATCTGGGAGGCCAACAAGGAGAGGCAGACTTTCACATGCCACTATGAAGGGGCCAGCATCGTCTGTGTTCACAGGCAAAGGTGGACGTGGCCCGTCCTCAGGCAGGGCACATTTGTCTCTGTTTAGTGATGTTGCCCGTGCTATCCAGCTACAGCATACAGAGGAGGTGGTGAACTGGCTTACTAAACCATCCTTGTCCTCTATCACCCAAGTTGACACTAGTGCGCAGTCCACCCCCCTGTCAGAGCGGCTTATTCTGCCTCCTTGTCCACAGCTGCTCCTGCCATAGCATCATACATGGAGGAGTCAGCTGAATTATTTGAACACAGCATCAGCCACTTGCTTCTTTAGGATGCACAGACATTATTGGATTCAGATGTTGGTTCTGAGGTAGAGGAAGGGAGTAACATGAGCCTACAGAGAGGGGAGAACAGTGATAAACAACAAATTGGCAGTCATGTTCCCCTAGCCACAGCGTATTGCCAAGTTGGCTCCAATGATGATCGAGGCGATGATGATGATGGGGTCACTGACACGACTTGGATACCAAATAGAGCAGAGAAGGAAGGTGAGGGGGAGAAATAACCCCAACGAGGCAGGTTGTCCTCCAGGGGCAGGCATCATGGAAGAGTAGAGAGCAGCCACACTATTCCATCATCATGTAGAGCTGTTATCTCTCGGCCTACTTCCCATAGCTCAGCTGCGTGGGCTTTATTTAGCACATGTGCAGCCAATCGCACTGTTGCAATTTGTAATCTCTGCCGCAAGCAAATAAAGCATGGCAAAAACACCAGCCATTTGGGTACCACATGCTTGATAAGGCATTTAACCTCCTACCACTCAGCCCATTGGTAAGAGAACCTGAAAGCCACACGTAAGGGATACAATTCTTCTCCTCCTCACTCGTCACCTTTCATGTCTACCCTCCCTATATCTCATGTTCTCTCAGCAGCCTCCACAGACATAATTTTGACAATATAGTGTAGCTAATGACAGCTCAGGAGCTATCATCTGGCTTTATGTGCTGCATGGTATTAGGTTTAGTAAGTTGGCTGGGGTGTGATTGATGATGGCTTTGCAACAAGGAACTTTTTTTTTGGGCTGTCACAAACTGTTATCAAGAAAGTCCACTCTTTCCGCCCAACATCATCATTCATAGAAGCCATACTACAGCTTTTATGAATAGAAATTAATTTATAAATGGAGAGGGTAGAGCTTTCAATCATTTGCCCCCCATTTATAGACCACTTTCCATTTATAAAGCCTGTAGAAGTTAGGTCCTTTGTTTTGATTTTTTGTGTTTTTTATTTTTGCTGCACTTGGGTTTCAATGCATTACTTTAATCTACGTTAATTTACTTTCCTAACATATAAGGGACAGGAACCGAGAAAGACTGGTGTGTAGAAGAAATAGCCCATACTTATTTGATTTAGAGATAGTGCACATTTACAGGTTCATTATAATATATGGTGAGGACATAAGCATATAAAAAGTAGTGAATACTAGAAGAGCACCAGAAATTAAAATGTTTCATTTCTCCTCAAAAGGACTGCACCCAGAGAACTGAAATTCCAGCGTTTCTCTACACAACTATTCATCTGTGCCTCCAAAGATATGCCAAAACAGCAAGTGATTTCACATTGCTATTATTCTGCCAGCAGTCTCACCCTGTCAATGTTCTATCCTTTCCAATGTCTTCCCTGCCACGGTTGTGTTTTGCCTTGTCTGTATTTACTTGTTGCCAGTATTCTGTCAATTCCTCTGGATTTCTTATAGTTTCTTCCATGCCAGCATTCCTTCCTTGTCTGCCAGTTATTCGCCTTTCAATTCATTTATGTACGAAGTCCCTTTTGACATGCTACTCTACTCGTTTTTTGTGTTCCAGTATTTACAGCCTGCTATTGCTGCATCATATTTTCCTTTGTTTAATGGGGCCAGTTGTGCTGGTCACACATTAAAATAAAAGTTAATAATGCTAGAGAATAGATTTGTAACTGTTAATTGCTAAACATCTCGATGGGTTATAGATATGAATTTGAAAGGTTAAAAACCTAATATTTCCAAAGCTAAGATAAGAAAACTGACACCTTTAATTAGTATGATGTGTTTTAACTTTCCAAAGGACTATCTTCCTTAGGGTTGTTTTCTGTCCCTTATAAGCAAAAATGTCCCTTTTTGTATTTCAAATATATTTAAAACCAAAATTTTTTTTAAGCATAACTTAAGACAATTTGTTTAGATTTTGATAGAGTTTTTAGGGGTTGGAACTACTGTCAGGATTTTATCGCTGTTTGCATCTCTGTTAGGTTGATTTACTTTTGTTATCTGTTTTGGCTTTAGGTTTTTCAAATTGAGTAGGGAAGGGTTTAAGGCTGCATTCACATGTCAGCGTTTGGATCGCGGGCAGAACCGCCGCGGTTCCGCCCGCGATCCGGAGATTATTGCAAATCGCGGGATGCCTAGCGTTGCCCGTTGATTTGCAATAGCCCCCCAAACGCCGAGCGATGTTGCCGCGATTTACGCCCGCCGAATCGCGGCAACATCGCGCAAACAAAATCGCGGGACGCAATACGCTCCAAAGAAGCTCTTGTACGTTTTTGGAGCGTATTGCATCCTGCGATTTTGTTTGCGCGATGTTGCCGCGATTCGGCGGGCGTAAATCGCGGCAACATCGCTCGGCGTTTGGGGGGCTATTGCAAATCAACGGGCAACGCTAGGCGTCCCGCGATTTGCAATAAATCTCCGAATCGCGGGCGGAACCGCGGCGGTTCTGCCCGCGATTATACGCTGACATGTGAATGCAGCCTAAAACCTCCATCAGATTTTTTATTGATTTCTGTATCCCAGGTGGGGAGATCTGCCATTATTCTCCTCGTAACTATTGTATTTTGAATGTTTTTGTTACTGTGTAATGATTTTTAAAATATAAACATAATGCACCAATTTTTTTTTAAAAAAAGTACAAATAAAAGGCCCAAACAATGTATTTAACCACTTCAATACAGTGCACTTTCACCCCCTCCCTGCCCAGGCCAATTTTCAGCTTTCAGTGCTGTCGCACTTTGAATGACAATTGCACTTTATTTTCCTTCATGAACAAAAAAGACTGAAAATTTAAAAAAATGTGTCTTTGTTTCTGCTATAAAATTTTGCAAATGAATAATCTTTCTTCATAAAATTTGGCCAAACTGTATTCTGCTACATTTCTTTGGTGAAAATAACCCAAATCAGTGTATATTATTTAGTCTGTAGAAAAATTATAATTATAGAGTCCACAAATTATGGTATATGTATATCTGAAAATTGATCAGTCCTGATTTACTGATGCCCTATCTCAATTTGTGAGGCCCGGAAATGCCAGGACAGTATAAATATCCCACAAATTACCTATTTTTGGAAAGTAGCAGTCCAAGGTATTTAGTAAGAGGCACTGTAAGTTTTTTGATGTTGTAATTTATTTGTCACTGTAACCAGAGCAATACATGTTACCATAGTAACACTGTACCACTCTGGGGAAGTGATCAGGATTTTTTATTTTTTTTACACATTATGATTGCTTATATCAGTGAATTTCATTGATATGAGAAACAATTTTTACTGAATGAAATAGATTAATTCAGTGTTTACTGTTGTGATTAGCTGTGATTGGCCACAGTTAATCATATGGTACAGATGGGCTGTGATTCACTCTATCTGTACCATTTGTCAATCACAGCTGGCAACACAATTGTACACAATAAATGGCGTAAAAGGAAGCCATCCATTGTGTAAAATTGTCATGGGATGTGCTGTGATTGGTCACATCGATCACTTGGTACCGGTAGTGGGCCGGAGGACACAGCGGTGACAAATCACGCTGAGGTGCATTCCTGAAGGACATCAAATTACGTCTACTTGGAATGATGAATGTCCCGCCCAGCCGTGAAGTGACAAAAGCCTAGGCGGGAAGTGGTTAATATTTTATATATTCATTTTTTCATCACAAAGTGCATGCCCATGATTACACATGGTGTGATAAAAAAAAAAAAACAATAAAGTTATTCAAAACATAGGTTAAACGTTTTAAAAACTATTTTCTTGGTCTCATGTGCTTTTAGTATATTTTTTTATACATTAGGCATAAAAACAATGATACTAGTAATTTCTGCACTTTTGACAAATGTAGTCTCTTTAAAGTTTGAAGTTACTGTGCTGTTTTCTTGGGGATTTCCTTTTTTTTTTTGGCAACGCATCTTTCTTATGCAAAAAAATATCCATTCATGTAGTGCTAATAGATAATGTAAGGACAGTGATAGTCCAAGGATAACTCTTAAATAGTCTCACTTCAACCGTGGAACCCATGGAACTACATAAACTGATTTTCCATGTTCATTAGAAAAGATGAGGTGACAGGGACCAAGAAGGCAATGTCCACTGGACAAAGCTTTCTCAGGAAACTGTGAGTGAAAGTGGGCATGGCTGTGTGTCTATTTCACATGATCATATTTTTAAACAGGGAAGAACAAGTAGGGTGGAATGGAAAGAGAAAATAGGGTGCAGATTCACTGATCCACGTGAAGCAAATACTTCTTTGGTAAATGACCCTCCGTTTTTGTCTGCCTACTAGAACCTTCCTGCATGCTATGAGGTAAAGCAGTAAGAAAGCTAAGGGAAAACAATGATTTAGAGAACTTTGAGGTAGATTTACTAAACCTGGTATACTCAAAATCTGGTGCAACTGTGTATGGTAGCCAATCAGCTACTAACTTCAGTTTGTTTTTTTAAGCTTTTCCAATTAAACCTGGAAGCTGCTTAGGTTCTATGCAGAGTTGCACCAGATTTAGTTAATTACACCTTTGTCTTGGTGTAGTTCACACACAACAGGACCACAGTGGAAATGTCTTAAAGCTGAAACAGATAGATATAAAATGCAATGCAGTTCATTAAAAAAAAAAAATAATGAAACACAGAACTATTTTCATTTTTCAAACACATTTATTTTTAAATGCAACTAAATGAAGCACCTGAAACTATCTTATTATTATTAACATCTTGTGATCCCCTGCAGAGTAGACAGGGAGGTAGAGAGGGAAGAGAGAGGGAGAGAAAGCACTTTGAGCCAATCATGTTCCACTGTGAATGAACATGTGTTCATAAGGTACATGCTGATAGAAGGAGAAAGGAGAGATATGGCCTTTCAGTCTGCTGCTGAATCTTAATTTTTAATTCACAGACTGGGTATAGGGATAAGATCTGGTTGTATTGTTGAAACTATAGTTTAAACTAAAATTTAGTTTAAAATTAAAATGCAAAGCAAACCATCTGTGTATGTATTTAACATCTTGCAGACCGCCCCACATACACTTACTGCGGGGCGGCGGCTCCTGTGCACAGAATCATGTACAGGTAGGTCATTCTGCTTTTCTGGGTCTGGGGCGCACACGCTTGCCTTCGTGGACCACTCCTACTGTGATTGGACACAGCGGAAGCCAATCACCCAGTCTGGCAGACTCGATGTCCACTGGCACCCAGCAATCCTTCAGGAGACAGGCAGAACGGTGGTCCGCCTATGTATACAAGGCAGATCCTCATTCTGTGATAAGGGAAGGCTTTGATCCTGTGTTCCTACAAAGCAGGAACTCTGCCTTCCCACAGTAAAAGCAACCCCCACACAGTTAGCAAGCACTCCCTCGGAACACATATAACCCTTTGATCACCCCATGATAACCCCTTCCCAGTCAATGTCAATCAATATACACTTATTGGGATTTTGTTACCAAAAATATGTAGCAGAATACATATTGGCCTAAACTGATGATGAAATTAAAAACATTTTATTGGATATGTTTTATAGCAGAAAGTAAGAAATATTGTTTTTTTTTTTTGATCAAATACCACCACAAGAAAGCTCTATTTGTGGGAAAAAAGCACATAAGTTGTATTTTTATACAGCTTTGCATGACCGCACAATTGTCAGTTAAACTAACACAGTGCTGTATCCCAAAAAATTGCCTAGTCATGAAAGGTGGGACTAATCTTCCAGAGCTGAAGTTGCTAAAAATTGTAAGTGATCACATGACCTTTCTTTTCAGTTGTACAAAGGCAGTTGGGGGTGGAGACTGCAGGGTGTGTGTCAGCAGAGAATCAGTAGAGAATCAGCAGAGAAACAGCAGTAGACTGACCTTCCCAGTGAGTGGCTGAGCCTGGGAAGTGGGGGGGGGGGAGTGGGGGTAGCCAGTAGGAGGCAGAGAAACAACAACACACTGATCTTCCCAATGAAGAGCTGGGGGAGTCTGACCAGTGGATTATTGTCAGGCTGTGCTCCCAAGTAAAATACAAAGGAGAAAACAAGTCCATGCTGGGATGGATGTGCTTACATTTCCTGATGTGGTTAGTTTCAAATAGAAAAACAGAGACTGGCAGGATCACTTAGTATTTTACAGAAAGAAAGCAATGCAAAGAGAACAGGCTACATTTCCCATACAAGATCATAAGTACAATAGACACATATCAGGAATAAGAAATGTAGTGTTAACATACAATCTAATGCCTATGGTGGGCTGACAACGCACAGCTTTTTGTGGACTAAGACCCCTTTCACACGGCTCCGTTCCGTCGACGGAGCCATTCTGCTCAGTGGGGGATCAATCCGCCGATCCCCGCTGAGCAGGCGGATGACAGCTCCATCTCCGCTCTGTGTGCGGAGACAGAGGTGTCAGATCCCTGCTGTCCCCTATGGGGGAATCGGATGAGAATGGACCGCCTGTCCGTTCTTATCCGATCCGATCCGCCAGACGGATTGAAAATAGGGTTTCCATCCATCCGGATTTGACAGAAAGGATCAGATAGGATGTCAGCGGACATGTCTCTGCTGACATCCACTGCCCCATAGAGATGCATGGGGCATCCGTTCAGATCTGCCTGAAAAAGTGACAGGCGGATCTGAACGGTCCTCATGTGTGAAAGGGGCCTATGTGTTGTCAGCCCTGGCCAGTATCTTTTGCTAAACTTCTCCACCACTCTCAATCTCAGATCTCTACAACATAAATGCTGATCATTCTGTAGTCTATGATAAGAAATGGGAGGACTAAGTAGTCTATTTGAGATAACAGAGGAAGTATGCAGGGCATTCAAGTCAGCTCTGAACTTCTGATAATATCAACAGCTTTTGCAATTTTCAAACAGAAGTACCAAGATGCTACCAAATTTATATTCAGCTGATCAAAAGAAAGAAAATACGAAAAAAGTTCTCTGGGTTTACATACACTATAAGATTTGTCTTCCCAAAACAAGAATACTGAATAGGATTGAACTTCCCAGTTTTTGAAACAGTTGAAATCCTCTGGAGCTTTAATGTTAGAAAACTGAAAACTAAGTAGATAACATGCTGTACAATATGGCAAAGAAAAAAACTTGAGAAACACAGTACTTAAATGCTCACAAAACACTGAGCACAGTTTTACCATCTTTTGAAACGTGCAAAAAATATATTGTGCAAATATTTAATAAATGCATTTACAACAACAGTCAGTGTTTTTCCTGTCTCTATGTAATGTTCGCAGCACAAATGAAATGTGTCAATGACACATCCCTTTTATATAGATGGAATATATATTGTTGACCTAGCAGATCGTTAATATTTTCACGATATCTACATTATTAGTGATATTGTGTATCAGGCAAAAAATGTAATTAAAAAACTATTTTGATATGAAGATTGTCTTTAAGTGTTGATGTGCAACTAACACCACATAATTATTAAAATGTCTAATTTATGCACTTTTTTACATGTCTGATAATCGCCCCTTAGCAAATATGCAAGCTAATTAATTTCTATTAAAATATGACAGCCTCATAGCTCATTTATTCTTAAATTAAGTATATTATTTTCTTCTAAATAAGGTTTTAGTTAATATCAAATTTAGTTACCTTTTTGGATATCACACAATCAAACATACATTTATTATAATGTTTTATCTTTGTATATAAATGTTGATTATATCAGTAGCTCAAATCAGAAATGTGCTTAAAAAAAACATATTTTAAGTAAAAAAAAAAAAAAAAACACAAAACTAATTTTTGCATTTTCACTTTGTTTAACTTACATTAGAAGGTTACAGGCAATCAATATTTGACTGGTTGCGATGATTAGCACAATTTTTTTTTCAAGTTTCCCGTAAAGAGTTTTAGTCCATTTTGGTCCATTCAGGACAAAGTGGCAGAGTCTCTAACTAGCCCAACTCCAACTCATTTATATTCATATTTACATATGGTAGATAATGTCATCCCTCTCCATCAGAGATGTATAGTAATGAAGAAGAACTACTTCACTACTGTACTTAAGTACTAAAAGGCGGTATCTGTACTTTACTAGAGTATCATTTTTTTCTCCTACTTCCACTTTTACTTCAGTACATATTTTCGATGAGTTTAATACTTTTACTCCGATGTTTTTTTTTTTATGTACTGCATAGTTACTCGTTACAATTATAAAAATGTTACGAATCATTCCATTTCAAACCCGCACCGCCGCTGACTTTTTTTACTTGAGTCTCACTATCTCTGAGACTCACAAGTCACGACCAATCCCGACCCGATGTGATGGCTCAGGGGCAGAGCCTCGCCGCCTCTGCCCTCCCTCGGCTCGCCCGAGTCCCGCCTCCCGCTCGGCTCTCAAGTGAAGTGGTGGTGGCGAGAGATGAGAGACACCTGCCTGCGGAGTGATCTCTCTGGGCCCTGGCTAGGGGAGGAACTGTGAGCTACTAGAGTCTAGATTACTAGACTGTCTCTGCGCACTGTGCAGCGTGGCCGCCCAGCGCGGGAGAACTGGATGGAGGTAGGAATATATTCTTCTTTCAGCAGGGGGGACTGGACTGGGAACTGTGGAGAGAGAGGCTCGAGGACTCGAGACAGCCTAAGGTAGGAGAAGTAAGAACTGTCTTGAAGTCAAGTCACTCACTAAGGGGATCGGATCTATTCAATGGGAGGGGGACCCTGGCCTGCTCTAAGTGGGATCTATAATGAGAGGGGGACCCTGGCATGCTCTAAGTGGGATCTATAATGGGAGGGGGCCCTGGCCTGCTCTAAGTGGGATCTATAATGGGAGGGGGCCCTGGCCTGCTCTAAGGTGGATCTATAATGGGAGGGGGACCCTGGCCTGCTCTAAGGGGATCTATAATGGGAGGGGGACACTGGCCTACTCTAAGGGGAATCTGTAATGGGAGGGGGACCCTGGCCTGCTCTAAGAGGATCTATAATGGGAGGGGGACCCTGGCCTGCTCTAATGGGGATCTAAAATGGGAGGGGGGCCCTGGCCTTTTGACTACTTTCTTTAATAACTACATAACACAATACTTATACTTTTACTTTCAGTACTTGAGTAGTAAATTTTAAAATAAACTACTTGCAATACTTAAGTACAAAAAATGTTGAATACTTTAGTACTTCTACTTAAGTGTGGTGCTTAAAGAGCACTTCAACTTCTACTCAAGTCACTTTTTTGATAAAGCACTTGTACTTTTACTCAAGTCTGGGTCTCTAGTACTTTATACATCTCTGCTCTTCATCTTGTGTAACAATGTTCAGGCCTGATGATTGGCCACACAGGCCCATGCACTGCATTTTGGAGGAGGTCACATACATACCATAAAGATTAGAAGTGTTGGGGAAAAGCAAGCTATTGTATACATGGGTCAGAGAGTGGGTTTTAAAGTGTCTCTTTAAAATATATCTGTTGTAAGAGAAATATGGAGACCACCATTGCTAACCTTTGCCTCTGTTACTAGCTGTCTGGCCATCATGCTGACCCTCTTACTTCAGTACTTTGAATCAATGACCAGTAAAAAGTGTACAGATGAGAACTTCTGACTAATCTCTTTAAGTTACCTAATCTGCATACTTGTTCTAGTCAGTGGCAACCTTTTATGTTTCTGGTGGCTTTTTTAGAGGTGTGCAACAAAATGGAACAAACACAGTCTGGTTCATGTGCCTATTTGGTTCATACTGTCTGGTTTGGTTCATACTGTCTGGTTTGGTTCATACTGTCTGGTTCACGAGTTCATATCAGCTGATTAAACCTGTAATAGCTAGGAAGAATATTTGTGGTATGTCCCAGGCCATTATATACAGGATCCCTAAATCAGCATACTTGTTTTTTTTTTTTTTTAAAGGAAGATAAACAGCATGCCATGCAAATGCCCAATCCCCTAATAATCCTGATTCATAGAATTGAGCCCCAGGCTTGGGAGCACAGTAGCATTTGTTACTTCTGACCTCTTTGTTGCTATACTTCTCCATTCTAAATTTAACAGAATTTAGCGACATTTTATCAGCTATAGGTTCGCCCATTGCTGTGGAGTTTCAGTCATTAGCAAGACAGACCTGATGGACATTTAGTCTTAATTCCCCATCAGCAGCCACCCACACACGTACCGATTGTCGGCCGTAAATATTCGGCCGACGACCGATCGGCCGATTGTAGGCTTGTTAGTATGATGCTTCCGACAGCCGACAGCGCACTTTCGGCCAAAAAGAATCTGTCGTGCAGGCATTAAAATTTTTGTTGGCCAACACCAGAACGGCCGATTGTTCGCCAGTCAGTACAGAATTCGGCCGATAATCAGCAGATTTGCAAGACTGGACATGCTCAGAGAAGAAAAAACACAGGGAAAGTTAACCATCACATGACATCACTTCTGCAGTCGGCTGTTGTTGGCCGACAAAATTCGTGTGCAGTCTTTAGCACTTTTCAGCGGACAGGACAGCCCTGGACAAAAGATGGCCGATCGGTCGGCCGACGATCGGTACGTGTGTACGAGGCATTAGCCAAGCACCTGTCTGTGTGACGTGAACAGTGGTCAGGGAGGGAGCGCACTGAGGAAGGGATGTCCAGTATGAACACTCCAACTTTAGTGTTAAACTCTGACAGATTTTTGTACATGTATCTAACAGGTAGATTACTTTGTTGCAAACATTAACAATTTAGGTGTGCTGCTGGACACCCTCTTCCCTGTTATTTTGGGAGAGGCCTTTATTTATTTACCATTTTCACATGTTTTTCTTACATGTAAGGTTTAAAAAAACCTGGATGGGATTTAGCAAAAGTGTTTAAAGAAGAATTCAGATTTTTTAAACTTTTTTTTAATCCTCAAGGGACCGAGTGCATATAGCAGGTCCAACATCCTACACTTCACATGCAGCTTTAAGGCATCCCACAAACTTGTTATTTAAAGGGAAAAAAAGAACCTGCTTTCCCTTTTTGACCAAAAGTCTACAAGTTGGCCTTACAAAAGGGCAGAGTAAATTACAAGATTCTGCTACACTTCAATAGAGTTCCGAGTTTGCAATTTTTATTTTTTAATTGTATTTTTATTGAATGAAAAAAGGAAAGAACAAATCAGAACATACAAAGATGGGGTTGATGTCCCCAAGAATATAAACAAAACAAAAGTACACAGTCCAAATACAGTATGGTGAGTAAAACAACATAAGTCAACCAAACTGAAGATTTAAACATGAAGCATGAGTGGAATGAAGGAAACAATAGAAGGATATGGAGTCCATGAGCATGAGGATTTCAAACAATCATGACACGTTCATAGTATGAAGGTCCCAATCAGCCCAAATAACATTAAATCGAGAGATATCATCATGGACCGTAGCCGTCAAGAATTCCATCCTCCGTATCTCCATCATCAAGTGTTGGAAAAGGGCTTTATCAGGGGTTCCCGGTTGTAGCCAACAAAGCAGGATAGCCCTCCTGGCCGCCAGGAGGAGATAGGAAATCAAGCGCCTGGTGGGCTTGGAGACCCCAGAGAACGGAAGACCCAGCAGATAATGTATAGGATCAAGCGAGAAGGATAAACCGGTTACAGATTGTATCTTTGACCCAACCATTTCCCAAAAAGGCTGTATGTGAGTACATTGCCAAAAAGATGATACAGCGTAGCCAGGCCCGTGCCACACCGCCAACAAGCGGCAGAGCAGGACGGCCAATTCTATGCAATCTAGCAAGGGTTCTATACCAAAATATCAACATTTTAAGTGTAGTCTCTCTCTGCACCACACACCGGGAAGACTTGAAGGCAGAAGTCCAAATTTTATCCCACATCTGCAGAGTAATAGGTCTCTGCAACAGCTCCGACCATTTACTCATGTAAAGATGGGAATCCTCAGCCAACGGGAGGGCATCATGAAGGATATTATAAATGGAGGATATCAAGTGTCTCTGATGGGGACCTTGTGCGCACAAGTACTCAAAAGCAGTGGGTTTCTCCAGAGACAGTGAAACCGACAGAGAATTAAAAAGGTGGCGTATCTGCAAATAAAAATAAAAGGTATGTTTCGGGATATTAAACTTCTCTCGTAAGTTCTCAAATGAGTAGAGGGTGCGTGAGACCGGATGGACCAGATTACGAAGCTGAAAAAGGGATGCCTGGGACCAAGTCCATATCCGGCCAACCTGCAGATCATCCGGTAGTAAAGGATTAAACAAAACATTAGTGAGCGGTGGGCATGGTGAAGAGAGAGAAAGCTTACAGAAGCATCTAGACCAAACACCTAATGTGGAATGCATAGATGCAAGACACATGCCCCTCAAAACCTGGTCCATATGTAGCGAAGGGGACCAAAGTAATGAACAGGGATGTACCCGAAAGATCACACCCTCTCTATTTCCGACCACTGATTGGGGGCCACCAGGGTTGACCAGGAAGCCGCCACATGGAGATGGGAAGCATAATAATACTTAATAATATCAGGAGCCCCAAGACCCCCCCCCCCCCCGCCTCCTCGGGGAAAACACTACTGTGCTAGCCACCCTATGGGCCTTGTTATTCCAAATAAAGAAAACTGTGTTGCAGAGCCTTAAGTTGGGTCATAGGGATAGAGACGGGCAGAGTGTCAAAAAAATAAAGTAATTTAGGCAGGATGGACATCTTCAAAACGTTAATTCGACCCAGCAACGAAAGCGGATAACCCATCCACTGACGCAAGGATCCCATTTGCTCATGAAACAGAGGGACAATGTTACTTGAATAAAGGGTTGCATGGGACAGGGTCAATTTAACACCAAGATAAGAAAGTGCTGACTGACACCACCTGTAAGAGTAAGACTGTTGAAGTTGGGACAAGAGACCTGGGGGCATATGGAGAGGCATGGCTTCAGTTTTGGTGGTATTAACTTTGTAACCTGAGATAGCGCTAAATGAGGACAATACGGAGTGGAGGGATTGCAGGGACAGCAATGGGTTCGTCAAGGTCAACAAGATGTTGTCCGCAAACAACGATAGTTTATAGTCTCTATATCGCATCAGGACCCCGCTAATGTCCAAGTGTGAGCGGATGGCTTCAGCCAAAGGTTCCAAACAGAGTATAAAAACAGGGACAGAGGACTCTCCTGCCGAGTGCCATTATGCATGAGGAACGGAGGTCACATAAAAGCAGACGACATTCGGACTTGAGCTGTAGCGGGAGAGTACAAAGCCTCCAGCGCTTTATAAAAGGGTCTCTTGAACACAAATCACGTCAAATTGGCAAAGAGGTAAGGCCAGCTCAGCCTATCAAAGGCCTTCTGGGCATCTAAGCTCAGCACCAGAGCCGAACGGGGGAAACAATTAAGGAGATCAATTAGGTCCACAGTTTGCCTAGTATTGTCGCCTGCATGACGGGACAAAACAAAACCCACTTGATCCCTATCTATTAATTTAGGTATAAGTAAAGATAATCTAATAGTTAGAATTTTAGTGAATATTTTATAGTCTAAATTCAACAATACAATAGGACAAAAATTATCAGGAAGGGAGGAGTCTTTACCGGGTTTAGGGAATGACCAAGATGTACGAGTGTGTAAATCGGGGATGTGGAACCTTCCCCTGGAGCAGAAAGGCATATAAGTCTAACAAATTGGGGCCAAAATAGGCAGAAAAGTCTTATAGTAGAAGTAGGGAGGGCCATCAGGGCCAGGGGTCTTTCGAGAGGGTAGGTCATTAACCGTGGCTGTAAGCTCTTCCATGGAAATAGCCGCATTCAATTTCAACAAAGCAGATGCAGACAATTTGGGGGACAAGTCCTGAAAAAAGTCATCAAAGTTTTCTTGGGTAAAGGTAAAATGATTCTCAGGAGTGAGACAATTGTAATGTTTACTGTAAAATGTACCAAAAACTTTTGCCATGGTGAAGGGGCAATGTGTAGGGGTGCCATCAGGTTGGATCAATAAGTCTGGGAGCGAGTGGAAGGGATGTGGCCGAAGCTTATTCACTAACATCCTATGGGGTTTATTAGAAAATTCATAAAATTTTTGTTTGGCCCACGTCAATGATTTAGCTATCTTGGATAAGTCAAGCGTTTTAATGTGGTCCCAGAGATACACAACTCTCCTAAGTCTCCACACCAAGGGAGACCCCACAAGCCGAGACTCCGCCAAACGCAAATCGGCCAACAGAGACTCCCTCAGGCTACCAGCCTCCTTCTTCATCCGAGAGCTCTCGGCAATACAAGCGCCCTGGAAAACAACCTTGTGGGCCTCCCACAACGTGGAGACATCATCTACCGATCCCACATTGAGATAAAAAAATTCTGCCAGTCCTGTAGCCAGTCTATCCCGCACAACCTGAGTCTGAAGAAGGCGATCATTCAAACTCCAGGTCTTAGGGGAGGGAGAAGCTATGGACAGATCAAGGACAACATGCGCATGATCCGACCATGTGATGGGGAGTAGATCAGAATTGACCATGTATGGAATAAGGGGGGCAGAAATTAAAAAATGGTCAAGCCTAGAGTGCATCTTATGAGCTGTTCAGTAGAAAGTGAATTGTCTGTTAGTGGGATGCTTAAATCTCCAAGAGTCGAAAAGTCTATGAGACCTAACACATTTGCGGAAAGCTTTAGCCTGAGTCAAGAGTCGGTGAGAGGGGGTTCCCTGACTAAGAGTTTGCCTATCCTGTGGGGACATGATCAAATTAAAGTCACCCCTAACCACCATAAAAGGTTTTAAAGAAACGGGAGGTCTTTTGCAGTGTCTCATCTAGAAATTCCAGTTTACCGAAATTGGGTGCATATACATTGAGTAACGTAAGAAGTAGATAAGTAATCACGGACCAACACGATGACCCGCCCACGAGGATCTAGGAATGAGTCCCTAACTCGAATAGGGCAGGATTTCCTGATTAGCACCGCCACACCCGCCTTGCCAAAGGGATCACTAGCCACGAAGGAGGTGGGAAAATACCTGGAAGCAAATTTGAACGATCCCCCAGTGCGAAAGTGCATTTCCTGAATCAGGATGACATTCGCACCAGAGGATCGGAACTCCTTGAGAGCTAACCAACGCTTCTGAATCGAGTTCAAACCCTTTACATTGTAAGAGAGAAATCTCAAAGCCATGTTTTCAGATGAATTGAACCGAGGACAAAAGCGTTAAACATAGTAAACCTGTAAAAGAGGAACATGCAATACAAGGAAAAGCAAACATCTCCCTTTGCGGTCTGTGACAGGTCCGGTGACCAGGCACAGAGGCACCACCCCACATTTGCAATGAGAAAAGGTTGGACTAAAACCAAAAAAAGCCAAATAAAGAAAAAAAAGAAAAAAAAAGAAAAACAACAAAAAAAGAACAAACAAAGGCAGTAGAGAACAACACAAAAAAGTCCACAAAAACCATCAAAAAAAGGCCTGAGGGGCAACAGCACCTCAGGAAACTGTGGGCAGGGCCCTGGGTAAAGCAGGGCAACATGGGTGCCTCCAGGATACGAACTCCGATAAAAAGGGGGGGGAGTCCCCGACGACACTCCAGCAGCTTAAACAGGCTGTGTAGAGTAGAAAAAATAAAACATCATAAAAAACATCACAAAAAGAGAGGATGCCAGTGTTCCAGGGCATAACAGGAGATGTTCAATGAGATGCAGAAAAAAAAAATCAAAGTCAGATACCCCATGGGAGGAGTAACAGCTACCTGCATCAGGGTAACAGGAAGCCCATGGAAAGGCCACAAGAGCAACAGGCCCAGGAGGAATAAAAGAAGAAAACATAATGGTAAACACATCAAGTAGGAAGTCTAGGGAAACGTGAGCATTGAGGAGTAGAGGTTGATTTCCGCTGTTGGCTCTTGGCAGGGGCCCACATGCGATTCGGTGTAGCCGGCAGGGAACGTCCCAGAGGTTGTTGCAGCAGTAGCTCTTCATCTGGAAGAGGAGGAAGGCCCAGGCCCTTGACGGAGGCCTCACCCTCATAGAGGTCTCGCATGCTGTGTTGTGTGCCATCTTTGGTGACAATTAGATGAAACGGGAAACCCCAATAATAGGGAATGCATTGCCGAGAGGTCAAAGGTCTTAGATTCCTCCGCTTGCCAAGGGTGATAGGGGAAATATCGTTAAAAATCTGGACCTTGACACCCTGATATTCCACTAGAGACCTGGTGCGGGTAGCCAGGGTCAAGGCTTCCTTACTGTCATAGTAATGAAAACGCACAATCACATCCCGGGGCCTGGTCCCAGCCGGAGGTTTAGGGCCCAGGGACCTCTGCGCCCGATCCAGGCGCCAATCAATGTCTGCTATGTTGGGGGCCAGGGTGGTGAATTGGCCCAACAGGTAAGAGCGCAGGTTGTTATCCCCCACTGTTTCCGGAATGCCCCTAAAGAGGAGATTTTGGCACCGCTCCCGGTTCTCCAGGTCTTCCTGCTGTAGTTGAAGCTGTGTCACTGAGTGTTTCAATGCAGAATTCTCCTCCTCTAAAACTTGCACATATTGTACTAAATCATCCATTTTAGTTTCTAAGGCATCAGTACGTTCCCCGATTTGAGTAATCTCCCCCCTAAGTTCCTGGAATATCTTGCCCACCTCAGTAGCTATATTGCAGGTGAACTGATATAGCAGAGCATAGGGCTTTTCATCTATCATAGGGGGGGGTTAATACTGCCTGGGCTGACAGGGGGGCTGGCTCAAGGATAGAGCAAGGATACCTGAGGGGGGGGGGATTGCCAGCGTTCTCTAGCCCCAGTGTGGAATCCATGGAGGAGAATGGGTCGGGCTGAGAAATCAAGGCCGGGGATTGCGGCTTAGTGAGGAAGCGGTCCATGGTGGCCTGAGTGCGCGGCTCCTGTGGCACAGAATAAACTTGCCGTTGATGCCCAATTTTTCCCATTTCCTTTACTGTGATTTATTTTTGTATATAATTGGTAAAGGCCTGTGCTAATTGGAAGTCAAAGGCTTGATGTTACCCAGCCCATTGCCCGGATTATAAAGGTTCATGGTCAGATTAAGGAGCGAGCCCAAGCGCTAACCAGTCAACCATTACAGATATTTGGACCTAAAGGTTGTTTATACATCCATCAAAGGGAACTGGCTGCTACTACTCCAAATGACAGCTCAGTATCTGTTCTTGGGTCAGAAGATGCCACTACATGTCACATTATAGTGCTCAGGCACACAGCTGGTCACATTCCCTATGTTCTCAGCTGCATAACAGCTGGGGGAAGAGCAGCAACAGTACACTGAGCTACCCAGTTAAAGACTCTGCAGGGAGGGTGTGTCAGGACAAGTCTGATCATTGGATCAGAGCAGGCCAAGTTCCCAGCACAGCTATCTTTCATATCTTTATATGTGCGGACTGCATTGTCCACGTATGAGTAACGTAGGAACAGGATATTCTGGATAAGAAGCCGAGGAGAGGTCTGATCCACCCATTTAAAGGGATCACAGGCGTTGGGGGTCCTTGTGACCTGCCATAATCTGGTAAGAGGCAACGTGTGGCACACCCCAGCACCTGGAGCACTATAGATCTAAACAATCAAGTTTACACAAGCACTCCTTTGTTGCATGAATTGCTCAGGATTACCAAATATATTAGAGACACTTTAATCACATTTTTTAGAGCACTGTAAATCTAATGTTGATATAATTTAAAGGTATATATCACTTGTGATTTAATTTATTTGTGGATGCACTATGAAGCACTTTTCCTGATTTGCAATAATCTTTGCACAAGTAAAGGTTAGCACTTGCACCTTAATTTACTAAGTTGATGCACTAGTAAGCACTTTGATTTGCAATAATTTTTTTTTTTTTTTTTGCACCAAGTACAGTACAGCACGTGCACTTTTACTATAATATTGATTATATAATTTTATTGGATTTTTATGAAAATAATTTGTATTTAGCACTATAAAAGATTACCAGCGCCTTTTTACCAATTATATGCAATTATTTATTGTTTTAAAACAATTAAAAGGGCAGCAGGTTTTAACATCTTTTTTAAAGGGCTAGGCGCCTTCGCAAAACTTTTATTGTGATTTATTTTTATATTATACACTGTGCAATTTTGTTGGACTTGACTTGGCACACTATTTATATTGTTACTTAATTTGTATTAACCCTCACGGTATTTATGTTTTAAGGGTACAGTTTTTTAGAGTTTTAGAGTTTTAGGATATTAGCTTTTTATTGTAAGCCTATTCCTACTGCTCCCTGCACACACCAGCAAGCGCTATATTATCCCATCTAGTTTGGGATTTCCTATACACCCATCCACTATACCTATCTAAGTGTGCACTTTCACCGGTTTCCACTAGGTGAGCTTACACTCCTTATAGCCACTCACCTTTTGGCTAGTTGTTTTGTATAGTACATACTTTTTTGCACCAACATTAATTGAACTTTTATCTTTCATTAATTTATGTGTTCTTGCCTCTTTTATGCACCACCAATTTATGCTACTATCTAGATTCTAGTTTCATCATTAATAGTGTATTTATTATTTATTGTCATTTTACAACTGTCTTTCGATAGCTTTTACATTTTATACACCTCTTACACATTTATCACTTTCATTTATTCATCACCTTGGCAGCGCCACACCCCTTGCCTGTTTCCAGTTTTTTGTATATAACCACGGTTATATCTAAGGGGGGCTGCAGCCTATAGTGTGATATTTATTTCCTTAGCGCGGAGTACACCTGTTTTCCAAAATTTGCCCGAAATAATCTATTTAGAGGGTTTGGGTTGTTTTTCAGTGTTTTCCTTTTTTTTTCGGTATAGATTGACATTTGCGTTCTCTTAATTTTTCCTTTTTTATTTTACTTTTTTTACTGATTTGTCTTTCCCCGAAAAAAGAATATATAATGAGGTTAAAGATGGACTTTTTTGTGGCACAAGAACAGGTTTAGGGTAGATGAAATGAGCTTCTGCAACCTTATAGGAGCCATTTAAAACCCACTGAACTTTTAAAACCTTAAAATCATCATAATTTCACACTTTATATTGACTCCAATTCATTGTGCCTAAAGTGCGAAAGCTCACTGTGCTTTTCCAATTTTCTACAAAATTTCTAGGAAATTAAAACTCTCAGTTTTGTTCTTCCCTGGTCATTATTTGATTACCAATATACAGTGGCAACTTGCATGTGAATGAAATTATCTTTAAAATAGATATTCACCTAGGTCAGTGATGGCGAACCTTGGCACCCCAGATGTTTTGGAACTACATTTCCCGTGATGCCCAACTAAAATGCAGAGTGCATGAGCATCATGGGAAATGTAGTTCCAAAACATCTGGGGTGCCAAAGTTCGCCATCACTGACCTAGGTGGATGCATCAATCTGATGCTGCATCTGTCCTCCGTTACCTCTACACTGAGAACTGAGCAATTAAAGTGGAGCACTGGGCTGTAGACGGGGCGGGAGTAGCTAGCTCAGGATCTCAGTGGGAGACTGATCCAGTTGCTGGCCCTGGCATCTGGGTGGATCCTGATACTAAAGTTGGGATCTTTCCAGAGCCTGGACCAGCTGAGTGACATCAGTCAACAACAGATTTTACATGATAAAAATTGCAGCGCTAAATAAATTAAGTTCAAAGTAAATCAAACACTAAACAATTGAACACAAAAGTGCATAGTGAAAGATGAAAAGAAAGTCCATTGAAGTAATATCCAAAGAAATGTGATTGTTTAGATGAATATCCATCTAGTGCACCTCCACCATCATAATATACAGAATGTGAGCTTACCAGATCTCTAGACTCCACGTTATAGGAGTCTAGACAAGCAGATCCAGCATTTAAAGCGAATCCCTTAGTGGTTAGACTGGAAAGGAAAGTAACAAACCCCTGGTGTTCCTCAGATGTGACCAATAAGTAAGAAAAAGGGGGACTCCACATAGCGTAAAACCATAAAACACTTTTATTTTGAAAAAAGGTTACTAAACACTTACAGCAATCGAGGGAATAGTCAGCAGTTAAAATGATAGTTCCCAGGATAAAAACGACTCGTATACAAGCTCAGTTGGTGTGGTTAGTTCAGACATAGACTACTAGATCTGAAGTGACATATGCAGTAAAAGCCATTAGGTGTGTTGTCTAAAAGTGAACTTGCATTAGGTTACTATCTGATTTTACTTGTTACATGGAACTGATCTTTCAGAAAGAACTCTGAGGTAACTGAAAAGCAGGATATTGTTTTAAGATAAGGAGATTTTAAAATCATGAAATATAACCAAGAGATTTGGAGTTTAAGAGATATGCTACCCGTTAAGAGATTTTATTTTTGTCAACCCTACTTTTTTCTGAACTTAGCAGAGCTAATTTTTTTTTTTTTCCTTGTTCAAATCTCTTCAGCTATGGCATACCAAAAGAATGACTGGTCACACAAAGAAGCTAAAATTCACATTCTGCCACAGCAAATGGTATTAAAATGCATAAATGAAGTTTGTTTTGACAGAAAGCACTGTCATTCTTTTTTAATATAAGCGTGTATTCACACCTATGCATGCATTTTTTTTCTGGAATTTGCTAAGCACATTACATCATGTTTTCATGTGATTTAATTGACTTCAATGAGCTCCTCATAGCACGTTGATGCATATAGGTTGATGTACAGCATAGATCTAAAAGAACATCATTTAAAGTAATGGTTATAACACATAGGTGTTAAAGGGCCTTTAGGGTTTTGTCTTGCGGCTGTTATATAAAGTGCATAGTAAGGCTTTTGTGACTAGGGAATTACAAATTAGAAGTGGCTTTTTACTGTATAGCTTAAATTCTTTTCCAGAAAGCATACATAAATAGTAAGAACATATTATTTAGGCTATTTAATGCTAACCTGTGAAGATTCCAGTAGAAAAATGGGAGCTGCCATTGTTTATCAAAATATGCAGGATTGGGGATTTAAACTTTTTTAAACTTCACTGGTTGCATGATTGTTCCAGGACAATTACTTGCTAGATGGTGTATCCAGGATAAGATGACCACCCTGGATCACATACCTTTTAAAACAAATAATGAAAGTCTCACTATTTCTGTCCTCACAGGTTTCCCTCAGGTCTCATTCACACGACCTAATCAGCTATGGTGCAAGAAGTATAATGTGGATATCAATGTGCAGATATATGCAGATACATACTTACCTTGGTGGACAGCCGTGGTGGGACAAGTTCTTCCAGCGCCCAGGGCAAAGAAGCCAAACTGCGCTCCACCCCTTCATTATGTGTGAGCTTAGGGGAAGCTATCCACAGCAGCCATCCGCTTTTCAAAATGCCTTGTATCGGAATGAGCTTGCTGGCACCCACATTCATATAGTAAGCCACTGCGTGCAGGGTAGCCAACCCTCCTGCCCACCCCTTGTCCAGGCCCTGGTGGACAACCATGGCTCCCCTCAGCCTGTCATTGACTCGTACAGGCCAAGGCTGTCCATAAACCACTGGGCACTTGGCTGTATATATTCTCAGTATGCTTGCCACACAATGGCTGATTTGGCCATGTGAATGAGGCTTTAAAGCTTTGAATATTACAGTAGCGTTGCCTTTGTGTTAGTGTTTCTGGATGAATATTTTAACTAAAGCAGGTGCTGTCCTGTACTTCTTTCTTGGTCTCAGCTACACTGATCTAAAATGCCTAAAAAAATATAATTCTAAAGGGGTGTTATGCTGTTGATATGATTAAAAGCCAACTTTATCTTAACCTTTCCTACCCCCTAATCTGTGTGTTTTGCTTTTTGCATTTATTCTTACTTTTTAAAAATGTCTTCAAGCTTATCACAGGATGCCACAGAGTCCTTTTCCTCCTTCTCTACCTGCTAAGTGCACTGTGATGCATAGAGCAGGAATGACAGGATAACATCAGGCTTTAAAGCTCTGCACTCATAGGAAGTAGGTTGTTATTTAAAGAGGAAGTAAACCCTCCTCTACAACTTGTACCTATAGGTAAGCCTATGATAAGGCGTACCTATAGGTACTGTAAATATCTCCTAAATATGTACCGTTTAGGAGATATTTACCTTACATGCAGCCAGTGACGTCACTGGCGAATGCGCTCTGAAGGAACGGCCGCTCGTGCCGTTCCTTCAGAGTCCCGTGCCGTGACTGTCGGCTCTCGCGCGCGTGCGCAGGAGTAACGTCACCGTGGCTCCGGCCAATCAGATGGCCGGATGCCGCGATCCCGGAAGACGGGCAACTGGACATGTCACCCGTCATAGAGGTGAGTGAGCGGCACGGCGGGGGCTCGTTCTAAGGTAAGTATTGCATAATGAGCTAGTATGCGATGCATACTAGCTCATTATGTCTTTCTCTTGCAGGGTGAAAAAAAAATAAAAATCTGAGTTTACAACCTCTTTAACACCAAAGAGGATATAAGTATTGCAGCCAAAGCTATGTTTTTATTTAAAAATGTCTGGGGCAAACTAAAGGAGTGGACATTATTATTATCTGTTAACTACTTAAAGACCAGGTCTATTTCTGACATTAGTTGCTTACAAGTTAAAATCAGTTTTGTTTGCTAGAAAATTACTTAGAACCCCCAAACATGATATATATATATTTTTTAGCAGAGACTCTAGAGAATAAAATGGGAGTTGTTGCAATATTTTATGTCACACTGTATTTGCACAGCAGTCTTTCAAAAGCAATTTTTTTGGAAAAAATATACTTCGATGAATTTAAAAAAACGAAACAGTAAAGTTAGGTGGTTTGGAAGGTGATGGGAGGGGGGCATTCCCTTCCACTGCTTGTAAGAACAGCTGAGTGGCTGCTTAGCGGCATTCGTTGTTATTGCAAGAAAGCCGACCGTCGGCTCTAAAAAACTGTCCCAGGGAGATGCTTGTAGCTGCAGGCATCACCCCAGTACAATATGAAAGAAGCCAGCATTAGCCCGTTCTGCATTTCTCACAGCGCTTTCTTTTTAAATCATAAGATGTAGCAAAAGCCAAGGCTTACTTTTGTATAGAAACCTTTGCTCCAGGATCTCGTTGGGGTAGATTTTCTAAAACTGGAACCATTAGAATCTGGTGCAGCTGTGCATAAGAGCCAATCAGCTTCCAACCTCAGCTTGTTCAGTTAAGCTTTGGCAATAAAACCTATAAGCTGGTTTCTATGCAGAAGTGAGCCTGATTTTGCATTTTCCAGCTTTAGTAAATAAACCCCATTGTGACCAATAATGACACTAATACCTAAGAATCTTGTTTTTCAGCCAATATGGAATTCTTGAGAAGAAGTAGCTCCGCTGAAAGCAGGTCATGACCCCTGTTACCTTTAACCACTTGCCGACTGTGTAACTTAGATATACGGTGGCAAAGTGTTACGGTTGCGCCGGATCACGTACCTAGTACATGATCCGACACGTACTTGATGTCCGCCGACACCCGCCGATCTTTCGGTACAGAGGGAGAATGCTGATCCGCCTATGTAAACAAGGCAGATTATCCTTCTGTCAGTACAGAAGGCATGGATCCTGTGTCTCGGCAAAGTAAGGGAACTGATCCATGCCTTCCCCTAGTACAAGCTCCTCCCCCATAGTACACTAAAACACTAGCTAGGCCCACAGTTAACCTTTTGATCGCCCTTGATGTTAACCTCTTCCCAGCCAGTGTCATCAATTTTTGATATATTTTTGAGCACTGTATTAGTGTCACTGGTCCCCTAAAAGTGTCAAAAGTGTGAGTTAGTGTCTGATTTATCTGCCACAATATTGCAGTCCCGCTATAAGTCACTGACCGCCACCATTATTAGTAAAAAAGTATAAATAAATAAAAATACATTTAAAAAAATATCCCATAGTTTGTAGATGCTATACCTTTTGTGCAAAACAATTAATATACGCTTATTGGGATTTTTTTCTTTTTTACCAAAAATTTGTAGCAGAATACATACTGGCCTAAATTGATGAAGAAATTTGATTTTTTTCAATTTTTTAATGGATATGTTTTATAGCAGAAAGTAAAAAATATTGATTTTTTTTTTTCAAAATTGTTATTTTTGTTTATAGCGCAAAAAATAAAAATGGCAGAGATGATCAAATAACACCAAAATAAATCTCTATTTGTAGGAAAAAAGGACATCAATTTCATTTGAGTACATTGTCGCATGACCGCGCAATTGTAAGTAACGCAGTGCCGTTCTGCAAAAAAAGGGCCTGGTTATTCTGTGGGAAAATCTCTCAATAAAGCTGAAAATTGCTGCAAAAGCTGTTTTTGCTATTTTATATCTTTTTATATCTATTAAAGAGGTATTCATTTCTTTTTTTTTGTCTGGAGTACTGCTTTAGCAGACTATGTATTCCCAGGGCTGTGTTTCTCGGTGAACCTCTGAACTCTGGATTTCCATATAAAACAACAGTCTGCTGGGTTATATGTAAAAAAAAAAAAAAAAATTACATAATTTCATCAAACAGTGGTTAGGTTTATTAATGCTCAGGAATGTGTTTCAAGCTTTAGTAGTGAGCATCAAGCTCCTCCAGCAGCACAGGTGTTCAACGCTGGCAGTCTTCCCTTGTCTTCTAGTGTACCTAAAATAAATATGCTTCTGTGAATGTGCCTGAGGGCTCAGTGACGCTCTGTGGCAGAGCTCTGTCATCACGTCCCCAAATCACATGTCTTTCCCATGACAACCCCCTCTGGCATGTTGTAGGTATTCTGAATACAGATCGGTAGCCGCCCAATGACACATCTCATATCATGGCTTTGGTTTTTTTAATGTTCTAAGTAAACATCATGTGCTCTCACAAAAACACTAAACATTCACACACTAACTGTGCAGTGCGATCTCTGTGTAATATTGAACATAAAAAAGAGGTGTGTAATATAAAAGAATATACACATTTATTGTCAATATACCTTAAATAAATCTAATTTTAGCTAGTGACCAGACCTGAAATACAGATTTGTGGAAGGCCATATAGACCCTATTAAACCCTCAACAGTAAAATCAGTCTGTATATGCAGTAAAGCATGCTTGTTATACTCAATGTGGAACCTAAGAGGTTAATCCTCTGCATTGTGTAAAAAGTCTGTTTGATTCTGTCTTCTCTAATTTCCCCCTCCCTCCACTGTCCCCAATATATTTCCTGATATTTACAGAGCCAGGACACAGGCTGCACATGCTCGGTGTGGTGTGCATTGCTAGAGAGTTTTTGAATGTGATCAGCACAGGGCCAATCAGCAGTGTCCAGATAGAGGGTCAGGGGTCCTGCATCTGGATAGGACAGTCAGTGCTGAATGAAAACTCCTCCTACAAGCTTTAACCAGACACTGATAAAAGTCACAAGGCTGCTATATACTGCTGATGAGAAAAGGTATTTAGCAGTTTATATTTACTAAAATAATTGCATTTCCATGTTCTGTGTACTCTGGGAGACCAGATATAGAGAATGCAGGGTCCTGGGTTTAGTAACACTTTAACCCTCTTCCTCTTTAGCATCATGAGGTCATCTTCCTCTCACAAATGTGCTACTTATTTTAACCAACAGGTGCAAAAAGCAATGCCCAGTATTTCCTGTAAGGGAGAGCCTGCCAACTCCTTTGCATGTGACAGTGCTGGTGCTTAGTGATTGGGCAAGCATTGTCACATGGGGGCCAAGAGAAAGTCCTCAGCGGTGTGTAACAGGAGCAAAAAGCAATACCCAGTATTTCCTGTAAGGGAGAGCATGCCAACTCCTTTGCATGTGACAGTGGTGGTGCTTAGTGATTGGTCAAGCATTGTCACATGGGGGCGAAGAGAAAGTCCTCAGCGGTGTGTAACAGGAGCAAAAAGCAATACCCAGTATTTCCTGTAAGGGAGAGCATGCCAACTCCTTTGCATGTGACAGTGCTGGTGCTTGGTGATTGGGCCAGCATGGTCACATAGGGGCCAAGAGAAAGTCCTCAGCAGTGTGTAAGCTAAAGGTTGTGACTTCTTCTCTTAAGGAAGGAAAATGTCAGGGTCTCCTACTTTTTTTGGGAAAGGGTCCATTCCCACCTGAGTTTCTGTCTACATCTGTGTCCAGTCTGCATCTAGGACCAATAACTCGCAGGTAATCACATGCAAGTGGCTGCAATAAGCCAGCAGAATCTCATTGCTTTCAATAGAGTGGCCTCCCGCAGCTAAATGTCAGAACCCCCCCATCCCATTTGTAGGTGGTGTGCAGCATGGTGCTGTGGCAATAATTCACACAGGCGGGTGCAATACAGAACTTGTATTGAACTGTGCAGAAACAGTTCACAACAGAACCTGGTGGAAAACTGCCCAACCAGGTGCACTCACGGTTTTCAGAAAAGGGAATGAAGCACTGCTCAGCCAAACTGACAGTGCCTGTAAAGTGGGCAGAATGCGGCCTGGCCATCTCATGCCCAGTCGGGGAAGATGTCCAGAGGAGTCACAGACCCTACACTTTCCCTCGCCATCAGGAACCTTTCCCTACTGCTAACACTGTCCCTAACAGGCAGGATACCTTTCCCATACACTGCTGCAATGTGAAGTGCGTGCTAAACCTAGGAACCAGGGCCTTAAATAGGCTTTGCCTGACCCAAAATTGCTGCCATAGACACATGGGGTAGCCACATCCAAAGGGAGACCATAGAACCCTGTTTCTCTTGACGTCCTCTCCAACAACAGTGCTACCTGCAGTGGAGAAAGTAGACTGCACTTGCCTATACACTGATTTTCTCACATCTGTTCATTTTGTTATTTATTACTTGAATATTACACTCCAAGTGAATGGAGCTAGTAAGCCAAAAAAAAAACACCCTTCATTGAGGACAGGGGGAGAGAACCAATGAAATACAAATTCCCCATAGAAGCATTTTACTGAAATCTATCTCTAAAAGCTTGTATATAAAAAGGGTGTGATCCTTTCTTGTTGCCTAGCCAGCTTCAAACTGTCATTTCCATAATTCATGGTTTGAAAGATTTAATTTTTGTACTTACCTGTAAAATCTATTTCCATTTAGGCCCCTTTCACACTTGCCCTGCGACTTGGGACTGCACTGTCGCATGACAAGTCATGCTCCATGATTTCCAATGAGTACCGTTCATATCTATGCAACTTCAGGTTGCAGCGACTTCAAAGTAGTCCTTGCACTACTATGGTCCAATGTTGATGCCTTTTGAGGTCCATAGACCTCAAGATCACACAGGCATTGCTTCAAGTCCAGTCAAAATCACGGAAAAATCGTAGGGCTGGGGAGCAGAACAGGGTGGAGAAGCTCTCCCCAAAAAGCACAGGTTTCATAGCAGGAGCTTCTGCTGCTGAGTAGCCATTCCTGTTAGGACCACCATATTAAGTACATGATGTGTACTGTACTTGTCAGTGAGAGGGACTTGCCCTGATTAAATAAAATGCAACCCACTATCAGCAGCATATATTTACTTAGGGAAAGTCTCTCTCATCAAGTGCTGATCATTGGCTAAAGAAAACTGCCCTCTCCAGCCCATCCAAAAGTAATGGAGCTGATGTGCAAAAAATGAGATTTAAGTAAAGCTGTTGCCCATGGAAACACACAAGGTCTGAAGCTAGATTTACATCTAAGTAGTTCTGTGTGCGGCATTTGCATGGGCAAAGAAGCATTAGAATAGGCTACTGTCCCTATGTTTCCTGAAGCTTTTTTTAAATGTGGCTGCACAGAAACTGCATTGTGCTTTTGCATTGGGGGTGCATGGGGTGTCGTTAAGAGTTAATGGCACCCCCATGTGTGTTCCTTAAGCTGCTTGTTTTTTATGCGGGTGTGGGAATGTGTGCAATTTATACAAATTGACTCCCGCATCCACACTGATATGAACCTAGCCAATTTTTGGTGAATGCGATTTTTGTTTTGTTTTTTTTTGGGGGGGGGGGGGGGCATTGCATTCTTGGAGCCAGGCAGCACAATGTATTGGGCCAGCCCTGCTGAAGTCCCTCTCTATCAAGCGATATCCATGAGTGTGTCAGCTGTCGGAGATTCTCCCTCCATTGGCTGCTGCTGCTGTCAATCAAAGTCAGTAAGCCAATCAGGAGTGAGAGAGAGGGGGCAGGGCCAAGTCAGAGCTCCATGTCTGAATGGACATAGGGAACTGTGACTTGCAACGGCTGCCCCCATAGCAAGCTGCTTGCTGTGGGGGCACTGAACAGGAAGGAGGGGCAAGGAGCACAGAAGAGGGACCCGAGAAGAGGGTAATCCAGGCTGCTCTGTGCAAATACACTGCAACAGAGCAGGTTAAGTATAACATGCTTGTTATTTTTATAGAAATAAAATGAGACTTTACAATTGCTTTACAGCCCAACTCAATGTTAAAAAAAAATAAAAATTGCAAAAAGGCAGGCTTTTTATTGCAGAAGAGACACGAAATGTCTCTTTTGCAATAAAGTTCACTTACCTGTCTATTCGCAATTCTCTGTGGAATGTACACAGAGCTGCGCAAAAAAAGTTTTTAAAAATTCTTAATGGTAGGGAGCAGCAATTGAATGATAATTAAAAGGTAACATTAAAAATGCAACATTCCTAAGAAACATGCTTGTGGGATGCCCTTAACCTGCCTGTGAAGTGGAGCATCTGTATAATGCACATTATACAACATGCTGCAGCAAAACTGACATTTGCAGAAAAAAGAATGTCAAGAGAGACACCACACAAAAAACATTAAAAATAAAGCATGAGGTTCCCCCCCCCCCCCCCCCCATAATCCATACATCTATTTTTAAAGGGGGATTACAAATTCCTATAAGTCCCCTGCATGCATGATACCTCCCCCAAATGCCCCCAAATGCCCAAATAGGCAACACTGAGGTGTTCTAATCCATTTACTTGGTTGCAGTTTCTGGGCACATTCATATCAGGGCTGGTTCTAGGTATTAGTAGAAGAAAATTGAGTGCTAGTTGCCCAAATACACCCTGCCTTTAAACTCAATATGTTTTCTAATCCTCTTCAAAATACTGTGTGCTCCCTTAGACTTAGCAGTAAGAAATTCCCTGATCATCTGCAACTTAAGGACTAAGGTTCAAGTGGAATCTTGGCAGCTCTGTCCTAAGGCATTGCTCCTGAAAAGGACCCTGTGTTCAACTTCTACCTTTATCAAGTCACTCTACACCTCTCTACTAGAGATGAAATTTGGGTTTCAGTCTAATGTACTTGTCATGGATTTGCTGGCCATAGCGCAGCTGAAGCTCTGAGGCAAAGGCAAATGTGCATGTGTGGCCCTGCAGGTGCCCGTCTTTACAGGTGCACAAATATTTGCACACAGATGCACATGCGCACATGTTTTCGCCATTAATGCTGGCGCCAAATGGCCTATATAAGTGCAGCAGCTGCACTAGTCCATTGCTGTCTGATCTGCAGCTGTTACTTTTGTTCCTGTTTCCTCTGTTTGACTCCTGTGATTGACCCGGTTTATCCTGACCTCACTTGAACTCTACCTGTCCTGACCTTGGCTTGCCTCTAAGACTTTGTTTACTTCTTGCCCATCTGCCTAATTGTGTGTTGCCAACTTCTGCCTGTATCCTGACCATCCTCTGCCTGCTGTTTATGCCTATACCTGACCGTCCATTGCTGACCTGGCTTGTCTGACCCTGCATCCGGTTATCTGTCTACCCTGTTTTGCATTGTGCCTGATTCTGCTGATCCTCCATCTGCTGTGTGCTGCCAGTCTTACCCCATCTGTTACCAACTACTGCCTACCAAGTCTGAGTTCTGATGTTCCTGCTGCCATTGGCTGCTTCAGCTATCCAGCACAACTCTGGTAATGCACCTGCCACGCAGCTCTACGACCAACAGAAGATCTTGCAGGCACTCTTTCCTCACCGTGCTCTTGCGGCCACTGTCGCAATATCAGTGATCCTTTAGCCGGGGCTGTATGAGAGGTCTCCCTCTACATGTCAGGCTCTGTCACAAGGTACATGACAGTACTGTAGGCTTGACTTGTATCCACCTTGTTTGCAGTTTGCTGAAACTAATTGGCCCACCCAAATCCCCAGCTGCTGTAACATATACAAACAACTGGAGTTTCTGGATGACGTCTGACCAAATTTGATCAATGGCCATATTTGGTCAATGACATCGCCTAGGTACCCTGTACTGGGTTTACATTATCGCAGATATTTTGGGGGTCTGCCAAATAGCAGTAGGAGTGTAATAGAGAAAAATCATCAGGTAATGGGTCAATGTGGTAATGGGGAAACATTGTCAAGTGGTGGGTTGTCATGATTGATGGTGGATTTACGTACATCAATGGACGATGGTATTATTGGAACTACATTGGGGTGAAATGTAATTCAAGGACTTTTTCTAAGGTGTGTATGTTTAATTTCTAATTCACTTTTTTGGAGAATAAGTACCCCTGCACCCATTTCCCTGGGGGGGAGGTCCCCTTTTAAAAAAGACAGCTTCCAAGTTCCATTTTAACCACTTGCCGACCGCCGCACGACTATATACTGTGGCAGTCAACCCCCTACAGGCAAAGTGACATACCAGTACGTTGCTCGCCCACGAGCCTGTAGGCTCCCGCCCCCGCTCGTTCCCTGCCTAGCCAACGCGTGTGACCGTCAGCTCCGATGTCCGCCGGCCACTCAGGATCTTCCACAGGAGAGGGAGAAAGACAGACGGCTGATGTAAACACAGCCGTCTGTCATTCTCCCTGAAGTAATGACAGAGGCTATGCGATCCTACTATGTAGGATCGTATGTCTCTGTTATTACTTCACTAGCCACGCCCCCTAACAGTTATAATCACGCCCCTAGGGACACACTTAACCCCTTGATCACCAATAAAGTTAACCCCTTCCCTGCCAGTGTCATTTTTACAGTAACAGTGCATATTTATAGCACTGATTACTGTAGTAATGTCACTCGTACCTCCAAAAGTGTCAAAAAAGTCAGTCAGGGGTCCAATCTGTCTGCCACAATGTCGCAGTCCCACAAGAAAAATCGCAGATCGCCGCCATTACTAGTTAAAAAAAACAATAAAAATGACATGAATCTTTCCCGTAGATAGTAAACGCAATAACTTTTGCGCAAAACAATCAAAATATGCTTATTCTGATTTTTTTTACCAAAAATATGTAGCAGAAAACAAATTGGCCTAAAATGTTAAAAAAATTAGATTTTTACATTTTTTATTTTGAGAATTTCATATAAAAAAATTTGAAAAATATTGTTAATTTTTCAAAATTGTCGCTCTTTTTTTGTTTATAGTGCAAAAAATAAAAATCGCACAGGTGATGAAATATCACCAAAAGAAAGCTTGGTTTGTGGGAAAAAAAGGACGTCAATTTCATTAGGGTACAGCATCGCACGACCGCGCAATTGTCTGTTAAAATCACGCAGTGCCGAATCGCAAAATAGGGCCTGGTCTTTGAGCAGCCAAATCCTCCAGGGCTTAAGTGGTTAAGTCCTTTAAGAAATTTTGAGGATTGAATGTGGAAAAGGAACCCTTGCCCCTCAACATTGAGACAAGGTGCCTTTCAAGGGGGAGTGCACAAGCATCTCCAGCACAAGTATATTGCGACTATTAATTTCTCCCTTTCTAATATAGAATTCTTTCCTTGTGTTTTTGGATAGAACCATATAGGACACAACCATGCAATACCATATACACAATCCTGTACCCACAGTTGATCCAGAGGAAGGCGAAAAAACCCCAGCAAAGCATAATCCAATTCGCTATAGCAGGGGAAAAAAATCCTTCCTGATCCCCAGAGAGGCAATCAGATATTCCCTGGATCAACTTTACCTATAAATATTAGTACCCAGTTATATTATCTACACCTAGAAAAGAATCCAGGCCTTTTTTAAAGCAATCTACAATCTACTGAGCTGGCCAGAACCCCCTCTGGAGGGAGTCTATTCCACATTTTCACAGCTCATACTGTGAAGAAACCTTTCCGTATTTGGAGACGAATTATCTTTTCCTCTAGAAGTAAAGAGTGCCCCCTTGTCCTCTGTGATGACCCTAAAGTGAATACCTCAAAACCAAGTTCACTATATGGACCCCTTATGTAGTTATAAATGTTGATCGTATCCCCCCTTAATCTCCTCTTCTTAAGATAGAATAAATTCAGTTCCTCAAATCTTTCCTCATAGCTGAGCTCCTCCATGCCTCATATTCGTTTGGCTGCCCTTCTATGCACTTCCTGCAGTTCTCCGATATCCTTTTTTGAGAACTGGTGCCCAAACCTGAACTGCATATTCCAGATAAGATCCTACTATTGATTTGTACCGGGGCAAAATTATCTCTCTCTCTCTCTCTGGAGTCCATGCCTCTCTTAATACAAGAAAGGACTTTGCTTGCTTTGAAAACTGCAGCTTGGCATTGCATGCTATTATTAAGCTTATGATCTACCAAAACACCCAGATGCTTCTCCACTATGGATTCCCTCAATTGTACTCCCTCTAGTGTGCATGAATAATGCATAGTTTTAGCCCCCACGTGGATCATTTTACATTTATCAACATTAAACCTCATTTGCCACATAGTTTCCCAATGAAACCATGCATTGAGGTTGGCTTGTAAGTTGGAGACATCCTGTAAGGAAGTTATTCCACTGCACAGCTTGATGTCATCTGCAAAGACTGAAATGGTACTTTTAATCCCAGACCCTATATAATTTATAAAGACATTTGGACATGGGGTCCCAACACTGAACCTTGGGGTACACCACTCACAACCTTAGACTATTCACGTTATGACTCATTAACCACTACTCTCTGAATTCTATCTTTTAGCCATTTTTCTATCCATTTACAAACTGATCTTTCCAAGCCTGTAGACTTTACCTTACACATTAGTCATGTGTAGGGAACTGTGTCAAACGCTTTTGCAAAATCCAAGTATCCTACGTCCACAGCCACCCCTCTGTCCAAGGTTTTACTTACCTCCTCATAAAAAGAAATCAGGTTTGTTTGACAACTTCTGTCTTTCGTGAATTCATGCTGTCTTTTGCTTAAAATATTTTTTTCCAGCAAAAACTCATCCTTATGGTCTTTTATTAATCTCTCCAGTATTTTCCCGACTATAGAAGGTAAACTAACAGGTCTAGTTACTTGGTAAAGACGTTAATCCCTTTTTAAATATAGGCACCACATTGGCCCTACGCCAAACCAGTGGTACTATTCCAGTCCTTAAAGAGTCCCTAAAAATTAGAAACAATGGCTTTGAAATGACAGAGCTCAACTCTTTTAGGATCTGTGGGTGGATGCCATCTAGTCCCGGTGCTTTAGTCACTATTATTCTGTCTAAATAGTTCTGGACCATATCACTTTTTAGCCATTGTGGATCCTTTGGGACTGTGTCAATACCATCCCCATTATGACCATGAGCTCCCCCATGCTCCTTTGTATACACAGAGCTGAAGAAAATATTTAATAATTGTGCCTTCTCTTTGTTCCCAGTCACCCACTCCTGATTATTTTGTAAAGGGTCTACACGCTCAGACTTGACCTTTTTACAATTATTTTATTTGAAGAATTTTTGGGGGTTTGTCCTAGTATGTTTTGTAATCAGTCGTCCATTTTGAATTTTTGCGTCCTTGATTTCCTTTTTCTGTTTCTATTCTGTTATATTCTTTGTAACAGTTAAACAATGATAGTGTTCCTTCATTTTTATATCTTTTCAAAAGCCCTTTTCTTATTATTTATAGCTTTTTTAACTTTGGCTGTGAGCCACATAGGTTTTATTTTTTTTTAATTATTGGCCATGGGAATATACTTTGCAGTGAGTTTGCATATAGTTTTTTTGAAGAATTCCCATTTCTCTTCTGTGCTCATCAATGCCAATATCCCCTCCTTGGAGAGCAGACCTCATCCTTGGAAAATTTGCTCTCTTAAAGTTAAGAGTTTTTATATTTCCTGTATGCGTTTGTTGCTTACAGCTAACATTAAATGAAATCATATTATGGTCACTGCTACCCAGATGTTCTTTTATATGAATATTGGTAATAAGCCCTGCATGGTTTGAGATTACCAGGTCTAGCAGAGCATCATTCCTAGTCGGGATCTCAATAAACTTCACCATAAAATTGTCTTGTAATAGGTTTATACATTTTCCACCTTCCATATATTCTGTCATTGATTTCAACATGGACCAAGCTGGGTCTTGTTCAGCTTCTCCCAGTAGTTTATCAACCTGGTCCACCACATGCCGAACCCTGGCACCAGGGAGACAGCAAACCGTTCGGTTGAGGCGATCCTGGCAACAATTTTTTCTATCAGTTATTCTGATTATAGAATCCCCTATTACCACCAATTGTCTAGGCCTACCTGCACTACCCTTACCACCCCTACTAGATAGGCTGCTCCCCTGGCTGTTAGGGATAGCAGTGACATCTAGGGCTGCCACCCCTGAGCTTGCCACCCCCACATCTTCACCCAACTTGGCAAATCTGTTAGGGTGCTCAAACCCAGGGCTGGCCTTTATTTTTGGTAAGCCCCTACCACTCCCTCTGCCTGTATTAACCCATCTTCCTACCTGATAATTCTGACTTACCCCTCCAACCTCTTCATTAACCCCACTAGCCACCTGCTCAGGGAGCAGAGGACCCCTTTCAAAGTAGTAAGTTCTGCTCAGTGTTACAACTTGCTCCTACAGATCTCTAATGTGGGCAAACCACTCACATCTGTTGCAGCAGTATCTATCCTGGAGCGGTTGCTCCATTATTGTATGCATGCAGCACAGTGTGCACTGCACAAAACCGTCAATCTTGCTAGCACACGTTTTCCCGGTTACAACAATAATACTACTAACAAAAAATTTTAGAAGTTACTTACAGTCTTGAAGACTCCTGTTATAATCTCCTGTTTAACTCTAACTCTGGTTTTTAACTTACCACTTAGTCAAATTCCACTTGGTCAGAGTTCTAGCAAGCAAAAAGTTGGCAAGCTCAAGAATGAGCAAGCTCAGAAATTAGTTCTACAGAAAGTTATATAGGACCTGAAGCACCTGTGACCAATTAACCACTCCCCTTAAATAGTAGTCTGAAGGAAAGAAAGGAAAAAAAAGGCTTATTAAAAAAAGACAGAAAAGGTGATAAAAACTGCAAGGAAAGACCCCATAAAAAACACCTAAAAATGTAAAAAAAAAACAACAATCACCAGCAGTCAAAAGCAAAATGGTTTTTCACTCTCGAACTCAAATTTCCCACTCTTCAGCCGACAAACCAACAAATCTGGCATACTATTGTTGACTCTTCAGATACCCAGCTGGCACTATTCTTGTCAATGTGGGTATAGGGGGTACATTAATACCCCTTATTACTTATGCACCCAAAACGTTTAATGTAAATAAACACATAAACAAGTTAGAAAAAGCATAAAATAAAAAATAACTGAAGTCGCCTGTATATCCTTCATCAGTCATGATGTCCAACAATGTAAATCCTTGTCAATCAGGGCTGGTGCTATTTATAGGCAAGTTAGGCACTAGACTAGATGTAAATCAGTCAGGGGCGCCACCTGGCCATATGAATTTCTGGGGCCCAAGGCAACAGGGCTGTTCCTCGGGCCTGCGCTGCTCTCCCAGCCTCTCTGCGGTCATCCGTCTGGCTGCCTGCTGATCCTGGCTCTTCTTTGCTCACTAGCCTTGACATCAGACAGTGCACCAGACTACTATAAGCAGAAGACCTGCTTTTGTTGGTTTTATTGACCTCCTGCGTGGGTAAGGCAACCATGCTGCTGGGATTCTAACCTTGGGGAAAAGGAAAAGCAGCTCTCAGACTTTACAGACATGGCTTTAAAATCTGCTCCAAGGCTCAGGGAACCAAGCTGCAGGCATCCTCACCATGGAAAATAAGCTCAAATACACCTGGCGAGATGGTGTAACAATGACCAGTTTGTGAAGATCTTGGTATCCAGCACACAATCTCCCCTGTCCTTGTGTCCTACATTGGGGCGGGAACTAGATGTCAGCTAACAGTGAAAGGTAGGGGCTGGAGGATATCTTGTCTGCCTGATGTTGGTACAGGTGTCTCTGCAGCCACAGACACCAGAGCTTTGACTGCTACCCGCAGATAAAATGAGCATATATTACCCTAGCCTATCTGTATACTACACTAGCCTGTTCACATACTACCCTACCCTATCTATATTCTATGCTAGCCTGTCCATATACTACCCTAGCCTGTCCACATACTACCCTAGCCTGTCTATTTACTACCTTATCTTGTCTATATACTAGCCTAGCCTGTCTATATACTACCCTAGCCTGTCCATAGACCTACAGACTACGGCTGGCATGAGGAAGCGAGTCGGTGGCTCCACTATTTGTCTTCAGGCTGGGTCCAGAGGCGCAGGTGTGGGCCTGTGGACCCCAGCAAAATAAATAGGTGGAGAAGCGCTGCAAAAATATCCACCCCTGCCCCCTCCAGTGTAAACATGGGCAGGACAAAGGGGATAGAGTTAGGGGCGGAGTCAATGGGGGGCGACAAAATTACTTTTTGCCTAGGGTGTCAGAAATCCTTGCACCAGCTCTGCTGTCAATCATGACATCCAGATGCCTTGTATAATATCTACTGCACTCCCATTGCTAAATGGTAGATCTTAAGTGCAAACACAGTGCAGAAGGTCCCTAGGGACATTATTGACCATATATGGTCAACAATGTGACCCAAGTTCCCTTATACAGTACTCACCCCAATGTTAAAAGATATGTGATCTGGTGTGGTGCAGGATTCATACTTGCTTTCCTCACTTTTCTGGTCAACCGGGCTTCATGCTGAATAAGAGTCTAATTAGACAAGTAAAGGGAACCCCATGTCATGTTTTTTATGTTAGTTTCAAGGGACTACATCATTCTGTTCCATAACACCACATGCAGCATTAAGGTCTCCCCCAAGCATGTTATTTAAAGGATTTGTGTATTTTAAATGTTGCCCTTTAGGTCGCAATAAAATACTTTCTCTCCTCTGAATAGTACTTTTTTAAATAATAGCTTGCCTATTAGCTTTAAAAAGGCCAGAGAAATCTACTTATTTTGCTTCCCATAGACTTCAATGGGGTTTGGCCAGCATCTTGTAGTAATTTCCATGAAGGGCAGACTCCTTCAACACACAACCCTTCTTGGCAAAAAAGAGACAGCCCAGCTTACCATTTCCATGATCAGAAGACAAGGGAACCTTGAACACTATGAAAGTTTATCCTAAATACTGCACCTTCTCAGCTCATGCTATCAGGACAAGCTCCTCAACGATTGGCTAGGCTGATGATTAATAAGGAGGTAGTGCCACTAAAGCAAAATCCTTAAAAGCACTGCATAAAAAGTAATCAGAAAGTAAAAAATAAATTGTGATGGTAATTAAAGCAGATTAAATAGTAGTGGAAGTAAATTAAGCATCTCATCTGTTTTGTTATATAAATTCCAAAAACTGTGAAAAACAATGAAAATTAGTATAGTTACCGATTGGTCATCTTGATGAAAACTATCATATCTTTTCTAGCTTTGCTTGCTATTGAAATGCAGTAGTTGACAACATTGAGTTAAAGCGGAGTTCCGGGCACAAAATCGATATTTTTTTTTTGTGCCCCTCCGCTAGGTAGACATCACCTGAAAAGGAATTGGATAGTTAGGTTTTTTTTTTTTGTTTACTCACCTTGTAATTGAAGATCGTAAATACTCACCTCAGAGTACTTCCTCCCTCAGCACCGCGGCTCACCCGTCACTTCCTGTCTCGCGATGATTCCTGGGAGCTGAACGTCATCGCTCCCAGGAATCAATGCGACGGCACCGGCCCCGCTCGTCACTTCCGGGCGACGCCGGAAGTGACGAGAGGGGCCGGTGCAGGTGCATTCTGGGACAAGAAGACGCGGAAGAAGACACAGAAGAGGACCGCGCCGGCTTCAGCTGCCCACAAGAGAGATGGAAACGCTGTGGAAGAAATTTTATAAGTAAGTATTTCTTCTAAAAGGTAAGTGCGAACCGGGACAGATCAGAGGCTAGCCATTGTGGAATGTACTAGCCCTGACTGTCCCGGGGGTATGTTCATTGAAAAATGACTTCTGTGCCCGGAACTCCGCTTTAATATTTGGAAATTGTTTTTCTCTTTCAGCAAAAAATGGAAACTTCATCAGACCACTACTAATTAGAACCCTGGTACATTATAACTATATTTTTTTCATGTTGGTGTGAACCTGCCCATCCTCAAAAATTAATTTATTGCAGTGACCTGGTGGTTTTTAAACAGCTGATTTTGAGTGACACATGGGCAGCAGATCCTCATCACTTGTACTATTTATGCACTGTATTCAGATTTTTTTTTCTAAAAGTATAGTTCAGGTGTGTTTGACTAGCTTGGTAAATCTGACAGGTGTACATAAATGAAAAAACCCAACAAGTGCATTCCTAATTTATTGTATGTTTCATTATTTTGGTTTTCAGACATGCAAAAACAAGCATTCGATTTGATATGAAATTCTATCACCTATTTCAGAGTCTATGGATCACTGACTGGAAGGGTTAAGGAATCATAGGAAATGTAGCATATGTGGGGAATGTAGCTCTGTGATCTTTCCTAAACGAAGCAGATGTTTTCTGAATGCAGTCTATGAGATACTGCTAATTGCTCTCTTTGCTTTCTCCTGATGTTCATCATGGGCCCGTCTCTTAGGATCATTATCCTTTGTCATTTGGAAAGGTTATGGGTTATGGGCAGCCGCTGGAATGTCATTTACTACTATTCTGTACCATTCATACAGGAGGCACGTTCACAGTGAAATCAAGCAGGATATTCTTTGTTTAGAAGCTCATATCCTTGGGATCATATGTTCATGCTTCAGAATCATATACTCAGTCATTTTATCCAGGCAGGTATCCAACCAAGAACGAAGTAGATAATCTACAAGGTAAAGTTTTGGAATAGTATTTAGAACAACAAGAAAATGTACCCAGCCAGATTTTACATATATTACCTTGTAGATGCAGAAGTATCAGCATTTGAAATATATATAAAGTGTTATCCTAAACCACTTTTTTTTATTGGGATAAAGTAAGAAGGATCTAGAATTAATTTTCAGGTTTCTAATGGTGTCTATGTCCCCACTGGGGAGAGTCGCTGGCTCTTTTTATCCTGATAACCATTGTCACTAGGATGGAAAGTAAGAGGCAATCCAAAATTTTGAGTTCTCACCAGATATCTTCTAGTGGGGGCACTTGTCCTGGTGACAACTATACAAGAGAGGATTTTCTTTTCTTTTGAAGAGGTTTCCTTTCACTTGCTATTGTGTTTCAGTATAGTAAGAGAAGGACAATCTTCCCAATGTGACACAGACAGCAAAAAAAAAAAAAAAAAAAAAAAATGAAAGCATTTTTAACTATCACTTTAACTGAAACAGAAAAAATATTTTTTGTGCATTTTGGATTCTGTATAGGTTACAGTACAGTTGTTAGTTATAGAAAACATCTCCAAAAAACAATTCATAATAAATTGTAAATGCTTAATTTAAAGGTGGATTCTACCCAAAACTGACATTTTAGTTTTACGGTATGTAGTTGTTGCTATGTTTGATCACATACTGGCTTATTTTATTTCTCAGGGATTCCAGTTTCACCCAACTGCTGAGGCCATTGCAAAACCAATTAATGGTGCTGCACTGATTTAATGTATTTTTTTTCTAGTGTGGGATGAACAAATGATTGAATAAAGTGTATTTACAGCTAAAAACGTTTTTGTCGTTTTGAAATTGTTAAGGTGGAAAAGAATCCTTGCCAAGTTTTTATTGCTGCCTTTGTCCACAAAGTAGGTTCAACCTTTTTAATTGTCCTATTTACCAAAGTGATGGAAAATCCCAAATTACAGTTTAAATAAGGGAAACCTGTTTTGGTGACAACTGTTCAAAGAGCAAATACTATTACAATGCAGAGATTTCTTCATACCTACTGTTACATCTCCAGAAGAGGAAGTGAACAGAAATCTGCCCTATAGGGCAGTGGTCCTCAACTCCGGTTCTCAGGGCCCACTAACAGGCCAGATTTTAAGTATTACCTTGGGGAGATGCAGACTAGAATACTGCAATCACTGATTAGCAAATGATATCACCTGGGATGTATTTCAGTTATCTTGCAAACCTGGCCTGTTAGTGGGCCCTGAGGACCAGGGTTCAGGATCACTGCTATAGGGCACAGACAGAACAAAATAAAATGACAAGGGTTTTAACCCCTACTAATTATGTCCAAAACTCAAACAAAATATATAGTGGCAGTGGCAAGAAAAAGTATGTGAACCACTTGGAAGTAATTGGTTTTCTGCCTGAGATTCCTGTGGCTTGAACACACCTATTAAACATTTGCAGTAAGTGAACCCTAGGAGTTACTAACTGATGCAACCCTCTTTTGACGACAGAGACTTCAAGCAAGCACTTTCAGTAGCTTTGGATCAGACCTGCACAACACTCAGGAGGAATTTTTGACCATTCCTCTAGAAAAAATGCTTCAGCTCAGACACATGTGTGGTGTGGACGGCTTTGTTGAGGTCATTTTACAGCATCCCGTGTGGTAAGGTCTGGGCTCTGACTGTGCCACTCAAAAGCATATTTTCTTTTTCTGAGGCCAGTTTGTGGTGAATTTACTTTGATGCTTAGGGTCATTGTCCTGCTGCATCACCCAACTTCTACTAATCTTCAGCTGGTGGATAGCCACTCTGACATTATACTGTAGGACATTTTGGTAAACTTGGAAATGTATATTTCTCTTATGATGGGAACATCATGATTTGAGATTGCTTCGCTGTATCAGGGCCTGAACCACTAGCCATCAATATTTCACCAAACAAATATTTCAACCAAGCGCTCACTTCAAAGAGGAAGACTGGCGTGCTGCTCTCCTCAGGCAGGGAACTCGAAATCGGGTACATGAAAGAAAGGAAAGGAGGCGCAACCACCTAGTGCATTACCCGTGGTACTGTATGAAATTTTTAATAAAAAATGCCAAATGCATACTCACAAATATGCAGAAATAAAATCGTGTTACAAATTCCCGTCACACGTGTGCTGGAATATGTCCTTTAACCACTTGCCGACCGCCACAAGTAGATATACTGCGGCAGTCAGCCCCTCACAGGCAGAGTGACGTACCGGTACGTCACTAGCCTGTGAGGCTCTGGGGAGCGAGCGCACGCCGGCGGCGGCGCGCTCCCGCGTGGTTACGGACCCCCCCGCGCGTGTGACCGGCGGACCCAATGTCCGCCGCTCACTCAGCGATCGCCGGGGGAGAGGGAGAAAGGCAGGCGGCTTGTGTAAACAAGCTGCCTGTCATTCTCCCCTGTGTAGAAACTGTGATCACACGGTTCTACTATGTAGGACCATTGATCACTGTTTCTACAGCTCAAGCCACAGCCAATCACAGTTAGAATCACGCCCCTAGAGACACACACAGCCCCTCCCTCTCAAATAAAGTTAACCCCTTCACTGCCAGTGTAATTTTACAGTAACAGTGCATATGTATAGCACTGATTACTGTAGAAATGTCACTGGTAACCCCAAAAGTGTCAAAAATGTCAGTCAAGGGTCCGATCTGTCCGCCGCAATGTCGCAGTACTGCAAAAAAATCGCAGATCGCCGCCATTACTCGTTGAAAAAAAAAACACCAAAAATGACAAAAATCTTTCCCTTTGTTAGTAAACGCGATAACTTTTGCGCAAACCAATCAAAATATTATTTTTGCGATTTTTTTTACCAAACATAGGTAGCATAAAACAAATTGGCCGAAAATGTTAAAAAATTTTGATTTTTAAATTTTTTTGAGGAATTTCATATAAAAAAGTGTGAAAAATATTGTTATTTTTGCAAAATTGACGCTCTTTTTTTGTTTATAGCGCAAAAAGTAAAAATCGCACAGGTGATCAAATACCACCAAAAGAAAGCTCTGTTTGTGGGAAAAAAAAGGACGTCAAATTCGATTAGGTACAGCGTCGCACGACTGCGCAATTGTCCGTTAAAGTCACACAGTGCCGAATCGCAAAATACCCCCTGGTCTTTAAGCAGCCAAATCCTCCGGGGCTTAAGTGGTTAAGATGCGACTACTAACGCGTTTCGGGAGTCAAGTCCCCTTCTTCAGAGCTCTATCAATATTTCACCATTGGGATGATGTTTAGATGTTGGTAAGCTGTGACCTTTTTGCTCCATGCATAGTGCTTAGTATTCTTCCCAAACAATTCAACTTTTGTTTCATCAGTTCCAAAAACATTTTCCCAGTAGCATTGCAATTTGCCAAGGTGCTCCTTGGCAAACTTCAGGTGTGCAACAAAGTTTTTTTTTGGAGAACAGCAGCTTCTTCTGTGGTGTTCTGCCATGGACACCCTGCCTGTTCAAAGGCTTACGTATTGTAGACTCATGTACAGGGATGTTTGCCAGTTCCAGCGATGTCATCAAGCCTTCAGCTGGTAATTGTGGGTTCTTCCTCACCTCATTGAAAATTCTGCATTGTGCCTAGGGAGTCATCTTGGCTGGGCACCAACTTCTAGGAGGAGAAGGCAAAGGACTAAACTGTCCTCATGTATAGACAATTTGTCTAACTGTCGACTGATGAATGCTTACACACTTTGAGATTGCTTTGTATCCCTCTCATAAAGTTAAATACATATTTCTATTACCTATATATCACTGGATAATGTGTTTTTCTTGGAGTTCTCCTAAAACATGTGCCATTATTAGACCTGTTTAAGATTGCAAAGAACTAACCCTTTGTGATATGTCAATATGCAGGTAAATAGTGAGTTTCCCTGCTGTGTGTAACTTTGTTATAGTGAGACTCGCTATCACTCCTCAGCAAAACAACTCAGCATTAAAATAATATAAAAATGAAGACACAATATCATCATTTAAATGTTACAAAGAATATAACAGAATATGTAAAAAGACAATCAAAGCTGCAAAAAATGAAAAAAAAAAAAAACAAAACAACAGGTTGCAAAAGAGAGAAGGATAAACCCAAACTAATTCTTCAAATATATTACCAGTAAAAAAGATTAGGTCTAAACATGTAGGTCTAAGTATGAAGTCTTCAAAAGACCCATCATGCCTCTTAGAAAATACCTCTGGATGTTCGTTTTAAAAAAAAAATGTCATTTTGTGGGTGTTTCCACTGTCCTGGTGCTCCAGGGGCTCCAAAATTGCTGTATAAAATAAATAAATAAGATAAAAAAAATAAAAATAAAGCTCCCCTGTCCCACCGTGCTTACGCGCAAATGCAAACGCATATGTTACTCCCGCACGCATATGTAAACGGTGCTCGCACCACACATGTGTGGTATTGTCGCGAATGTCAGAGGGAGAACAATAATTCTAGCACCAGACCTCCTGTGCCACTCTAAACTGGTAACCTGTAAAGTCGTTTAAAGCGTCGCCTATGGAGAATTTTAGGCTCCATAGTTTGCCGCCATTCCACGGGCAGACGCAATTTTAAAGCATGACATGTTAGGTATTTATTTACTCAGTGTAACATCATCTTTCACATTATACAACCAAATTGGGCTAACTTTACTTTTTTTATTATTCATAAATGTTTTTTTTTTCCCAAAGAAATTGCGTTTGAAAAACCGTGTGACATAAACAATTGCAACACACACCATTTTATTCTATAGGGTCTCTGCTTATAAATGTATAATGTTTGGGGGTTCTAAGTAATTTTCTAAAAAAAAAGAGGTGTTTTTCATGTAGGAGTGAAGTGTCAGAATAGGCTTGGAAAGGAGGTGGTTAATTTTCCAAAAAATTGTGACAAAAAGTTGCAGCTTCAAAAAACTCACAATGCCTCTTACTAATTACCTTGGACTGTCTATCTTCCAAAAAGGGGTCATTTGTATGGTATTTTTACTGTCCTGGCATTTTAGGGCCTCAAGAAAGATAGGCAGTCAGTACATCAGGATTGATCCATTTTCAAAAAAATATATATATATATATATATATATATATATATATATATATATAAGTTTGTAGACTCTAATTTTCATACAGGCTAAATATTATACACTGATTTGGGTTATTTTTACCAAAGAACCAGAATACATTTTGGCCTATAAGTATAAAGCAAAATTATTTCTTTGCAAAATGGTATAACAAAAAAATAGGAAAAACTTTTTTTTTTTTTTTTTCGGTCATTCTTCCATTATATTTTATTATATACATATTTTTTACACATTTTTGTAAATATTTTATTATACCTTTTCATGTGACAACACTGAAGAAATTACACTTTGCTACAATGTAAAGTAGTGCGTGTACAGCTTGTATAACAGTGTAAATTTGCTATCCCCTCAAAATAACTCAACACAGCCATTAATGTCTAAACTGCTGGCAAAAAAGTGAGTACACCCCTAAATGGAAATGTCCAAATTGGGCCCAAAGTGTCCATATTTTGTGTGGCCACCATTATTTTTCAGCATTGCCTTAACCCTCTTGGGCATGGAGTTCACCAGAGCTTCACAGGTTGCCACTAGAGTCCTCTTCCACTCCTCCATGATGACATCACAGAGCTTGTGGATGTTAGAGATCTTGAGCTACCCCACCTTCCATTTGAGGATGCCCCACAGATGCTCAATAGGGTTTAGGTCTGGAGACATGCTTGGCCAGTCCATCACCTTTACCCTCAGCTTCTTCAGCAAGGCATTGGTCGTCTTGAAGGTGTGTTTGGGGTCGTTATTGGAATACTGCCCTGGGCTCAGTCTCCAAATGGAGGGGATCATGCTCTGCTTCAGTATGTCACAGTACATTTTGGCATTCATGGTTCCCTCAATGAACTGTAGCTCCCCAGTGCCAGCAGCACTCATGCAGCCCCAGACCATGACACTTCCACCACAATGCTTGACTATAGGCAAGACACACTTGTCTTTGTACTCCTAACCTGGTTGCTGCCACACACGCTTGACACCATCTAGGCCAAATAAGTTTATCTTGGTCTCATCAGACCACAGGACATGGTTCCAGTAATCCATGTCCTTAGTCTGCTTGTCTACAGAAAACTGTTTGCGGGCTTTCTTGTGCATCATCTTTAGAAGAGGCCTTCTTATAGGATGACAGCCATGCAGACCAATTTGATGCAGTGTGCAGCGTATGGTCTGAGCACTGACAGACTGACCCCCCACCCCTTCAACCTCTGCAGCAATGCTGGCAGCACTCATACATCTATTTTCCAAAGACAACCGTTGGATATGAAGCTGAGCATGTGCACTCAACTTCTTTGGTCGACCATGGCGAGTCTTGTTCTGAGTGGAACCTGTCCTGTTAAACCGCTGTATGGTCTTGGCCACTGTGCAGCAGCTCAGTTTCAGGGTCTTGGCAATCTTCTTAAAGCCTAGGCCATCTTTATGTAGACCAACAATTCTTTTTTTCAGATCCTCAGAGAGTTCTTTGCCATGAGGTGCCATGTTGAACTTCCAGTGACCAGTATAAGAAAATGAGAGCGATAACACCAAACTTAACACACCTACTCCCCATTCATGCCTGAAACCTTGCAACACTAATGGGTCACATGACACCGGGGAGGAAAATGGCTAATTGGGCCCAATTTGGACATTGTCACTTATGTTGCCAGCAGTTTAGACATTAATGACTGTGTGTTGAGTTATTTTGAGGGGGACAGAAAATTTACACTGTTATACAAGCTGTACACTTACTACTTTACATTGTAGCAAAGTGTAATTTCTTCAGTGTTGTCACATGAAAAGATATAATAAAATAGTTACAAAAATGTGAGGGGTGTACTCACGTTCGTGAGATACTGTATATATATATATATATATATATATATAAAAATATATATATATATATATATTTATATATATATATATATATATACATATCAAAACTGTTTTTTATTAGCTTTTTAATTCAAACAATATTATTTTTTTTTCCAAATGTACAAACAATATTATAGACAGTATAGATACAAAAATGTCTACCAATATTCAGTACTGCATGAAAAAAATTGTATAATTAAATCTAAACATATTTTTATATGCTATAAGAAACATTGCAGAATATTATGATATTCTTTATATATTATTCAATAAAGAAAAAAAAAAAAAAAAGAAAGGTGAGAAAAGAGGGGAGAACCCCAAACTAAAGGGATTTTTAGAGCATGTACCTTTGTAAATCAGGTAGCTATTCAGTACTAACTAAACGGTAGCAAGGCTTTTACAAATTGCCATGGCTTGTATTTAGTAGCCACAATTAGTGTCTATTTGCATATTAGAGAGAGGTAAATTAGCATACTGTAAAAGTGAGGAGCTTGTGTCTTTTTTGGCAGGTTTTATTGTTGAGAGTGTGCCAAGACTGGCATGGGTCCATTAATTTGGCAAGCATTACCACTGCGCAAACTAGGCACATGCCACACATTGTGATGCCTTAAGATTCTAAAGGAAGTCATCTGGCAGACACTTGTTTAAGCAGTACACAGGACAATGCCCATATAGACATAATCCTTGCTACCAATGTAAAACAAAGCCACCATATTGAATATTGTCTTTTTTTTTTCATTCACATTTCCAGTTTCATTCATTCTGCACAGTAAATGAATTTTAATTACCTGCTTCGTTATCATCTAGATACCCAATTGACTTTAAGTAGCAATTGATAGTTGGTTCCTCTTTTTATAGTGCTTCTTTTGTAAATGCCGTGTTCAACAGCATTATAAGGGTTCATTCACGTCACGCTTTTTTTTTATTCTTCACAGTTTTTAATGTTTTTCTTTAATAACAAAGCTTCATTAGCTTTTTTTACCCACTTAGAATTAGTCAGCCTCTGGCATACATTGTCTTCACATTTATAATGTGTTTTTGATCTGCTAGAAAAGTAACACAATGAGTGTAAAAAGGGAAGAAAGCTCTTGCTTACATTAAAATCAAGGACTTAAAATGAACAATGAAAAAACATTACGAAGGTTTTTCCAAAGTGGCCCAGCCAATCGCTTAAAAAAAATATATATTTCTTGCAATAGAAGGCCTCCGTCCCCTATGTCACTGTTGTGTCCTGTTGTGATAAAGGGAGTGAAAGTAGGGGACACAGGATGCATAGAGATGAATGAACTTTCAGTTAAAATCAGTCTCATCAAAACAAAAGTTATGCAAAATCTTACAGTTGTTTTTTTTTTTTTTTTTAGAAAGGTGCCACAGCCTGGGAAGAAAAGCTTGTCTCTGCATACTGTATAGAAGGACTCACAATCTATGTTTGAGGTCTGACACATCATCTGCCTAGTCTGAGTTACAGCTCTGCATTCAGATGGGATCTAGGGATCATCAGCTTAGCTGATTGGAGAGCTACTGTATAGGTCTGACTCAGTAGAGAGTGTGTCACACCTCTACAGAGAGGCCACTGCTTCCACACAGAAAGAAAGGGTCTCACTCTGTAGCTGCTGGCAAGAAACAGGCTTTTCACTTAGGCTGTGGTATCTTTCTAAAGAAAATGCAGGACTTTGCACACTTTCATTTTTATGTGCATGGAACGTATTTAGTTTAATCAAATGAAAGGCTCAATTTGACATCAAAGATATACCCTAGGGATAGCTCAAAACTACAATAGCAGTGGTGTTCCTTAGCACTGCAAGTATTAAATGCTCATTTTTGTACCATTAAAACAGTTTTACTTACCTCATCCCTTGATCTGGCAGGCTTCCACTTCTTTGCATGACTGCATCTCTTCAGCAATCTGCAGGAACTCTGATGTCATCAAGTAAATGCAGAATCAGCAGTCCTGTATTGTAAGTATGTGAGTACCACTGTAAAGTGCTTGTAAACTTCAGCCATGAAATTTGGAAAAAGAAAAAACACATCCTTCTATACTGTGTACTTATCTCTATCCAAAGCTCTGGGTGTAATTTCTCTCTTTTGCTTGGTTCCTTTGTTATCAGCATGACTCAGTTCTGGCAGCTTTTCTCAACACCAGGAGATAAAATGGTGACAAGGGATGGAGCCACAGCACACAGCCTGTGACTGTTATCCACAGCTGTACTTGTTCTTAGTACTGTGTGAAAGGGGGTGTGTCCCTTCCCTCCAATCAGGGCTCAGCACTGTCAGCTGTTTAAAGACTCCAGATCTCCACCCCCACCCCCTGCTCCTGGTACTAAATAGATATTATTTCTTCTGTGTGTTTTCAGATCCATCTACAGAAGAAATGTCTTCAAATACAACTTATGTTTGAGGATTTGTTTAATCTCTGTGTATTACCTAATGCTAGTCACTTACTGGGTACTTGTGAGGGTTTACAGCCACTTTAAAGCAGTGTTTCTCAATCTTTTTTCAGTCAAGCCACCCTTTAAAAATGTTGAACAATCTCAAGGCCCCCTCTAAAACTATGGACAGTCTTGAGGCACCCCATTCTAAAATGTAAAAATGTTTCTAATAGTTTTACATAATGCAACAACATCCACACACGCAGGAAACCAAACGTTAGAGGTGATTTATTCTTCCAAAGCAAATAAACTTTTGCAAATTGGTACTGACTAGTATTCCAATGTTTCTCTTCTCCCTCACTCAGCTAATGTGACCCCAACACTGATAGAGAGGGGCAAAGGAGGGTCAAACAAGAATGCTATGCAATCGACTGACATCCTTCTTATCAACTGATGATGTAATTGGTGGTTAGGATGCCGGCAGCAAGAAGGTTGTATTGGTGCACAATGAAAACCTGTAGCTTTGTGTAACTAAAAGTAAGGCTTCATCCACACGCCAGCTTGTATACAATTTTTGGGCAATTTTTAGGCATTTTGCCAAGACATTCCTGAAGAAACCTCAAGGCACCCCAGGGCACCCTGGTTGAGAAAGGCAGCTTTAAAGTAAACCCATCATGAGTGTGATGATGAAGATGTCTGACAACCCCAAACTGAGTGTAGAGAATAGGGAAGTCATGCTGTACACAGTGCTACGCTCACAGAGCCAGCAAAAACAAGATTAGATGGATCTGACACATTTTATATCACCAACCCTCTAAAGTTACAAGCTCAAGACTGATCAGGTTAAATCAAGCAGATCAAGCTGCAATGCATAAACAGTCAGGGTCTAAAAAAACCTTGCAAGCATTCCAGTTAAACACTACCATGTCATAGAACCTCTAGCAGGACCATCAACAGGCTATAATGTATCCTTGTCATAACTGGCCATCATAAAACCATTTAGAAGCAGTACTCATTTGAAGTCAGGTTCTGCTTCACCTAAATCTGCCCTTTTTACACATGTTGCGCCTCAAAAGGCTACACATAATTCATAATCTTGGTCATTACATTCATACCAAGCATCTACCTGAATTTATAGGAAAATAGTGATCAGTTAGATAGCAAACACATCTATATTACATGGTGCATGGTGCAGAAAGCTGATAGAACACATTTACCACTGGAATAATAATTGATGATAAGCATCATTCTTTAGCAATGATAACCTTAGATAATGATAACATTTAAGCAGTATTAAACCCAAAACCAAAAATGTCATATATTGCAGCTTACCAACTATTAGATAAGGTGGCTGCATTCTTTTTCTTTTCCCCTATATGTTCTCACCTGGTGATCTGGCCAGTAACACCTCCTGTATTAGTGATACACAACTCTGGAGGAATGAGCACAAAGGTACCTTTGCAAAGCAACATTGCCAGTCTGGGTGGGGGGGGGGGGGGGGGTATAGATACACTAGCAGATTTAGAGACACCAACAAACTAAAGCCAAACTCCAGCTCACATCTTATAAGCAGTTACAGATTTTTTTTTTTTTCCTTTTGGGGTAAATGTTTTGCATAAATAAATAAAAGATGATCATTGTAAGCACCCCTGACTGTGGTAAATTATTTGTCATTTGCAAAAGAGCTTGTTTTTTTTGAAAAACAACAGACTTGTTGGCCAGATCACCAGCTGAAAATAAGGAAAAGATGGCCTAAAAAGAAAACTAATGGAGCTACCACAACAAAGCATTGGAAAGCGGCAATATAACAAATGTTGGCTTTAGGGTTTAATACTGCTTTAATACATCAAATTAGATTTACTCTGCAACGATCTGGACTCTGGCAAAAACATTAACCAGGTAAATAGTTCTAAGTATTTCATACATTTAATCCCATTTATTTTACTTATCTTTTCTTTTCTTGCACTGTTTTCTCTTTCTTTTCATTAAAACGATATTTAAAATTATTAAAGTGTTTGTAAACCTCAGACATGTAAAAGCATATCCATCTATACTGTATACTTGTCTCTGTCAATTAAAGTGATATTAAAGTCTTGTTTGTTTGTTTGTTTGGTTTTTTGTTTTGTTTAAAAATAACAAACATGTTATATTAAACTGCTCTGTGCAGTGGTTTTGCACAGAGCAACCCAGATCATCCTCTTCTTGGGTCCATCACCGGCGCTCCTGGCCCCTCCCTCCTGCTGAGTGCCCCCACAGCAAGCAACTTGCTATGGGTCACCCGAGCTGAGCAGCTGCTCTGTGTGTCCATTTATACATGGAGCGGCGACTTGGCCTGCCCCCTCTCTCTCCTCATTGACCCACTAACTTTGATTGACAGCAGCGGGAGCCAGTGACGCTGTGTCTCAGCCAATCAGGAGGGATAGGCTATTGTGCAACATCGCTGGTACTTACGTAAGTATTAGGGGGGCTGCTGCACACAGAAGGTTTTTAATCTTAATGCATAGAAAGGCATTAGGATAAAAAAAAAAACTCTGCCTTTAGAACCACTTTAGGAGCATTAGGTGTCAATTCTGTCTGCTGCTTTATTCCTCTGATATTAGCATGAGTCACTTTTGACATGTTTTCCTGACAGGGGGGGAAAGGTGATAGGGGACGGAGCTCCAGCTGATTGACAGCTGTCTGTTCCTGTGCACAGTTTGAAGAGGAATGTGTCTTTTCCCTCCAATCAGCTGTCATAGCTCTTCTCACTAAGCTCTGCAGAGTGTAACTTCAGCTCTCTCTCCCCCCTTTTTTTTCTGACATCTCATACAAACTTTATAAATTCTGAACTTTAAGCCGATGTAGAGAACACAATGTATGTAAGAAATTTTGCTTCATCTCTGTGCATCACCTGAGACCGCTCACTTCACAAGGTTTTACAATCATTTTAAGTTAAATCTCTAAATCATCTAAAAAAACTTTCTATCTTGCCTGGCAGTCAACATCACAGACATTTGTTGAGGGTGAGCTATGCTACAGTAGATATTGTGGTGGCAGCTACAGTTTGTGTCTGTATAGGGTTAATTGTGGAGTTAACAAGTAGTGAAAAAGCACACTCTAGATCGCGTGAAACGCGTCTACCATCCATTTGCTGTACCTCACATCCTATTTTTCAATAAAGCCTTTCATCGTGAAGCCATTATTTGGTTTTGAGGCCACTTTTTTTGTATTCCTGTTTGCGGTGGCGATCCGAGGTCCTGCACCCATGGTTGGCTGTGGAGTTCCACCTGCCTGAGCGGTGTACATCTTTCTTCATTAATCGTGGAGTTAACCGTCCTGCCTCAGTGACAATTACTCTACTGCTGCAACCACAATGATCAAAATACAGGGGCTGCCAGTTAATTTCCTAGATGGTATACCGACCCTTCTGTATTCAAAACTTTGTGTGGAGGGGGTGTGTTCATCCCCTCCACTCAGGTCTCAGGTTACATTCAGCTATCTGCTATGTGCTCTGCATTATGCGATCCCCAACACCTTGCCTGCTAGTGCTCAAAGATGCTGTGTGAAATGTGTGCTTTGGGAGGTTGTAGAAAAGAGAAGGATGCAGATAAACATGTATAACTTATGTAGGAGGATTTATTTAATCTCTGCGTATCACCTTGGGTTAGTCGATTCACTAGATATACTGTATGTAAAGGTTTACAACAATTTTAAGCTCAGGATCAGCAACTCAGACAGCATTAGAATCAAAGAATCAGACTTACAGCCAGGGAAATTGTATTAACAAGGGAGAGTTTAGTAATGGCAGTGTCCAATAATCTCCAATGACAGTGTCCCTTAAAATAGCGTTGACCTCCATTTCCTTTCATAGCAATTTTGCCTTTGTTTCCCAAATCACCTCACCCTCCCTCCTGCCCCCATTCACTTTTTACTTATTGACCCCTCTTCCACTAGTAGAGGGACTTGTGTGATACGGTTCCCAAACTTTACTGACATGGCTGCTGAGTGCTGGAGTGACCTGGACCCAAGGAAGACCAGGGAGCATTATGTGACAATGGATTTAGATGAGCATTGAAACATTTAGGCCAATTAAAGTGGTTCTAAAGGCTTGTTGTGTTTTTTTTTTTTTTTTTTTTTTTACTTACTACTTACTTATTTACTTCTCTAAAAATCAGTTAATTGCTTTGATATATGACATACAGACGGATGCTATTTTTTATTGCTGTAATGCAAGAACTGTGAATTCTGATTGGGTGGGTAGTATTGATCACTACAAATGAGTACTATTAATACAGTGCTTTATTCATGTTTACTCCACGAATAAGCGCTGATAAGCTCAATTTAATAAACTCATATTTGTTCAATATGTGGCATGTAAATATTCACCTAAAAAAATGTCATCAATTTACTGCTGCAGATTATTTCTAAGGTCTGTTTTACATTCTGCCTAGTTTTTGATGTTGTATAGAGGTTTCTTGTTGCATTATTTAAACAAAAAGAAAAAAAAACACAATGATATTAGGTCACTTTACAAATGAGGGAGCTATCCTTGGTCCTGAATATTTGACTTACTTTTCTTTTAGCTACAATGTAAAATGACCTATCCTCACCGTCTATAACACGGCACTACATTTTCCACATCTGAGATCACCAGTGACCGAGGTCACATTTTAACTTCTCGCTGCTTTTTCGGACTACATTAGAATTTGCATAGGTCAGTTAACGTAATGAACATATTTTATATATCTGTCTGTGTGTTTTTGTCTGTACTGATCCTTGTGGTTCTTTAACGTTACCTTTCTTATTTTGACAGTTATAACACTTTTATGTCAACCTGTAATTTACATAATGAACTGACAAGTGAAATCTATGATTAAACGTTACCTCTATCATTAAATCTTAGCACAACAATTTGTTCAGTATATACGATTTTCCAAGATACAGTAAGTTTCAAAGCTTAGATAGCTTTTACCATTTAGTAGGCATGTGACAATAATAAAAACCTCACTCCAATATGTATACTTAGGGCAGATATCTAACTGCTCAATTAGCAGCCCTGCAGGACTTGCCTGCCGTGGGACCACTGAGAAAATACATAGGGTAGAAAGACGCTACAGTCCTTTGGCCATAAAGCCAAATTTTGCGTTATTTGAGGTGCACTAAGTAGTGGATAAACAGTACATGTCAGAATAAGTCTCTCCAGGCACCTGTTCCCAAGTAAGTAATCTGGAGCCATTCCGAAATGATCAGAAGGCAATTTGTATATGTTGCTTTATTAACTGATTGAAATCAGGCGTGTGATCTTTATTGATTAGTACCAGTGGACAAGGAAAAAAAAAAAAAAGCACAACATTTTGAACAATAAAGACAGTTAGCTATATTGTATCTCAAATCACCTTCGTTAAGAGACTGTGTCTTTCTCTGTAGAAAGTAACTTCTTCTTAATCTATTTATTCTGGGGGGTATCTCATTGCCTCCCCCTTGTACTCTGTTCTCTGCTTTGATTCTCCCTTTACAAAGACTAGTTCATTGTCTGCTGCGCATCATTTAATTACAAGTGTGTTAGTTTCTTTTCTCTGTGTAATTACCGACGTGAATGGGGCCCTGGGAGATCAGAGAGAGAGAGCGTCACTTCTCACAGTGCAGCAATGCAATTAGGATAGAGGACAGCGTTCCAGCTGCCGGCTTGTGTTATATAAAGATTTGTGTTCTCTGCCACTTAATCAGGATATTTATGTTTCTGGCTCACCTCAACAAATTGGGCACTTAAAAGATATTTTTTATAAAACGATTTCTATTTTCTTTTAAAATTACCTTTTTCAAGTGTGTTGATAATAGGCTAGAGAGGCGTTTGATAATTAGAAATAAAAAAGAACTTTTGAAGGAACTCACAGATCAAAATGATAACAAATGGTTGGGAATATTGAATTATTCAAACAGTTTAAAGAAAATGCCATGTAAATTGTCTGGTCCACTTGTGACACCTTTCTTCTAAGGTAAGTGCATAGAATGGGGAAGAAGGACTTACAGGTGTAAGGCTACCACCTTCTGTAAAGAGGAAAAGAAACATATGGGTTTGACCGGTATGCTAGTTCTACATTCTATTTTAAATAAGAAGATATCTTCAAAATACATACATTTATTTGCAAAAACAAGTAAAAAGATAAAGATAGATAGATAGATAGATAGATAGATAGATAGATAGATAGATAGATAGATAGATAGATAGATAGATAGATAGATAGATAGAAACAGGCTGAAGGCTACTTGAATAGATGAATTTGCATATACTGAACAAATAGCCGTGCTAAGATAGATATACCATATAGCTCTTTTGACCGTGTTACCACTGAGGAAGTCACTAAACTTCTTTCTGAGGCCTGCACCACCACCTGGCCCTTGGACCCCATGCCCTCACAACTACTATGGCTCCCCACCTTCTCTGTTCTACACTCTTTAACTTACATCTACAATCTCCCCCTCTCTACCAGCATCTTCAAACATAGACTTGTCATCCACATACCTAATGAACTCTCACTGGTCCGTACATGTTTGACCAATTAATACCCAACTTTCTGCCCCCGTTTGCCTTCAAAGTTTTTGAACACCTTGTCCAGAACTGTCTGAGATGCTGCCTCATTGATAACATCCTTCTTGGCCTTCCACCCACAACATGCCACTGAAACTGACCTACTAAAACTCAATAATGTCTTACTAACTGCTAAAACCAATGGCCACTCATTCATACTCTTACTGTTATACTTTCCTGCTGTCTTTGATATTGTTGACCACCCACTCCCCTCCCTTTGCCTCATAGATTCTGCTATTTCCATGTTCTCCTCTTACCTTTCTCATCACACGTTAACTGTCACCGATAACTCCATCTCCTCCTCAACTGGGGTCCTCTAAGGCTCTGTCCTAGGGAGCCTTCTATTTTCTCTTAACACTTCTTCCCTGAGCCAGTTGATAACCATACTTTCCCACAGCTTTCAATACCATCCCAATGCGAAAAACACCCAAATCTACCTCTGTACATCTTAGCTTGAAGCTTCTATCTCCTCACGTATCACTAATTTACTAAGTGACACATTAGTATGAATGTCACACCACTTCCTCAAACTAAATCTACCAACAACTGAGCTTGTAATATTTCCATTACCTCAATCCCCCTCCCCTAATTACCACAGAGATCAGTAGAACAATTATCTATCCCTCCATATATGCCAGGGTGCTAGGTGAAATCTTAACCACTTAAGCCCCGGAGGATTTGGCTGCTAAAAGACCAGGGGGTATTTTGCGATTCGGCACTGCCTGACTTTAACGGACAATTGCGCTGTCGTGCGATGCTGTACCTAAACGAATTTGATGTCCTTTGTTTCCCACAAACAGAGCTTTCTTTTGGTGGTATTTGATCACCTGTGCGATTTTATGATCATGCGCTATAAACAAAAAAACAGCGTCAATTTTGCAAAAATAACAATATTTTTCACATTTTTTTTATATGAAATTCCCCCCCCCCCCCCCAAAAAAAGTAAAAATCTAAATTTTTTAACATTTTCGGCCAATTTGTTTTATGCTACATATGTTTGGTAAAAAAAATTGCAAAAAGCGTATTTTGATTGGTTTGCGTAAAAGTTATCGCGTTTACTAACAAAGGGAAAGATTTTTGTCATTTTTGTTGTTTTTTTTTAACGCGTAATGGCGGCGATCTGCGATTTTTTTGCGGTACGGCGACATTGGGGCGGACAGATCGGACCCTTGACTGACATTTTTGACACTTTTGGGGTTACCAGTGACATTTCTACAGTAATCAGTGCTAAATATATGCACTGTTATGGTAAAATTACACTGGCAGTGAAGGGGTTAACTTTATTTGAGAGGGAGGGGTTGTGTGTGTCCCTAGGGGCGTGATTCTAACTGTGATTGGCTGTGGCTTGAGCTGTAGGAACAATGATCAACGGTCCTACATAGTAGAACCGTATGATCATTGTTTCTACACAGGGGAGAATGACAGGCGGCTTGTTTACACTAGCCGCCTGCCTTTCTCCCTCTCCCCCGACGATCGCTGAGTGACCGGCAGACATCGGGTCCGCCGGTCACACGCGCGGGGGGGTCCGGGAGCGGGAGCGCGCCGCCGGCGGCGCGCGCTCGCTCGCTCCCCAGAGCCTCACAGGCTAGTGACGTACCAATACGTCACTCTGCCTGTGAGGGGCTGACCGCCGCAGTATATGTACTTGCGGCGGTCGGCAAGTGGTTAAACTCTTACATCTCGTTTGGTCGCCAAATGTATTCACTGACTAAAGCTTGCCGCCTTAACCAACATTTCCAAGATGCGCCTATTTTTAACTAATGACACCACAAAACAACTAATCGACTCCCTGGTTATCTCCCTTCTTGACTATTACACTCCCTTCACTCTGGCTTCCCCCTACACAGGCTATCCCCACTCTATTATGGGTGCTGCTGTTTTGCTAATTTACCCTATTAATCCATATATGGCTGATGCCCCTCTCTGACAATCCCTCAACTGGCTTCCCTTAACCCAGCCTATAAAATTCAGAACACTATCTATAACTTACAAAGCCACCCACAACTCTGCCCCCAACTACATCACCTCATCTCAAAAAATGACTCAAATCCTTTACAAAACCTCCTGTTCTCTAGCTCCCTTCTCAACTCCTCCCATGATCACTTAAGCACTTGCCGACTGCCGCAAGTACATTTACTGCGGCGGTTAGCCCCTCCTGGGCAAAGTGACGTAGTACTACGTCGCTAGCCCAGGAGCCTGTAGGGGGCGAGCGCGTGCCGCCGGAGGCGCGCACCCGCCCCCGCTCGTTCCCCTGCATCCCCGCTTGTGTGACCGGTGGGTTCGATGTCCGCCGGTCACTCGCGATCTCCCGGTGGAGAGGGAGAAATGCAGGCGGCTGATGTAAACAAAGCCGCCTGTCATTCTCACTGGTGTAACAGCAGAGATCATACAATCCTGCTATGTAGGATCATATGTCTCTGTGGTAACATGAAAAGCCACACCCCTTTACAGTTAGAAGCATGCCCCTAGGGACACACTTAACCCCTACATCTCTAATAAAGTTAACCCCTTCCCTGCCAGTGTAATTTTTAGCGTAACAGTGCATATGTATAGCACTGATTACTGTAGTAATGTCACTGGTACCCCCAAAAGTGTCAAAAATGTCAGTCAAGAGTCCGATCAGTACGTCGCAATCTCGCAGTCCCGCAAAAAAAATCGCAGATCGCCGCCATTACTCGTTAAAAAAAAAACAATAAAAATGACATAAATCTTTCCCTTAGTTAGTAAACGCAATAACTTTTGCGCAAACCAATCAAAATACGCTTATTGCGATTTTTTTACCAAAAATATGTAGCAGAAAACAAATTGGCCTAAAATGTTACAAACATTTTGATTTTTACATTTTTTTTTTTAATTTCATATAAAAAAATTTGAAAAATATTGTTATTTTTTCAAAATGTTCACTCTTTTTTTGTTTATAGCGCAAAAAGTAAAAATCGCACAGGTGATCAAATAGCACCAAAAGAAAGCTCTGTTTGTGGGAACAAAAGGGACATCAATTTCATTTGGGTACAGTGTTGCACGACCGCGCAATTGTCCGTTAAATTCACGCAGTGCCGAATCGCAAAATAGCCTCTGGTCTTTGAGCAGTCAAATCCTCTGGGGCTTAAGTGGTTAAAATAATTTCCCAGAGCCTCTCCCTTCTTCTGGAACTCACTAACCCAATCTGTCTGATTATCTCTTATCTCTGTCCACTTTTAGGCAAACATTAAAAACTAATTTATTCAGGGAAGCCTACTCCACCTTCACCTACAAACTTTGCTTGATCTTCTCCATCAGCTCATCCCTCACAGCACACCACACCTGTTGCCCCTTTTTTGTAGATTGACTGTATGAACCATAAGCAGAGCCCACCCTATTCTCTTTACACTGAACTGTATTATAACTGTTTCTTTATTGTGTAAAGTACTGTGTGAGCTGTTGGAACTTTCAAAATCCTGCATAATAATAAGTGGAGATTTAGAAGTGATGCCGTTTGGGGATGAATACTGAGGAGATAAGCAAGTCTCAACACCGTGGCCAGGTCTAAGAGGGCGCTGGGGGGGGGGGGGTTATGCACCCCCCACACAATATTTTAGTTGCCCCCCCAGGTCTCTGAGATGCATCTAATGATCCATGAGCCAGTGTGATGGGGCAATTGATGTAAGAGAGCACTCTGATGCAGACAGTTGATGTATGGGGCGCTCTGGGACATTCCATGCAAAAGGGCACTGTGATGGGGATACCTGATGTAAAGGCTCACTCTGATTTGGACACTTGATGTAAGGAGGCACTCTGATGGGGCAACCTGATGTAAGGGGGCACTCTGGTGGGTACAGTTGATGTAAGGGGTGTAACGGAGCTCCAATACCCAGCCTAGGTATCTCTTCTGTATCATCCTTGGAGCTGAGGAAGTACTAAAATATCCAAGGCAAAATCCCCCCCCCCCCCAGTAACTGGACGACACACAGTTCTTGGAGTCAAACTAGAATGCCTTGTTTATTGAAAACACAAACACAAGGGATCTACACTCTGCCAAAACCCCTCCCTCTTCAAGCCATTCCACACACAAACACACATCCCATAATAACTTACAAGGCAGACAGGAACAATAAGGACAATGGAATGCAGGTATTCATAATAACAAACCCCACCCGCTAGCATGGGTCTATGAAACACTTCTACCATTTTCTGGCCATCTACAATACATCCCCCCACATCTCCTGAGGGACACTGCTCAGAAATATGATAGTCCCAAGTAAAAGAGTCCCTTAATCTTTCAACACAAACGACACTCTCAGTGTCCATTCCGCTACACTGCACCCCCTTAACCACAAGCCGGCATACACAGCCTGATCCATAACGGATCGGCTTGGGGATGTCCGGGGAGTACTCACAGATCATTTTTCCAGTTCAGTTTGTCACGGTAACTCGTCGGCATTGCCATTCTGTTTTCCGGGGCGGTAGTGAATAGTAAGGTCATACGGTTGTAGTGCCAATCTCCAGCACAACAACCGGCCATTGTCCCCTGCCACTCGGTTGTGATCCGTAAGTAGGGTGAACTGCTGTCCAAACAAGTAGGGCTGAAGCTCAATTCCCTGGGGAGAAGCTCTCTGCTCAAGTAGGTTACGGGTTGTTCTCTGCCATCTTCTCCAACCTGGCTCAATACTGCTCTTAATCCAAACATTGAAGCGTCTGGACCTCAGAAGGTCAGTAGGTCTCCGTGATGTTGGCCTGGGATCTGGACTGGCAGGAACGCTGAGGGCAACTGGCCTAGATCGTTCCCCAGTAAGATGTCGGTGGGGAGCTCCCGTATCAACCCCACATCAATCAGACCTGACCCGGCACCCCAATTCAAGTGGACCCTCACAGGTGTACTGTTCCCCCTGCCATCCGTACCACTGCTGAGCCTCCGGTTTGGGCGGCATCTGGGACCAGGTGTCGCTTGACCAAGGTGAGAGTGGCTCCCGTGTCTCGGAGACCTTGAGCGGGCATTCCATTTAACTGGACCGATTGTAGATGGTGCTGTTGGTTCTCCGTAGCGGCTTGCACCGGTTTAGCTTCATGAAGGGTACCCAATTGCTCCTCGGTGTGTTTGAACCTGGGTACGACTGGAGGAACCTCTGTGGGATAGCAGGGGACCGTTGTCCATGCTGAAGGGGGTGACCCTGGTCAGATCCATGCAGCTTGGTTTCTGCTCTGGGTACAGTCTCGTCGATAGTGCCCAAACTGCTTGCACCTGTGGCACTGTACCCCACTGCGGGACGGGTATCTGGGTGTCTGGTGTTTTGAGGAGTTTCGCCCCCTCTGTGGTAGTAGTGGTCCTGTTCGAAACCATGAAGCGTGGTTCCGGTTCTGGGTGCAGTCTCTTTGATAGTGCCCAAATTTCTTGCACACATGGCACTGCACTCCGTTGTGCTCGTGGTACCGCTTTGCTGGGGGGTTAGGGATTAGTCCTGATCGTTGTGATGCTGGTGACCCTGGGTTATTGTTCAGCGGTCTGGGGTTTGGTCTGAAGCTAATCTATGATTGCCTGCGGGCATCCTGATATTCATCGGCCTGTCTGGCCGCTTCAGGGCGAGTGGTAGGTTTGCGGTCCCTTACCCACTCCTGTACCCCTGGGTTTAGTCCATTATAGAATTGTTCCAGCAAAATCAGCTGGGTGATCGCTTCTGCTGTGGTTGCCTGACTGGCTTGTAGCCAGGCTTGGGCTGCCCTCTGCATACGGCAAGCCCATTCGGTGTGGGAGTCCTTCTCCTGTTTCTTGGTTTCCCTGAAGCGTCTCCTGTACACTTCTGGGATGATGGCATATCTTGCCAAAATCACTTCCTTTACCCGGCTATAGCTTGAGATTTCCTCCTCTGGCACGGCTCTGTAGGCTTCTGCTGCACGGCCTGACAGTTTACCAGCTAGGATCCGTACCCAGTCTGTTAGTGGTACTTTGTACAGCCTGCATTGCCGTTCAAAATCTTGCAGGAAGCCATTGATCTCTTCCTCTGCTTCCACAAACTTTTTAAAGGCATCATGTGGTACCTTTAATCTTGTCTCTGGTGCCTGTGATGTAGTTGGCAGTTTCTCCAAGGCACGCTGCTCTGCCAGCCGAAGTTGGTTCTCCCGGTCCTCTCTTGCTGTGATAAAGGCATCCACTTGGGCTAACGTTGCCTGTACCAGCTCTATTGAGGGGTTTTCTCCATAAAACACTAGCCTACGTTTCACTTCTTTGTCAAATTCTGTATCCGTGGCTTCCGTAGCCATACTGCGTGCCCGATCCTCCTCGGTCAGCTCTGCAATCAGCGTGGCTTTGGTTTTATTGCTGGCTATCTTCCCTCTCGCTTCCAGCAAATCCTTTAACGTGGCTCTTTTTAATCCAGCATAGTTTGTCTCCATTCACACTTCCATTCGTATAAACGAATTTGTACAAACTGCTTCCTCTTGCTGCAAGGCTTGTATCCCACCGCTGCCACCAAATGTAACGGAGCTCCAATACCCAGCCTAGGTATCTCCGCTGTATCATCCGTTGACCTGAGGAAGTACTAAAATATCCAAGGCAAAATCCCCCCCCCCCCCCGGTCAGTAACTGGATGACACACAGTTCTGGGAGTCAAACTAGAATGCCTTGTTTATTGAAAACACAAATACAAGGGATCTACACTCTGCCAAAACCCCTCCCTCTTTGAGCCATTCCACACACAAACACACATCCCATAATAGCTTACAAGGCAGACAGGAACAATAAGGACAATGGAATGCAGGTATTCACAATAACAAACCCCACCCCACTAGCATGGGTCTATGAAACACTTCTACCATTTTCTAGACATCTGCAATACATACCCCCACATCTCCTGAGGGAAACTGCTCAGAAATATGATAGTCCCAAGTAAAAGAGTCCCTTACTCTTTCAACACAAACCACACTCTCAGTGTCCATTCCGCTACAAGGGGTGTCTCTGATGGGGACACCTAATGTAAGGGGGCGCTCTGATGGGGACACCTGATGTAGGGGAGCACTCTGATAGGGACACTGATGTAAAGGGGTACTCTGATCAGTATGCATAATGTAAGAGGGACTCTGATGAGGACTCCTGATAGGGACACCTGATATAAGGGTGCACAGGTTCTGTTTAATCACCCTAATCTAATGACAGCCTATATATACTAGTGTTTCCCAGGTCGTGACACTGTGTGGCAGACTGCCAGTGATGCACACACAGTGTTAACATTGTGCCCCCTGACTTTTTTACGACACCCTGAGATACAGTAAAAAAAAAAGGCTGGATCCGGCCGTGTTCAACACTAATGGAAAGTGCAGAAAATGTGCCTGCTCAGCAAAACCTGGCATCCAGGCAGTCTGTGAAAACTGAAAGCTGCTACAGTTATATACAGGTACCAAGACCTGTTAGCAGCATGTTTTTTTTTAAGTGACAGGTTCACTTTAACCTTTAATGATAGGTATGAATATGACTGGCAGCTGTGAAAAATCTCTTAGCTATAATTAACCATAGCTTTTTTTATCACATGATATGTTTGTATGTAAAAGACGGCTGCTAGGGATATGCAGTAATTGTGTTGGAAAACCTTCCAATGCATTACAAGCAGGGGTTCTAAAATTACTAGCCTACCAATAATAATGACTGGCTTCTACAGGAATTTCTGGATGAGCAGGTAGGCTGTGTTTCTCATATGAGCAGCAAGTGATTAGCTTAGCAGCGCTAGGGTTGTTGATTTGAATCCCTATCACAGAACTACCTGCCTGGAGTTTGCATGTTCTCCCTGTGCCGATGTATGTTTCCTTCAGGTACTCTGGTTTCCTCCCACACTCTAAAGACATGCTGGTAGGTTAACTGGCTCCTGACTAAATTGGCCCTACTATGTGTATGTATAAATGTGTGAGTTAGGAACCTTAGATTGTAAACTCCTGGAGGGCAGAGACTGATATGAATGTACAGTATAATAAATATGTAAAGTGCCACATAAATTGATGGCGCTATATAAGTATCTGTAATAAACAAATTCAACATTTAATTTTAGGTTATAACTGAAGTGTGCATTTCATTTAAATAACCATTACAATTTAAGGGTATATTCTTTTAAAACTCATAGTTTAATTTTTGGCAAATGCTAGGAATTTTAAAATTGGGTTTTTAGCAACTTTAAAAGTCTACATGAATAAATTACAATATGGACCAACAACATAGGTTTTTTTTTTATTGAAATGATGTCATCAGTCTACTGCAGGTAGAAGGAAGCATTTTCTCTGTCTCCTATCCCTCAGTGATTAGATAACAACAAATCTGTGCAAGAGCAAGCCTCATAGTGCAGTCATTTAAAACTGCATAGATTTTATGAAAATAATATCACTCACAGTGTGCAGAATGTAAAAAACATATACAATGCTCCACTATGATGCAGCTTGATGACATCCCTAACTGAAGCTCCGCCCTACACGTTTCCTCACAACCCATACGTCATTAGGGGATAAGAGCTGGGTTGCGACGAAACAGGTAGGGTGGTGTTTCTGTTGGTGACATCACGCCATCAAGAGGCTGTCAGCATGTGCACTGAGCCCTCTGCCAAGCGATTGATGCTGAAGACTAAGAGGGCACTGGAGTTGGACTCACAGGGTCCCAGGACAGTAAGGAGAGTGAGGGATCCACTTATCAGCAGTGTTAGATGTAGGACCGCTGGGTCAGGAGATGGATTACCAAATCTCCAGAGGTATAGACTGCTGTCAGCATATGAGGCTTCCCTCTGGGCTGTTGGTAGAGACCAAAGTCAATTGATGGAGTGGGCTGAGGAATATGTTTCATGGACCCGCCCCTTTGTCAACGTTATCTAACTCCAGTGCTCTCTTAGTTTGCAGCATCGATCAATCGGCAGAGGGCTCAGTGCTCTCGCTGACAGCTTCTTGATCCACAGCGGGCAGAATACCGTCATCCAGCTCAGTGGTCCTTGGTCTTTGTCTGCTGTTCACAGTTATACAATTTTCACCTCTGAGGTGCTTCCCAGAGACTGTTATGTAAGTCTTACAGTGATATTTTAATAAAATTTGACACTTGTATTGATCCTGCGCCCTGTCTATTGGTGTGCACCTTTCCATGGATATTTCCCTGATATGAATCACCTGGAGCTGAGAATCACTAGATATGTCTTCATTGGTATTTTTACCCAGTTTATAATGCATAACGATTTATTTCAATCATTTGTTCCGCTTGATGGCTGCTTATCGCCTGCCACCTATTGACTGCTACTTCATGCTTTCACTTAGGCACCATTCACCCCTGAGCGTATAATCAGGCATTTTTTTTGGCTTTTTTCCAGGAGTTTATTGGGGGTTTTTTTCTGGCTTTTTTCCAGGCATTTTTTGCAGGTGTTTGGAGGCAGGCATTGACTTTTAACACAGACGCTTGTAATCTGCCAAAAAAGAAGCTCATATACTTTTTTGATCTTCAGGTGACAATATGCTCAGATGTGAACAGGGGCCATTGAAATGAATGGAATTTTGCTTGTTGGGCGTTTTGAGACTTCAGAGATGATCGTTTTACAAGCTGAAATATGCTCAGGTGTGAACAGGGCCATAGTGGACTTTTATATTGTGACACAGCAATCTTTTGTGAGCGCTTGAGTATATGCTTTAGGGCAATTTATTTGCGTATGTACTGAGAGCGTGCTGCAAAGCGCACTCCCATCACAGAGACTGAGCTCTCAACGAGAACTCTGGGTCTCTTACCAATGATCAGGAACCTGGAGACCCAGTTCCCAATCACCTGATCACAGTGATCACTCACTGTGCAGCCCACCCCTTTGTTGATATCTCCTCCTGAATGGAGAAAAAGATATACTGTATCTTTTTCTCCTTGCTAGAGGAGAAAAGTGTAAACAAAGGGCAACACGTGAGTAAAATAAATAAATAAATAAATAAGTAAAAATAAATAAGGGTTTTATCTAGGTCAGTTTCATGGTTAGAGTTGAGGTCAAGGTTAAGATGGTTAGGGTTAAGAGCCGGTTCACATAGGCGCGACCCGACTTTGCCGGTGGCCTGTGAAGTCGCGGTGCGCAGCTCGCACTGCGACCTCGGAGCGGCATGCACGGACTTCATATCATTGAAGTCAATGCAGGTCGCTCCAGGTCGCCCCAAAGTAGCTCAGGACCCTTTTTCTAAGTCGGAGCGACTTGTGTCGCTCCTATTAGAACGGGTCCTGTGCTAATCTATGGCAGGCGACCCACGGCGACTTGTCAGGCGACCAGGTCGCCTGACAAGTCACCCCAGTGTGAACCGGCTCTAAAACTGTGTTCAGGCATCAAGATTTGTTTTGCCTTTCATCATAAAGGGGTAACTTTTAAATGTTTTTGTTTTTTGTTGCTTTTTTTTTTTTAGTGGATGAGACACAATTGAACCTTGTTACATTGTGTTGAAACCTAAAAATTTTAACAACATAATAATATGAAAAGGAAAAAGCCGCAAAATACCCTGTTAATTCATGTCACATGCGTATTAAGAGTTTCCATTTCACACTTCAAACCTCATTTCAGTGTCAGATCTTATCGTGCCGAAGCTACAAGAAGAAACTTCTCCAGCAGTCAATATGGCTTGGGAAGTGAGGCTGGGTGAACAGGAGCAGGTATTTGGAGGAGTGGTAAGATAAGTGTGACAAGCTGCTGTAAAATTCAAATACTTGTGTGATTTAATCCACTGCTGGACTTTAGCAGTAAATTCTGAGTATGCTAGACTGATACTGAGATGCCATAGGAGGAGACGCATGCAACAACTTTATCTGACGCTCACAGGTTAATGGAAAGAAACTATAACAGAAAAGCTCAACATGCTATTTTTAAACAACTCCTGTGCTGCCTTAAATCCTAAAATCTTGTTAACTTACCCAGTGCATTAAAAGTAAAGGCTTGTTTCTTTAAAAATTACAATGTATAATGCTGAAACTGTGAATGCATTTTGCATACAAAAAGGTACTATATATCTGCAGGACACACCTTGAGAGTCTATTTTACAAATGTAACCTTTCTGTAAAAAAATGGATACAAATCTTTGACAAAAGGCACAACTCCATCCAAATTTCAGAATTTGGAGGCTGCTAAACCTGCAGAAATGGCTCTGTTTAGCTGCTGTGTTTACAACCACTGACATTAATGCCTTTTAGAGCTGGAGGGAGAGATGTAGAGTAGTGAGTCACTCCTCCTAAGTGCATAATTTTTAGCTTAGGTTACAAAAGAACAAGTACGTTTATGTTGTTTTAGGCCAGTATAGGCTTAGTTTAGGAACAAAGTTATTGTCAAGCTAAGGAATAGACGTTTTAGGGTTTTAGTGGGTATTTGCTGGGGGCTTAAGTGTTAAAGACACACTTTGGAAATTATACCCTAAAGTTGGATACACACTATACAATTTTTTCCTTTACATTTACCAAAACCATATAATATGACATCAAACCCAAACACTTTCAATTACTATGCAATCGGGCAGGCCCTTATACTACATAGCTGAAGGTAAATCTAAAGGAAATCAAACAACAAAAGTTGTATTGTGTGTATCCATCTTTAAACTGGATACACACTATACAATCCCCTTTAGTTTTTTTTCCTTTAACCACTTAAGCCCCGGAAGATTTTACCCCCTTCCTGACCAGGGGGTATTTTGCGATTCGGCACTGCGTGACTTTAATGGACAATTGCGCGGTCATGCAATGCCGTACCTAAACGAATTTGACGTCCTTTTTTCCCCACAAACAGAGCTTTCTTTTGGTGGTATTTGATCACCTGTGCGATTTTTTGATCATGCGCTATAAACAAAAAAATAGCGTCAATTTTGCAAAAATAACAATATTTTTCACATTTTTTTATATGAAATTCCCCCCCAAAAAAATGAAAAAATCTAAATTTTTTAAAATTTTCGGCCAATTTGTTTTATGCTACATATGTTTGGTAAAAAAAATCACAAAAAGCGTATTTTGATTGGTTTGCGCAAAAGTTATCGCGTTTATTAACAAAGGGAAAGATTTTTGTCATTTTTGTTGTTCTTTTTTTAACGCGTAATGGCGGCGATCTGCGATTTTTTTGCGGTACTGCGACATTGCGGCGGACAGATCGGACCCTTGACTGACATTTTTGACACTTTTGGGGTTACCAGTGACATTACTGCAGTAATCAGTGCTATACATATGCACTGTTACTGTAAAAATACACTGGTAGTGAAGGGGTTAACTTTATTTGAGAGGGAGGGGCTGTGTGTGTCCCTAGGGGCGTGATTCTAACTGTGATTGGCTGTGGCTTGAGCTGTAGGAACAATGATCAACGGTCCTACATAGTAGAACCGTATGATCATTATTTCTACACAGGGGAGAATGACAGGTGGCTTGTTTACACTAGCCGCCTGACTTTCTCCCTCTGCAGTGACGATCGCAGAGTGACCGGCGGACATCGGGTCCACCGGTCACATGCGCGGGGGGGTCCGTGACCGCGCGGGAGCGCGCCTCCGGCTGCGCACGCTCGCTCCCCAGAGCCTCACAGGCTAGTGACGTTTATATACGTCACTTTGCCTGTGAGGGGCTGGCCACCGCAGTATATCTACTTGCGGTGGTCGGCAAGTGGTTATGATTTACCAAAACCATATAATATGAGGTCAAACCTAAACACTTTCAATTTGTATGCAGTCAGACAGGCCCTTGTGCAACATAGTTGAAGGTAAACCTAAAGGACATCGAACAACAAAAGTTGTATAGTGTGTATCCAGCTTAAGTTTTTTTTTTTTTTTAACCAGTTCCAATTTTTAGTCCATTTATAAAGAGCCTCAGTTTAAACTGGTTATACCAGGATCATGACTGCAGCTACAGTCATGATCCTGGTAATTTTCTTTTCAGCTGGTGATTCTTTTTTAGGTGAAAGGGATCTGAGCAGCTATACAGCCACTGGATCACTTTTACAGGTGGCGGAAGGGGGTCTCCCTCCTCTTGCCACCTCTTGTCCCATCAGGGAGCCTGGTAAGGATACCACCAGCGGTATTGGCATCCCTGGGCACAGTGAGAGGAACTGATGTTGCCCCTCTCGCTATGTGATGCCAGATACCGGAAGCAGCAAGGATTTTGTCACTTCTGCTTGCAGTCTAATGTAAACAAGTAGTACCCAGCATGTAAAAAGCATCTAATCAAGCTGATCTCAGTTTGATCAGATGCTTTGGAGGCCAGAGGAGAGCTCTGGGGTCTACTAGAACTAGATCTCTCCAGAAAGAGGACTTATCATGGCCCATGCTATCACAAGGGATATTGTTCATCCCTTGTGATAGCAATAAAGTTGATCCAATAAAACTAAAATAAAAACATTAAAAACAGCCCACGCCAGTGCTCACACACAAATGTGAATGTTCAAGTAGGTCCTGTACGCATATGTAAACGGCGATCACACGACACATATAACGAATGTCAGAGCTTGAACAATAATTATAGCCCCAGATCTTCAGTGTAACCATTGATTTAAAGCAGTAGTATACTCCGCTATTTGACTTTTACCTACAGGTAAGCCTATAATAAGGCTTACCTGTAGGTGCAATTAATATCTCCCAAACCTACACGGTTTAGGAGATAATCGCCCTGCATGCAGCCGCTGACTTCAGCGGCGCATGCGCTCTGAAGGTCCGGCGGACCTTCAGAGCTCCTTGCCGGTCCTTTCCAGAAAGTGAAACTCCTGCGCGCATGCGCGGGAGTGACGTAATCGCGGCTCCAGCCACTCACAGCACCGGAGCCGTAGAACCAGGAAGAGACGCCGAGGCAACATGACAGCACCCTTAGCGTTGTCCAGGCGACCGTGCTGGGGCTTCGTTTTAAGGTAAGTATTTCATAATGAGCTAGTATGCGATGCATGTTAGCTCATTATGCCTTTGCCTTGCAGGTTTTTTTTTTCTACTGAGTATACAACCGCTTTAATTAGTAACCTGCAAAGTCTTTAAAAGTTTGCCAATGGAGATTTTTAGGTACTGTAATTTGGCTCTGTTTCACAGGCGCACACAATTTTAAAACTTGACGTGTTAGGTATCTATTTACTAGGCGTACCATCATCTTTTATAAATGACAAAAAAAAAAAAATGGGTCTGATCCTGACACATAAGATTAGTCCGGCCGCTGTAAACTGAACTGGGCATGTACATCTCAGCTTACATTCTGGGGATTGCTGTTTTTTGCTGCAGAAGAGACATTGCATGTCTCTTCTGCAATAAAAAGCCTGCCTGCTCACAGCATGTAACAATGGAACTTTAGTTCCACTTTAAGACACACAAACTTTGGGACAAACATATTTTTAAAAAATAGAACTTTTTCACAACATTTATTTTTCTGCACATCAAAGCTAATTTGAATTTGTAAGAGAGGAAGGGGGTAGAAGGACGACATGACATTTAAGTGGAAAGCCTGCTTTAATATCCAACAATCTTTAATGCAAGTAGTTCAAACAAAAAAGCCAGACTGTAGGAACAGACCCTCTCCTACTCCTTCAATGTGTTTTTCCCCAACAGGGGCTTAAGGTGGCCATACACTACACCAGTGGTTCTCAAATCCGGTCCTCGGGACCCACTAACAGGCCAGATTTTAAGTATTACCTTGGGGGATGCAGACTAGAATACTGCAATCACTGAGAAGCAAATGAGATCACCTGTGATGTAATTTAGTTATCTTGCAAACCTGGCCTGTTGGTGGGTCCCGAGGACCGGATTTGAGAACCACTGCACTACACAATCTGATTGTACAATCTCCTTTAGACTTACCAAAAAAATTTAATGCAATGACACACCTAGAAAATGCATTGCATTTGTATGAAATAAGCAGGCACTTATACTGTATAATTGTTGTTAGATCTAAAACAGATTGTACAATCAGATTGTGTATTGTATGATTATCTTATTTCATGACCTGTGAGCTTGATTTACTTGCACTACAGTTTGTTGGCTATTGTAGCCTGTTTGCATCTACAGTAAGCTCCTTGGCTATTGCCACAGTAAAGTATGTCCCATCTTTGCCATCAGCAACTAAAAATATTTCCATCAGTGCTGTCACTATAGTAAAGCCCATTAATATAAAGTGCTGCAGTGTCTTCCATTCCCAAGCTGACTACCATGATGGGAGCTAAGAGATTGTACAACTATGGTGGCTGCATGCAGAAGCTGTAGCACTTCAATAATGCCACAAAATTCTACACCTATGCAGACACCATAGAAATACAAGCACCTGGTCATTTCCATGCAGCCACCCCTCATCTCCCCTTCATATTATATTTGAATTACAGCACCGAAAAACAGACCTCCTAAACTTCGGTGCAGACTCTGGGCATTTTACACTACACACAGAGAGGGGGAGTGGCTGAGCCGAGACGTGTCCCACTCTCCTAAGGGAATTACAGCCACAAGTAGCCCAAAGGACAAGGAGCACAAGTGAGTAAAATTGCGGCAGCAGCTCAGGCTCCAGCAGGACCTGCCATTTGTGGGCTGCCGATTGGACCAGGGGTGCTATAGGATGCATCCACCCTTTCACATGTTCTGCAGCAGCCTTTCTACCATCTTGAGGGCTCCCCTCCCACAGTGGAGGAACCCCTGGGCCCAGTTGCAAATGTAACCTTTGTGACCACGGTAGTTCCGCTACTGAATCTTTTTTCTTTGGCGATTATATCTTCAGAGAACTGGTAGCAATGCAAACAAAGTTTATTTTCTTTGAAGGTACACAGTGTGCTTGCCCTGAGGTCTGAATATCAGCAAGTTTATAGCTGGGATTTCAAATATTCCAGCTGGACTGTTTCTACTGTGGCAACATTGTGCTTTTTAAACCCTCCTCTTGTGTTAGGGCCAGAACCGACCCGTTTTCAGGTTTTGAATGTCTATAAGTATCACATAAATTTATTTATTGCATCAAGATTTTTTTACTTTGTCAGGAACCTCTATTTAAACAATGTAATAGAAAAAGAATCCTTTTCACTAAATTATAAAATACTGTGGTGAAAATTAGGACGTTCATTGTGTTAGGGTCAATTCTGACCCAGTTATAATATAGGATTATAGGACACTAATAAGTGCCAAAACTGAAATCATAAACACTCTCTCTGCTTAGTAACACTGACAGCCAATCCCCTCTCAACCCTGTGAGCTGTAGTTAGGGAGGGGCCTATCTCCTTGCCTGCTTGTCTGCTTCTCTAAATAAAGTAAAGAAACATAGGACCAATACATTTCAGAGTTGCTGACTTTATTTTACCATTTTTTAAATTTGAAAATGAGAGGTATGCTATCAAAAGAAAGGTCTAAGGGGGTCACACCAAAAATATTAAAACCAATCTTTTCAAGGATAAGGAAGCCTGACAAGGTAACCAAGAGGTAAGAAACAAATCGGTTGATAAATAATTGTTCAGAGGGTATTTTATGGCTGATATGGCTTAAGACACGGGTCAAGACCGACCCGTTAAGATCATGGATAGTAACAGAAAGCTAACATAAGAGGACGGTTAAGTTTTCTTGTTCTTTTTCATTGTTTGTTATTTCTAGAGTTTCTTAATCCAGGACAGTTTCAAGGTGTTCTCATCTGCAGCCTATGGTTTATATATGCCTTTGTACTCTAGGTGATACTTCTCTCATCACACTGGCCCACATGCGTGCAGCTGGTAACTACTGTATACTCCCTATACAGTGTCATGGTGGAAATTCCCACATGTTACTCCTTAATGTATGAGTTTCCACAATCCATTAAGTCAGACATTCCAATAATATCTTGGAATGTTAGTATAGTCCTCTCAAACAGTCAGTGGTTAATGCAACTCTTTGTAAATACTGCCTGCCCTCAGTGGGCTCCAAGAGGCACACCTCAACAGGGAAACTTTGAGTTGTCTGAGATTTCTTCAATTAAACATGCCTACCACTCTACTTACACTTGCTTTTCCATGGGTGTGAGTGTTGTGATGTGACCAGCTCTTTTCCTACATGTAAAGCTCCAGGGGATGATGGCCTTCCTATAGAAGTTTATAAGCAATATGCAATGGTTGCTGGAGCTATATAATGAGGCCTACCTCTATGTCCAATGCTAATATAATTCTTCTCCTGAAACCGGGCAAATCTCTCACAGACCCTAACTCGTATAGGCCTATTTCGCTTTTGCAGCCTGAAATTAAAACATTGACTAAAGTGCTAGCTTGTGGGCTGAACAATGTCATTACTAGTATAATTCATCCTGATCAGGCAAGTTACTGTACATGCCTCAATAGTTGATCTCTGTCAGCTATCTGTTAATATGTAAACCCCTGTGAATAATGTGGGGTAGCAAGCTCTGCTGTCCCTTAACGACTTTGGTTTCAGGGTAAAAAATTTTATTAACTACCTCAAGCTTCCATAAGAGAGGAGTGCAGACTGTCCTTGACTTTTGCATTGGGCAGGGGGAACAGGCAATCGTGCCCGTTCTTGCCCTTGCTATTTGCTTTGGCCATTGAATCTTTGGTGGTGTTGTTAAGGTCTAATGATGATATAGTAGGCTTTAGATATAGGTAAATACAGTACATGAAAAACGTATGCTATATGCGGATGATATACTTGTACTCCTGGGTGATACGGCTTTCTCTCTTAAGGCGGTTGTGTCCACTACTGTATATCTGCTTTATCTACGTTTGATGATCAATTAATCAAAGTCTGCTTTGATGCTGCTTGACGGGACAATTAAATCACTCTAATCCTCTTTTTCCACAGTGCCTGTTGTGACGTCTTTTAAGTATTTTGGAATTAGGATCTCCCCTATTTTGATCTACTGTGGCATGAATATTCTCCCCTTGATTTTTAGGTTCCATGACAAAGTCAAACTCTGAAATAAGTTGTGGCTTTCTATGATTGGTAGGTCCAATTTCTTGCCTCAATTACTTTATTTCTTACAAGTGGATTTACCACTTAAAATATTTTGAACAGGGAACTGAATTTTCAGAACACTAATATGGAGGAACTGTTCACACAAGATTAGGCTTGAACATTAAAAAACAAAGGATAGAGGAGGGTGTCACCTTCCCAAACCTGTAGCTGTATTACCTGGAATAGAGCAAATCCTACAACTTGCTCAGTTATCTACAGAGACGGGCTTGGCTCGTGACTTCTCTTTGTCTGTTATTCTTTATGACATTGATTCACAGCCTCTTCCGGAGGGCTTACATTCACAGCATTTTTTGCAACCCTAACTAAGTTTTTCCTAAGTATAAATGTATGTACAAAGTTTGGATAAAAGCCAAACAGTTACAAAAGGTAACTGGCTATACAGTTTAAAGACTTATTTGGAGGAATAGCCCATATCCAGAATTACCAAGCTTAAATATGCAGTTAAATGGCAGACCTATGGTGTTACCTACATTCAACATATTATCAGTGGTAGTAGGTTGGTCCCTTTTTCTGTACTGCAATCTCAATTTGGTTTACCATCACATATGCACTTTTAATACTTGCAAAGTTAGTATGCTATAACTGCCCAATGTTTCCTGATAATTTGCAACTCTATCCCACTTCAGACTTTACCCTTATGCAACAATCCACTACTATGAAATGATTTAACTTCAGTTGTTACACTATGATTCTTACTAATTTTTTAGAGAGCTACCCTTGCAAGGCATTAGAGATTAGGGATACTGATGTAGAATCTATGGCAGAGAACCAATGGGAAATGGCATCAGAGTTTGTGTGTTTTAGTTCCCTAAACATGTGGCAGATTTCCCAATTGCATATAATGCTAAGAGTGCACTACACCACTCTCTAATTATATACTATAGGCCTATTGCAGGAACTGATCTGTAGTAAATGTCATAGAGACCTCAGAGATTGATGCATATGTTGTGGAGATGCCCGAAGCTTCATAGATACTGGGACATGATTATTACTACTATTAATTCAACCTTTTAAACAAATATCACAGTGGACCCTAAACAACATGTCCTAGGTATCTTGGATAGTTTATTAACACAGCCACATACTAGGGAGGCAGTTTCCAAAGCCCTGTTTCAGGCACAGAAACGTAGTCTGCTACATTGGAAGTCTACGACTTTCCCTTCCTTCCATATGGATCAACCATATGGACCTTACTCTGTGCTATGAGTGACTTATTTATTAACATTGGGATTGCCCTGCCAAATTTGAAATTTTGGGACTGATGGTTGAGTACTGGTTTGTCATCCATTGATCTGGTATTGCATAGGCTATTATAAAGCTAAACCTCCACCTCCGATAATGTCTGGTTTTTACGGCTATGGATTAGGTATGTACCAAGCAGGCTGTGTAACTGTATTACCACACTGTGCCTTTGGAATGTTTTCTCTGGCCTAACTGCATTTGTTTACTGATGTTTTTCTTTGATGTTTAGAATGCTGTTACCATGCTATGACACATGTGGATACTTGTGTACTCTGGAACCTCTTGGCATGTTTTATTAAACATTCTTTCTGATAAAAAAAAAAAAAAAAAAATGCTTGGTGAAAAACAAATAAATGATAGTTAAAATATCAGAGGTCCACTTTAAAATTGAACTAAACCCTCATATCCTTTACAGTAAAGGAAGCTGCCATATTAGCCTCTGTTTGATCTGCAGTTGCCATGGTGCTGCACATGTGAGTAGTGATGACAGCGGCCATTTGATGATTTGACAGTTCGGTTAAGAACACAAACAGCAGTGACAGTTAACATTTACAGCATGCCTTGAAGGTAACTATTTTGAGAAACAGTTAAAGCGGAGTTCCACCCAAAAGTGGAACTTCCGCTCTTTTGCTTCCTCCCCCTCTGGTGCCACATTTGGCACTTTTCAGGAGGGGGGTACCTGTTTTTGACAGGTACCCTTCCCCATTTCCGGGATATGGCGCCGTCCCTCGGAAGTTTGGCCCCCCTCCTCCTTCCCCCACCGCCGAGCCAATAGGGATGCGCATTGCGCTTCGCTCATGCGCAGTAAGGACCCGCCCGTGAAGCCGCAAGGCTTCACTGCCGGGTTCCCTTACCGGCAATGGCAGTGGCAGCATCCGACAGCCGATGGAAACATCAGCTGCGGTGCCGACATCGCTGGACTCCAGGACAGGTAAGTGTCCAAATATGAAAAGTCAGCAGCTACAGTATGTGTACAGTATGTGTAGCTGCTGACTTTTAATTTTTTTTTGGGGGGGAGGCGGAACTCCGCTTTAAGTCAATGGGTATAGTTCCATATTAAAGGGTTTGTAAAGACAGAAGGTTTTTTACCTTAATGCATTAATGTTGCAGCAGTGTCTCGGCTGCCCGGGACTCCCCTCCTCATTGGCTGAGACAGCAGCATGGCGCCATTGGCTCCCGCTGCTGTCAATCAAAGTCAGTCAGCTAAAAAGAAGAGAAAGGGGTCGGGGCGGGGCAGGGCTGCAGCTCTGTATCTAAATGTACACACAAAACTGTTACATGGCTCGGGTGCCCCCATAGCGAGTTGCTTGCTGTGGAGGCACTCAACAGGAGGGAGGGGCCAGGAGCACCGATGAGGGACCCGAAAGATGAGGATCGGGGCTGTTCTGCGTAAAACCACTGCACAGAGCAGGTAAGTATAACATGTTTGTTATTTTTAACTTAAAAAAAAACAAGACTTTACAATCACTTTAAGCTACCAGTACTTTTTTGGTTATGGAACTTTGACGAACTAACAAAAATTTCAAATAGGAAGTGCTCTAAAGGAACTAAAACGTAAGTCCCAGCAAAGCAAGGTGGCAGTTGGAACCTCTGAGCTAACATGGTGACATTTAATATCTACAGTATATTCATGGATCAGGTAACTTATAGAGAGATATTCCCTGTTGCAGATAATACTTTTACAGCATGTGCTATTGCCATAGAAGTTTATAAGATTTCTAAAACACCTTTAAAAAAGAAGCTGTGAAAACTCTGTGAATAGCCTGGGTCAGGCAGTTTTTCAGAGCAAGCAGTCGTCAAACTGCAGAAAAACTTTTAGGAAGCCTAGAGTTACCAGAAGATGCAGGTTAGTCCCTGCCACTTGAAGCTCTCATCCGCCTAGCAGCCTGGAACTGCATAAAATCAGCTTGTTTCTCAGAGAGCATCTCTAACTTGAAGCCTTTCTGGCAGACAAAAACCTATTCATGTTGGCAAGAGCACTGAAGATAGGAGCAAGCTTTATCTTTCATGTCTATTCTGCTCCTCAGCAAGCCCTCCCCGCAGACAGCTCTTTTCATTAGACAAATGTTTATTTCCCCCTCATAGCCTTTCATAATTTCATTCTTTGCATAAAGACAGCAATAATAAGGCATCACGACTCGAAGAGTGCGACAATCCGTTTAATTTGCTGGTTATTAAAATGCACAGAAGTGAAGTTTAGCTGTACGGTGTTAGCAAAGTCCTGGGTCATGCAGCTCTGCATGTGAAATAACTGCCCTGAGGAATACGACAGTACACTGACAATGTAAATCCAGAGGTGTTTCTGGCAGATATTGCTAGATAAGTTCACATTTTTAAATATAATAAATATGTTTTATAGTCTCTTGTCATCAGGCAAATGAGACGCTCTTTGGATGGTTTCCTACTTCTGTGAGTATAGATTTTAAAGCATAAGTATACTGTGTTACAGCAAGTTTCAGATAACTATATCTTTTTGTTATTTGGGAAAAAGTGCACTGTACCTTACATGTCAAAGTTTTTGAATTAAGGTTTAATACCACCAATCAGATTTTATCTGTTATGCTCTAGAAAATTTAAAAGGGAAATTATTTTATGGGCCAGGGAGACATTTTTTTTAAATGTTTTTAAATATAGGTCCTGAGCTTTTTTAACCACGGTGGACAAAAAGTAATTGTACCCTATGCATAAAACAAGTAGAAAGGACAACCTGAGATAATGCATGTAAAGATGAGTTATATAAAAATTAATTGGGGGCAAATCCAAATGATATGTCATGTTAAACGCTCATGCTGTTTTTCTGTATTAACACATGAAATTGTAAACATATCTACACAAATATAAAAATAAGACAATAAAGGGTTGTGCTTAAAAAAATCCCACAAACTCACTTTAATATAAAAAAAGTATGGAAAATAATTAGCACTAATAAACCATGGCCATTGCTTGGGATAGTCCCTTGTGTATCACCCCCCTAGAATAGGTTGCTAGAAAGGCTCAGTTAAACTTTTATATTTATATTCTTTGGCTCCTCTATGAACATAGTGGGGTGTGTAATTATTTTCAGCTGCTCCTATTGGCTGCAAGTTCGACTACTTCTCCCTGTCTTCTAATATTATTATTATTTCAGGTACTTATATAACGCTGTCAATTTACGCAGCGCTTTTACATATACATTACACATTCAGATCAGTCCCTTCCCTCAAGGAGCGTACAATCTAAGGTCCCTAACTCACATTCATACATACATAGTAGGGCCAATTTTATACAGAATCCAATTAACCTACCAGCATGTCTTTGGAGTGTGGGAGGAAACCGGAGTGCCCGGAGGAAACCCACGCAGGCACAGGGACAACATGCAAACTCCAGGCAGGTAGTGTCCTGGTTGGGATTTAAACCAGTGACCCTCTTGCTGCTAGGTGAAAGTGCTAACCACTACCCCACTGTGCCGTAATAGATCCTAGAATGTAGTGGGCTGAAAGAGGCAGACCCTTGGTCTCAATATTTATGTGGTCTCAACCAATACCTAGGGGAGAATGCTCAGTAGGTGGCTGATGAAGGCATTTATTTGTGTTTGGGGCTTGAAGCAGCAGGGTTCTTGTCCAGGAGGAGAGGATCCCAGTCTGAAGGATTGCTGCCCTTCCGGGCAATTTAACTGATCTCTGCAGGAGATCAGTAAGAGGTGGGGAGGGGGGGGCCCTATTTACTGGAAGTATTCGGAGATGGATCGACCAGGAGTCTCACAGGAGAAGTGTCTGGCCGATATTGAATGGAGACATCCAAGTATATGGGGACATTGTGAGTACAGGCCTGAATGTAAGATCATAGTGACTGTCTACTGCTTTAGCTCCTTAGGAAGCTCCACATAAATATTGAGACCCTTGGTCTCAATATTTATGTGATCTCAACCAATACCTGGGGGACAATGCCCAGTAGGTGGCTGAGGAAGGCATAAATAGTTTTTGGGGCTTGAAACAGCAGGGTTCTTGTCCAGGAGGAGAGGATCCCAGTCTGAAGGATTGCTGCCCTTCTGGGCACTTTAACTGATCTCTGTAGGAGCTCAGTAAGAGCTGGGGGGGGGGGGTATTTACTGGAAGTATTTGGAGCTGGATCAACTGAGAATCTGGCCAGGAGTCTCACAGGAGAAGTGTCTGGCCGACATTGAATGGAGACATCCAAGTATATGGGGTCATTGTAAGTACAGGCGTGAATGTAAGATCCTAGTGACTGTCTGCTGCTTTAGCTCCTTAGGAAATTTCTCCAGTACTGCTGTATTGGGACGTTCCTGGACTCCCAGGAGTGTCTGCTCCCCTGGTGTCTGGTAAGAGGAGAGTTTCCCTGTAGAGAGTAGACAGGGTGAAGAGTGTCCTCGGGTTACTCCTGCACTAAATTTGAAGCATCCTAAAGTCCACACTGCAACCAAGTTTAACAAGCAATAAAGCACAAAAAGATACCCTCCTGTCTGGTCATTGAGTTGTTATACTGTCTGAGCTGTTGTGTGCCTGACTGCCTTTATACTTGAACGGGAAGAAAAGCTGCGGGGCCCGATTGGGGTTTGTGCTACACCATTAACAGACCTTTGTTGTTTTAAAGCTAAACTCCCCCCCCCCCCCCCCCCCCCAAAAAAAAACAGTTCATGCTGGTATGTTATTTTTTAATAACTTGTGAAAGTACCTGAATTTTTCTTGATATCAGCCTTTTGCAATGTCCTGTACAGCAGAGCTCAGACAGAGAGACCAGCACAAGGAGCCAACCAGTTGTTAAGCGGTGCTCATATGCGGAAAGAGGAGAAGAAAAAGAATGAAGACCCGTTTCTTCATTAACAGGCTGGGGGTAGGGACTAGACCTCACTGAATTATTTCAGGCTCCATATGATATTTGGCAGGACAGTGTAAATCTTGGGACTGAATGCACAGAAATATTATTCAGTGGCAGATAAAAGAGCTCTCATACAGTATATGTATTTAGTTGTTTACCTGGAGTTCTGCTTTAAAAGGTTCTGAACAGATTGGATAGTATTCTTTTCAGACTAATTTAGTAAATTTGGTTAGTTGTGCCAAACAGAATTTTATAGTTTGGGTGGATTAACCCTTTCGCTGCCAGAGCCGTTTTTGCAATTTTTGCACACGGTTAAAAAATCCTTTTCAGCCTGAAGATTACACGAAACCCTCAAACATTATATATTTTCTGAAGGCAGACACTCTAGAGAATAAAATAGTGGTAGTTCCAATTTAGGTCACATGTTATTACTGCAAAGGTCTAGGGAACGCTACATTTTAGTGAAAATCACACTAAACTACATTTTAGGGCAAACAAACACAATAAACTACCCAAACTTTGGTAAAATATAAAAGATGAGGTTGCGCTGAGTAAATAAATACTCAACATGTCCAACCTTTACTGGCAATAAACTTCAGTACCCAAAATTTTCTATATATACCCTATATTTCCTTATAGGTATCAGTTTAGTGTTAAGGAGGAGGTCTTGTGTTAGAATTATTGCTCTGCCTCTGGCATGCGCGGCAATATGTAACATGTGTATCGGAATCGTCATTTTTATGCGTAGGTGTCCCCGAGCATCTTTTAGGGAAGGGGGATTTTATGTGCTTGGGTGTAACTTTATTTGTTTTGCACATTTTTTTTTTACTTAACTTGTGATGATTTTTAGGGTTGTTTTTAATGAGACATGCAGGGTCTAAAAGACCCTGCACATCTCCCCTGTGCTCCACTAAATGTTTTGCAATGCAGATCGCATTGCAAAACATCCTTTCCTAAGTGAGCTGGGGACATCCAGAGCTTTATCCAGAAGTGATGTCGGAGGCGTCGCTTTCTGGGTCACAACAAGAAGGGGAAGAGAGCGGACATGTGTCCACTCTTCTCCTTCTCCTACACCCGCCGGCATGGCATGGATCTCCTGGGCCCACCGATGGGGCAAGCCAAGGCCGGAAGCATGGTGGGGTGTTGCAGCAGGGGAAGGGGAGGGGGTGCGCCGATACCGGGCATGTGTGCGAGTGATCAGGAGGTAGTGGAGGTGCCCGAATGCTCTCACCTGAGCATTGACAGACTCCTACCTGTCAGTTTCACACACAATCCCGGAGGCTGCAGATGTACAGAAATGGCAGCAAAAAGGGTTAAAATCATTGAAGCCATAACATCCATAGCTCATTAAAAGTGTTTTAAAAGTGTCTGAGCTGTTAGGTTAAAGTGTTTGGTCATTGGCTTCTGCTGCTGTCAATCAAATCCATTGAGGAAGAATCAGGGGGTAGTGCTGTGTGTGTGTCACTGGACGCACACAGCCCTGCTTGGGAGTAAGCCCGCAGGTGTGCTACCATAGGAGGCAAACTGCCTATGGTGGCACACAGAGAAGAGGAGGAGCTAAGAACACCTTTAGGGGGCCCCAGAAGAGGTAACTATACCAAATGTATTATTTTAGTTTAAAAAATACCCTTTATAACCTCTTTAATAATTAACTCCTAAAGAGACCCCATAGTCAGACCATTAATTTTATTTAAAATCTTCCCATAAAATTATATGTTCAAATAACATAGTTTGTCTGTTGTTTAATAGTAAATGCCTCTCTTGTGTAGACATCCAAAATCCCCTAAGACCGCTGCTGGACACTGCCATCTTGGATGTGATGGAAGCAACCACGGCAGACTCAGAGCTACCATTCAAGTTGTAGGCAGGTAGCCTACTGTGTGTATGGGATTAATGTTTTGCCATCATTCCCCGGTGTTTGTGTGGGCTTTCGCTGGGGTCCAGCCTCCCTCCTGTGTTCTAAAAAAGGAAAAAGGTCCAGATCCTAAGGGGGCTCCAGGGAACACTTGCTAGGAAATTGCCTCCCCTAGAATAGTTAGAAGCATTGCAAGTGAATAAAAAGTAATTTATGTAAAATAAAAACACTGCTAGTAAGCATTTAAAGTGGTTGTGAAGGCAGAAGTTTTTTTTTACCCTTCCCTGCATTAGGCCCTGTTCACACCTGAGCGTTTTTTTAGCTCGTAAAATGCTCATCTCTGAAGTCTCAAAACGCCCAACAAGCAAAATCCCATTCATGTCAATGGCCCCTGTTCACATATGAGCATTTTGTCACCTAAAGCAAAATGCCTGAAGCTCAAAAAAGTACATGAGCTTCTTTTTTTATCAAATCACAAGCATTTTTGTTAGATGTCAATGCCTGCCTCCAAACACCTGCAAACAACGCCTAAAAAACACACGAAAAGATGCATGAAAACAATATGCTCAGGTGTGAATGGAGCCTTAGGGAAAAAAAACCTCTCATGTTCAGCTCCCCCCAGCCCCCCTCTAAATACTTTACCAAGTCTCCACCAAGTCTCCACCCAGCACTGATCTCTCTCTCTCTTTCTTCTAACAGGGACTTAGGCAGCAGTATGTGCACCGGCACTATTATGAGTCTGAATAATGAAAATGTATTGAAAAAAAGTTATAGGTATTAAAAGTTATGCGCTATGGTTGTGCGGTATAGATACCTGTTAGACGTGTGATTATGTGAATCAAAATATACAAAAAATACTTGAAAAATTAAGAAAAATATGAAAAAATAAATTAAATGTGTTTGGAACTGCTGCTATAGTGAAAGGTGAAATGACCTCATATGTTAACAACAAAAATGTTAAACTTAGCGCTGCTTCCACTTAGAAATCACATATAATAAACCATATGTAAAGTGCCAGTTCATTAAATATAGTCCATCAGTGCAAACAAAGTGCCAGTGTTGATGAATTCTTCTAGTGAGATCCAAGGCGCCCTCTATGCTCCCCTCCTGTAATCCCCACTCACCAACTATAAGATTCAAACAGACATGAAATATATCCTTAGGCAAAGTCTGTAGATATGGCTCCTTTCCTCTCCTTAGATTGTAGGGCTCTCAACAAGGTTGTGGTCCTGAGGTAAGGCCACAAAGCAGCCTGAGCACAGCAATACTACATTGACACCCTCCAGGCCTCCATGGCACCTTGGATCTCACTAGAAGAATTCATCAACCCTGGCACTTTGTTTGCACTAATGGACTATATTTAATGCACTGGCACTTTACATATGGTTTATTATATGTGATTTATATGTGGAAGCAGTGCTAAGTTTAACATTTTTGTTGTTAGCAAATGAAAATGTATTGTTGCAATTTGGTGTCATTACAATTATTTAGTCACTAGTTGAAAAAACTGTGAGGTCTACTGCTTTACAAAGTCATCATGGTACCCTGAACACAAACCGATGGTGTATGCTACACGTGGCCACCATAGCGAATGCAAGCATAGACTCCAGAACAAAACATCTGACATAGACATGCAAATTAAGTAAGCATTCTATTTGTCAAGAGACCATTTCAGTACTTGTTCAGTGTTTCAAAAACCTTTCTTACTCTCCACTAGCTATAAGGTGTGGAAGTAGGGGAAAGTCTACCCAAAAATGGATATTTCAGTTTTGGTACATGCTGGAAACCACTTGACTATGGGGTTGATTTACTAAAACTGGAGAGTGCATAATCTGGTGCCCCTCTGCATGGAAACCAATCAGCTTCCAGGTTTTATTGTCAAAGCTTAACTGAACAAGATTAAATTTGAAGCTGATTGGTTACCATGAACAGCTGCACCATATTGTTTACACCCCAGTTTTAGGGAATCAACAGCTATATCTAATATCTTCATTGGACTCTACTGTTGAGATATCTGCATCTAGAAAAGTTTCATGCACTCTGCAACTCTTCTAAATGCTTTTCTGCTGGCAGGAAAAAGCAGTGTTTTTTCTGACACGTTTCGGCACATTTAGACGCATTCAGTGGCGTCAAGCATTTCGGAGTTAATTTCATTGGCCAGAATATTCATTTATTCTGGCCACTGAAATAAATTAATGCTCAAGAGCTAAATGTGTCTTGCATTTAAGTGTGTTTAGACGTGTTATCTAGTTTAAGTGTGTTAGGCATTTTTTTGCTACAAAACGCTTCTCTCCTGAATGCATCAGGAGAGAGCATGCATGCGTCCTGTAAAGGCCTATGTGTGCCTGGGCACGTAGGCTAACACAGAGGGGTTGATTTACCAAAGACAAATAGACTGTGTACTTTGCAAAGTGCAGTTGCCCTTTCCAAGTGCAGTTGCTCCAGAGCCAAGTAACTAAGGTAAAGCTTCACTCTGCAAAGAGTACCCAATCACATGCAAGGAAAATTTAAAAAAGCAGCATTTTTGCTTGCATATGATTTGATGTGGTAGTCAGCAGAGCTTCTGCTCATTTACTAACCTCTGGAGCTACTACACTTGAAGAGTGCAACTGTATTTTGTAAAGTGCACAGTCTATTTGCCTTTAGTAAATCAACCCCAGAGGTTCATTTAGAGGCAAAAAAAAGCATTAAACGCCCTTAAAAGCATACATTTTGATGCCAGGTGTGCATGAGGTCTGAATGTTGTGAGTATAGTTTGACTGGCATACAAGCTTTAGTAAATCAAGCCCTGGGCGTCAATTTTGATATTGTAATGCAAGCAGATGAAAATGCAATTTTCCAAAAGTATATATTATAACCTGTCTGCCTAATGTTCTTGAAGAGGTTGTTAATATATCCATTACGTACAATCTTTCTTTTCATGTGAGAAATGTAGAAAAATTGGTCTGATTTCTAAAATCCAGAGTAATTAAAAATAGCTTTGTTGTCAATAGCAACTCATTTTATTTTAGCTTTTATTCTCTAGTCTGTAGTTAAAACCAAAACACAGAATGTATTTGATCACTGACAGCTCCAGATTTCATTTTAATAAATCAGCCCCATGGGATGTTGCCTACATAAGCATTGCTTAGTCCACAGTAAATAACTGTAGAAAGCTTTATCTCATTCCACAAGCAATATTTGAACTTTTCTTAGGATACCTCAGTTTCTGTACAAGTATAGGGGAATACTATTTACGTGGCTTTTATTTTACTGTCCAGCCTTAGAATATCACATTTTTTAGAAAGGTGGATTATATGAAAGTGTTTATAACTGCCGGGCCTTTTCAGCTTGGATATGAGCGCACCGGATTTACACCGCACATTATAATAGCCAGTTGCTGCTAACATGTCTCATTTATGTCAATGTGTATATGAGATGTCCAGTCATTACGCAGAGTCTGTGCTATCGAAAAAAAAAAAAAAGAAAGAAAGGCCCTGAGTGGGTTATAGGTCCTTTCATATTTTGTATTTCTATGTTATGGCAATTAATATTCCAATGGAAAACACAAAGTGCTGTCAGCTCTGCCAAGAATGTGCTTTCTCTTAGTGTTATATATACATTGGTGACACGGGATAATTTGCATAGCCCCAAAAAAGAGACAGAAAAAGTCTTTTTCCTCCTTAATTAAAATGTACTGCCGAATATAAATGTAGATCGAGATTGGAGAAGAACAGCATTTCACATGACACGCAGAGAAGAGAGGTGGGGGTTGGATGGGGGTTAGAAGCAGAGTATAAATAGTAAGACCATCAACTAGGATATAGATAGTTCAATGGCTGTGACTTCTTGCAAGAAAGACTACTACATCTATATAGAAATAGAAGCTACACATAAAACAAAGAACTGTGCAGCTTTGTTTAAAAATGTATCAGAGAACTGATGGGGTGTTTTTTTATTGGCATACATAGTGAAAATGACAAAAACAAGCATATACAGATGCTTAGATAAGGTGATTTTATCATTTAAGCATCTTATCATGATTTATATACGCTAAGATGATGAACTTTATGTGTATTTTATTGGAGTTTCTCTCCCCTAGGGCAGTGGTGAGTGATCTACATTCAAACCTACGCATAGCTGGTGGCACATGTATCAGCTGAGTATGGATAATTAAAGGAAACTGTGTGTAAAAACACCCTACTGACCTCACTCTTATAGAGTATTACCGCTCAGCTTCCAAATGTACAGTGAAATATAAGTATAAATAGGTCAACCGTCATGTGAAACATGTTGCCAGTGTTCAGAAATCCTTGCAATCCCGGAGAAAGGAGCAAGTTGTAAAGATATCAGTTCTGGACACACCCAATGACAGAGATGCTTATGAATTAGCTAAATTCTAATAGGGTAATATTTTTCATTTAAAAAACCTCCTGTAAATTAACTTAACCTTGAAATTGGCAGGCATTTACAACACATACATTCAATTATCCACCCCATCTGCCCACCAGCCCCCAAAACCTCTACTCATAATGGTTATAGATTATTAGGTTGCAGTTATATCCGACCAGCTTTGAAAAACTTTTTGCACCTTTTTCTTATATGCTTTAACCCAGGGATCCTCAAACTACGGCCCTCCAGCTGTTGCAGAACTACACATCCCATGAGGCATTGTAAAACCTTGACATTCACAGACATGACTAGGCATGATGGGAATTATAGTTCCTGAACAATTGGAGGGCCAAAGTTTGAATACCCCTGCTTTAACCACATACACCAATTAAAATTTTGGTAAGGCTTCATTTACTATATTATAAAATTGAATAATGATAGGTGTTGTTGGGTCTTTCCAATGAACTCTTGTCACCTTGAGAAAATAATATAGTGTGAGACAGAACATAGATTTCTGAGGTGTGTGTGTTGGATTATATGATTCTTCACAGTAAACCCAAAGGATACACCTCTAGAGTTTTTGGTGCCACAAGGTGTAGACTGGTTCCCTATATAGGTGGTGTCTAAAAGCAATACTGTTCTAGTTGCAGACAAGCCCAAAATATTTGCAATTAGTCTCCTGCTCAGTGTCCACATCTGGGACAAGGCATTGAGGTTTTATATTATTTAGTTGCAAGAGAATTACATCCACAATGTCAGCACAGCAACAAATATGAAAACTTTTATCCTATGGGGGACAAATCTGCTATTTGTGTCCATGTGGCCAAGAACCCCTTTTAATCTCATTCCTATCTGTAGATACTCTCTGGGAGTGACTAACCAATAATGCACTGTTAAGGGCACACTGATTGCATTACTACTTTGTGCTGTCAGAACCATGAAGACGTGGCAGAACACACAAAGGTAAACGGACTGGCTGTGTGTCTAACATAAGGTTCCCATTATATTACTACGCACATCTGCAAACAGCACAAGCTAGATGATGTATTACCTGTAGATAAACCGTAGGTACTAAAGAGACTCAGAGCGATCAAGTTGAAGGGAACGTGGATAGAAAAAGTATGGGTGGCGCTGCCTAATATAAATGTGTAATAGGTGTGCTCGTGCAGTGCACTGTCCCTTTAAATAATGTGCTAAGTGAAAAGAAATAATAGGTCTGAACTTCAAGTAATAAAAACTATAAATAAAATCATATATGAAAAAACGTTTGGCAATAGCAAAGTCAAACATATGCGTTGAATCTGTCCGACACAATCAATAAAGTGAAAAGTACCCTATTAAAAATAATACATATATGCAGGCTGCAATCTGTAGTAAAGTGTAAAAAATGAAATTAGAAAATAAGTAAACACTGTCCCTTTAAGAGGTACTAGGTCCTAAAAAATACACATATATCCCTTCAAGGAAATTACTCCATCATAAAGTATGTGTGGCTCCTTCGTCAGACGAGTATGCTCTGAAACACATTACTGCCCACCACCACCTGACTTCTGTGTGCGTTCCAGCATGGTCCCCGAAGTCCAGCCACACTGCTGTTCCCTGCACGCATACACCCCAGCATTGCACAGGACACCAGACAGCCGCGAGTCTGCTCCCCTTCCTCATTCCATCCACACAGGCGATGCTGGAAGTTGATTACAAGCACTCTCAAGGTTTTAAACACATGTAGTATCCTGTAAGTGTTTTTAATCCCTCTGTTACACAGTAGTTGAGGTTGAACAAAAGACATCAGTCCATCCAGTTCAACCTGTGTAGGTGTGTGTGGATGTAATCAGCTCACATACCCCTGAATGTTATGATCCTTGAGATGTACGTCCAAGGGTCTTTTAAAAGTAGCCATACTCCCTGCCGTTACTACCTCTTGTGGTAGAGAATTCCACAGTCTTGTAGCCCTAACAGTAAAGAACCCCCTGTGCAGCCTAAGATTAAATATCTTCTCCTCTAATCGCATTGTATGGCCCCGTATCCTCATGCATTCGTTGCGACTGAACTGTTTTTTTTCTATGCTAAGATCACCGTTGAGGTACTTGTATATTGCTATCATGTCCCCTCTCAGGCGTCTCCTTTTCAGGGAGAATAAATCAAGTGCTTGTAAGCGCTCTTCATAATTAAGGTCCTCCAATCCCCTAATCAGTTTAGTTGCTCTCCTCTGGACTCTCTCCAGCTCCAACACATCCCTTCTGAGGACTTCTGAGGACTGGCAACCAGAACCGTGTTTTAATAAATGGTCAATACTGCACTGCAGAGGGGGAGATGGGAGAGACTCAGACCAGAGAGCAAGATGACGGAGGCACATAAACTGACCACGTCATCATGGCTCAGCAGCCATGACAACTGTGGCCAGCACACACAGAAGGACACAGAAACAGGCAGTATCAGCCAGGTATATTTAATCAACATAAAAAGAGACAAATTGCACAGCACACACACTGTGCTATAGATCATGCCTTTATGAAACAGGATCTTTTTTTTTTTTTTTTTTTTTTTTAGGGTTACAACCACTTTAACATATTTTAAAATTAAACACAAAAAATGACACCCACCATCCATAAAGAACAAGCAGTATTGTGCTGTGCTGTATCTGCGTCTCACAAAATTGAGTACACCCCTTACATTTTTGTAAATATTTTATTATATCTTTTCATATGACAACACATGAAGAAATTACACTTTGCTACAATGTAAAGTAGTGAGTGTACAGCTTGTATAACAGTGTAAATTTGCTGTCCCCTCAAAAGAACTCAACGCACAGCCATTAATGTCTAAACCACTGGCAACAAAAGTGAGCAGACCCCTAAAGTGAAATGTCCAAATCGGGCCTAAAGTGTCAATATTTTATGTGGCTACCATTATTTTCCAGCACTGCCTTAACCCTCTTGGGCATGGAGTTCCCCAAAGCTTCACAGGTTGCCACTGGAGTCCTCTTCCACTCCTCTATGACAACATCACGGAGCTGGTGGATGCTAGAGACCTTGCGCTCCTCCACCTTCAATTTGAGGATGCCCCACAGATGCTCAATAGTGTTTCGGTCTGGAGACATGCTTGGCCAGACCATCACTTTTATCCTCAGCTTCTTTACCAATGGTCGTCTTGGAGGTGTGTTTGGGGTCGTTATCATGTTGGAATGCTGCCCTGCAGCCCAGTCTCTGAAGGGAAGGGATCATGCTCTACTTCAGTATGTCACAGTACATGCTTGACTGTAGGCAAGACACACTTTTCTTTATACTCCCCGCCTGTTTGCCGCCACACATGCTTGACACCATTTGAACCAAATACATTTATCTTGGTCTCAGCAGACCACAGGACATGGTTCCAGTAATCCATGTTCTTAGTCTGCATGTCTTCAGGAAACTGTTTGCAGGCTTTCTTATGCATCATCTTTAGAAGAGGCTTTCTTCTGGGACGACAGCCATGCAGGCCAATTTGATGCAGTGTGCGGCGTATGGTCTGAGCACTGACAGGCTGACCTCCCACCCCTTCAACCTCTGCAGCAATGCTGGTAGAACTCATACGTCAATTTCCCAAAGACAACCTCTGGATATGATGCTAAGCACATGCACTTAATTTCTTTGGTCAACCATGGCAAGGCCTGTTCTGAGTGAAACCTGTCCAGTTAAACCGCTGTATGGTCTTGGCCACCCTGCTACAGCTCAGTTTCAGGGTCTTGGCAATCTTCTTATAGCCTAGGCCAACTTTATGTAGAGCATCTTTGCCATTAGGTGCCATGTTGAACTTCCAGTGACCAGTATGGGAGCGATAACATCAACTTTACCACACTTGCTCCCCATTCACACCTGACACCTTGAAACACTAATGAGTCACATGACACCAGGGAGGGAAAATGGCTAATTGGGCCCAACTTGGACATTTTCACTTAGAGACGTACTCACTTTTGTTGCCAGTGATTTAGACATTGATGGCTGTGTGTTGAGTTATTTTGAGGGCACAGCACATTTACACTGTTATACAAGCTGTACACTAACTACTTTACATTGTAGCAAAGTGTCATTTCTTCAGTGTTGTCACATGAAAAGATATAACAAAATATTTACAAAAATGTGAGGGGTGTACTCACTTTTGTGAGATACTGTATATATGCAGAGTAAGAATAGATACTGAGTAATACACCCAGAAAAATAAGATGTGAAGCATAGCTATGGTATGTTTACATATAAAGAACAAAATCAGAGATTTATATTCAGTATATAACAATGGAAGTAGTCCTATACACTGTCTACAATCAAATGTTGTCTGACTTATTGTATGTCTTTACATTGTCACTGCTTGTAGTCTAGCTACAGTTCATGGATCAACCTACTCTTTCCCCACCCATAGTCATTGTTTGGCAAGTAGCATTTAACATGCAGTGTTTCACAAGACTCTCAGCCTCTAGACTTAGTAAGGGAATCTGCTGCTTGGCAGCCAAATCATGGTTAAATTGAAGCTATTGATTTTAAAAGTTCAAGTATCTTTGGACTGCAGAGGGGGAGATGCAGAACTTAAAGCAATAGAGGCTTCAGGTTTAAAGTAGTTTTAAAAAGACTCCACTGACCCATCTTGGCCCTCTCAATACAGAAGGTAAAAATTGGCCCAAAGATTAAAGTGGCCCTGTCATGCTTAAAAAGATTAAAGTGGCCCTGTCATGCTTAAAAAAATGTTACAATAGAAAGTCGGGAGAAGAGGCATAATTGTTACCTTGCTAACATTGCAGCCTTTGTCAGTGTCCCTGGCATTCAACATTTCCTAGAGTGTTGGATGTCTGTGTCCTCTGCCAACCACTGCGGTACAATTCTTAAATTCTTATGTCACTGCTGAGTCCTGTATTTTTAAAACATGGCAGACTTGCTTTAAATTCATATTTTTTTAAGATTTAGCCCTCGTTCACACTGAACACTGCTTTGAAATTGTGCAACTTCATCTGAAATCGCACAATTTCAAAGTCGGGGCTTCAAGTGCGACTTGAAATACATCTGTGTGGCTTCATGCACAGATGTCTACTGAAGTTGCACCCGAAATCTGCAAAAGTGTAGGAACTACTTTTGCAAATCGATGCTGCACTGCAAAGTCGAAATAGAAAATCCGGAGCCTGGAGTTGGGTTTAAGCTTGTGCACCTTCTTGAAAGTCATGCTGAGGCAGCTTCAAGGATTTTCATAACACCATCAAGAACTGATTTCTAGCTGTCTTCTGCTGTATTTATTCAACCAGCCTATGTTTGCCAGCATTTGTCCCATTTGTACAGGGCTTAAGGCTTGGGTCTCAAGAAAACCTTGTTTTTACAAACACTAGGAAGGGCTCCATAAAAGCTAAAGCTGCTAATGAAGAGAGGGGATATCAATGAGAAAGGCTACCTTGCGAGTGAGGTTGAACAAAGGAATATCCCTAAGAGGTATAAAATGTAAGGTTTTATAGTGAATGTACAGGCAGTGAAAAATGTATGGCACCCTGTACAAGGGCTATACACAAGCCATGAGAGGCTAAGGGTCTCTGAAACAAAATGGCCAAGCCTGAAATTTACTCTTTATTAGTACTCTAGATGCTGACCAAAACAGACCAGAGGAAGGACAAGGTACATACTATGGAGCATTTTAGGGTGACACTCACACCAAGCAAAGTAGGCCTTCTAAGAGTGAGGGTAAACTTTGTGAGGGTCCGATTTACTAGCACTCAGAAGGGTAGGAATGACAGCATCTAGAGGGCCCCTGGGCAGGCTGTTAAATACAGAGACAGAGAAATAGGATGCTGATGTTAAATTTTACACAAGAAGGTAATTATCTGTCCCCCCCCCCCCCCCCCCCACACACACACACACACACATGCGGCAAAGGACTAGAGACCTCTTCCAAAAAAAGAGCCCATTTCCCTGGGTCCAGGCGCTGATGATGGAGAAAGTCCATCTGTCAATTTTCTATGGCTGGCATGGGGACAGCTGCTATGGCTGGAATGTGCAGTTCTACCTAAGAGAATATCAAGCCAACTTCTTTTTGAGCAATACAACTTCTGGTGCCTCCTTGATGGTTGGTGTGGGCCACAGCTGTGGCATTGTAGGACTGGATTCTAGTCAGTTGCCTACGCAATTAAGGGATCCAGCATTGAAAGGACAACCAAATTGCTCTGTGCATTCGAATATTTATAGGAAGGTGGGTTGTTTTCAGAGACCATGTCCCCTACATCAAGAGGGCATCCATGACTGTGCCCCAGCTTGACAGGATGGCAAACCTCTTGAAAACTATCCACAGCTTTAAAGAAAAGGGCTTCTCTGACTTCAGCGCAGGGTTGGAAATCCACAATGGTTGGGAAAATCTGACCTTGGTGGTCAGATGCATAGGGCAGCCCAATGACAAAGTCTGTTTGTCCCATGCTGCCAGAACAGTGAGTTGCTCTGATCTGGAGTGCAACTAGGTGTACACCACTGTCTGGAAGGAGGCAACCATAAGGCCAAAGATCTTAATGCAAGCTTGAGGTGAGAGGTTATATTTTGGCCTGAATGGCTAGGGCTTGAATTTTAAGAACAGTTTGTCTCTAGGTATTTAGATCCTGGACATCCCTGTGTCTAATAAATATAAGAAGAAAGCTGGGGCCTAAGAGTTATCTTTTTGACCATAGAAGTTGTAATATTTAGACTAAGTTTCTGGATTATGGGCTGGCAGCTGCTCCACACCAACATATATTTATTGCCTCCTTTGTACGAAAGTCTAAGTCTGAAGCGCCGCAGTGAAAGATGATTGTCCAGAACGTTTTTTTTACACAGCCAACACATTTTACGGGCCAGAATATGTGCCCTTCATCAGGGCTTGAAGAAGTACAGACTGGTGTAAATTAGACTGAGCGAGACACATATAGCATATGTGCTCATTGAGCCAGGCTGGTTTAGAAGCACAGCATCTGTCAGCAGATCCTTTTAGCAGCAACTGTGTCTAACATCAGGCTCAGGTACTGCAATCTGGTAGGTCCTGCAAAGACTTTCTCAGACTGAGGGTCCAACCCAAGCTCGGCAAAGTCCACACTGTTCGCTGGATCTTTTCTGACAGGGATAGGAAGTACTAATCCTTTAACAAGGGATCATCCTGATAACTCAAACCATGAATTTTCTGAACATAGAGAAAAGCTAAGACCAGGGCAAGCACCTTGAGGTGTGAAGACTCTAACACTAAATGGGATCATACAGCATCAATAAAATCCTCAGTCGTATCCTAAGGTTGGGTACATCTGGGTCGAATATCAGCTGGTATTTTATTTTAGCAAAGCTGAATGTTGAATTTCACAACATCTAGATTGGGACCTTTGTGTATCCCAGATTAAATTGGTAACATATCATTGCTCAGTGAAATTATTAGTCTAACAGTCAGGGGCAGCCTTCCACTTCTGCTATTCTAAAGCCCCGTACACACGTACCGAATGTCGGCCGAACGATCGGCCGTCTTTTGTCCGCTGCTGTCCTGTCGGCTGAAAAGTGCTAAAGACTGCACACGAATTTTGTCGGCCAACAACAGCCGACTGCAGAAGTGATGTCATGTGATGGTTAACTTTCCGTGTGTTTTTTCTTTTCTGAGCATGCCCAGTCTTGCTAATCTGCTGTTTGTCGGCCGAATTCTGTACTGACTGGCGAACAATCAGCCGCTCTGGTGACGGCCAACAAATATTTTAAAGTCTGCATGACAGATTCTGTTCGGCCGAAAATGCGCTGTCGGCTGTCGGAAAAATCATACTAACAAGCCTACAATCGGCCGATCGGTCGGCGGCCGAATATTTATAGCCGACAATCGGTACGTGTGTACGGGGCTTTAGTCTCAGCTACTTTTAAGCAAAACTCCAGGCAAGTAGTTAAAAATGCAGTTGAAATAAATATGTTTGCCATTTTGCCATTTTGTAGTATTGTACATTCTTATTAGTTATTTCCACACATTTCCACACTCCACCCAGGTTCCTGATTTGAACAATAAAAACATATCTTCCTAGTTCCTCAATGCAGCTTCCTATGTCACCCTTTACCTTTAGCCTCCTCATTGTATCAATGAATGAATTCAGTCGAATCAGGTGATCAAGAACATATTACTGGAAAAACCAAGATTTGACAAAAAAAGGTATGCCCATCATTGGGGGGGGCTGCCTAAAATGACAAATCATTTTTCAGGTAAAATAGCAAACATATATTTAAAAAAGTATAACAGTATTTCAACCATGTATTTAAGTGTTTGCCTGAATATCCATAAAAACATCAACAAGACCAGATCATTTTAAATTTACATCTAATACTTTCTACTTTTCATTGAATTTGTAAAGTGAACTACAATAATACAACTTTTCATAATTCTATGAAAAGTGTATGAATCCAAACCTTGGTAGTCCTCCATGAGCACCAGCTTTGGAAATGCTAAGACAAATCTAAACAAATTGTACATTTTAGATATTATCAAATTTTTATATTAACAGTTTTGCACATATTTATTTTGTTGGATTAGATATTTTATATTTATCACCTGAGAATCTTCTTTGATACCCCAATTGACCCAATTCAGAATAGTGTTTCAAGTTTGGACCAAATTAATAATTTGTTTCTAATAATGATATGTAAAGTGTGTATGCCATGCTTTATTTTTTTTAAATATATATATGTATATATATATATATATATATATATATATATATATATATATATATATATATATATATATATATATATATATTATTTAGAATGCCACATTAAATTGGAATTTCAGGATAAAGCCCTTAATACAAAAAAATCCCTCCTCTCTTCATGCAAAGTCAAAACACACTTCGGAGTATATTTAAAAAGTAGTAAACCTGACTTTCACCAAACATTCACTGTAGGTGGTGAATGTATTTTAATAACAGTAATTGATTAACCAACACTAAATGTATGGTGAAAACCAAATTCCCTGTATTATACATACGCCCATTCATTTTTTAATTCATATCTTCGGAGGCCTAAAATATCTTTAATCTTTTTTTACCTGTGCAGTCTCTTCAATGCAGCCCAGATCCTTACTATAATTGAAAACAAGGAGCAGGGTCCATTAAGTCACTGCTTGTCACATCCAATGTATGAATGGCGCATGTCCTGGTGATCTACTGACCAGCTCAACCCATTAAAGGCAGTGCTGATATAAAAACAACAGAGCTGCCTTCCCTAGACTACAAGGGGTGTTAAGAAGAATGATCATCATGTTTAAAAAGGAATAAACATCTGGTCATTTGAACCAGAAATGCTTCTCTTGATGCTTGCTGAGGGACATGGTCGATGCTGAATATTATTAAAAAAGCAGCTCATTTGAAAGAATGTATACATGGGGAAAGGTAGGTATGTGTCTTTGCATGAACATAATTTTAAAACTGGTCAGAAAGGGGTACAAGTGGAAGTGATGGTAATTAATTACTGGATAGTGAATGCATATGGTAGAGAGAAAGATATTTACAAAGTAATGAACCTCACATTCACCAAACATTTACTGCAGATGATAAGCAAATTTTATGGGAAAATGTTTGAGGAACTGTAAATAAGCACCTATCATGAGAGAAACATAGAGGCTGCTATTGTTGACCTCCTTTGCAAAAGCTAGCTGTTTAGCTATATCTGGCTTTCATTTTTTTTACATCAGAGTCCTATAATAAGCATGCAGCAAATAAAAGTAGGAGAGAAGTCAGAATTCATTTGAAATTCATTAGTTGAGGGTCAGAGACTTAAAAAGCTTAGCAGCCAAAGCATCATTGTGACCCAGGAACAAGACTTTTCGGGGGAGGCTAGCAAAGGAAACCTTAATATTTTCCTTATGTTTCTTTAAACATTTCAAGGTTGAGGTAGGTCTACTAGAGCTAGGGATAGAATTCTAGATCACGGGGGCTCCCCAAGAGAAATCTTGTTACCATGCACAGAATGTGGTTATGAGAGAGGAGGTTATTAGTAGATCAGTGGAGAAGCAGAAAGTGTTGTCTGGAGAATATTCATAGATGAGGTCTGACATATAGGTGGGGCTTGAGCTGTAAATGATATGAAGGCAAAGCATAGTAATATGAATTTTATTCTCAGCTTGATTAGAAGCCAGTGATGAAACTAGCGGTGAGAGATGAAGAGGATGAGGAGTAGTGGGAGAGATAAATAAATCTTGCACAGGTATTCATGATAGATGGTGGAGATGAGAGTCTCCTTCACTCTCATTAGTGGAAGACCAGACAGGAGAATATTGCAATAGTCAAGGTAGTAGATTATGAGCACACGGACTAGAATTTTGGTGATCTTTTGGGTTACAAAGAGGCATGTGTTAGAGATAAGTGGAAGCAACAGAACTTCTAAATGTTCTGGATGAGAGTAATGAAAAGGGCCTGATCAAGGTTATCACTGATGCAATAAACTTGAACAGTGGGTAGAAGGAGTGTACTAGGTGCAGTTATGGATAAAATGAAGAAGGTGAAGAAAGTAAGGTCAAGTTAGCCAGGTTACATGTATTTATCTATTAGATGTCTGTTAAGAAACTGAACTGAGTAGCTTTCCTCACTGTAACCAGTGTGGCTGTAATTGTTTTGTTGGGTAAATTTAGTTGTGCTCACTGCAATCAGTGCAGCTGCATGTGATTAGTTATGTCAGTGTTTCAGCTTCTGTTAGTTTTCAAAGTTTCCTCTGCTTTCCAAAGAACTGAAGAACTCTCTGGAATTAGGGATGATTGAACTTTTGAAAAGTTTGGTTCGACCAGAACACCCGAACTTCCCGAAAGTTTGGGTCCGGATTCCGAACCCCATTGAAATCAATGGGACCCGAAATTCAGTAATCAAAAAACACAATTTTGAAGCCCTAAAACCCAATAAATGCCCCTAAAAAGGGCCTAGGGTTCTGGGTAATGCCCCAGGGACTATTAATCACACAAAAAAAAAGTTCTTAAAAATTGTCATTTTTGATAGAGAGACAATTATTGCAAAAAATATTGAAAAAAAAAGAGAGATTTCTTTGGATTTAGTGTCTGGGGGTCTAAAAAGTGTACCTGTGAAGTTTCAGCTCTGTAGCATGTCCAGAACCAGAAAAAAAATATAATTTTCCTTAGAATTTTTATTAGCGCAGGGATGTGGCTCCGCTCCTATCACACCTATATGTGTGTATGTGTATATATACATATATGTGTGTGTGTATATATACCCCTATACAGAAGTTCAGATGTTATGCCTGCCTCCAAAGACGCCCATAAAATAACCAAAAAAAACCTGCAACAAAAACGCCCAGGTGTGTTGTTGCAGGCGTTTATTGGGCATTTTTTGGGCGTCTTTGGAGGCAGGCATAACATCTAAACTTCTGTATAGGGGTATATATACACACACACACACACATATATATATATACACATACACACATATAGGTGTGATAGGAGCGGAGCCACATCCCTGCAATAATTTAATTAGCGCATGGATGGGGTTCCACTACTTTCACACCTATATGTGTGTATGTGTATATATACATATATGTGTGTGTGTGTGTGTGTGTATATATACCCCTACACAGAAGTTCAGATGTCATGTCTGCCTCCAAAGACGTCCACAAAAAAGCCCAATAAACGCCTGAAACAAAAACGCCCAGGTGTGACAGGAGCGGAGCCACATCCCTGCTCTACTAAATATTCTAAGAAAAATAATCTTTTTCTTATGGCGGTCATCCTGACATGGATGAATTCGGTCACCCTGGCCTACAAGGAGCAGAGCCCCATCCCTGCCCTACTATTAATTCTAAGAAAAATGATATTTTTCTTATGGCGGGTCACCCTGACATGGATGAGTTCTGTCACCCTGGCATAGCAGTTAGAGTCAGTTCACCCTACACTACACTACGGTCACCCTGACACTTAACACTTTCCCTACAGAAACTAGATTATTGAATCTAACTATAGTGGTATATAGTACCCTAACTACACTAGATATACTTTTCCTCACACTAATAATTGCTAAATGACACTTTTGCAGCAGGAGTAACAGAACTGCTTCCACTCTAATACAGGGGCTGTGGAAGACAGTGCTAGAGATTTGGCGGGGCTATGTTATATATTGGGGGGTGTATTCACTACTGATTGGCCTCTGGACCCCCTAGTCACTCCAATCACATTCCTAGCATCCTCCTGCCCCCTCAATTGGCTTTTACTGATGTTTCTTGTCCAATCACAGGCTTTTAAACCCAGTTCCTGTCCCATTGCATTTTGGTCGGTTCTGGTTGCTGAATTCGGCCGAATTTCGAACAGTCAATGTTCGGGTCGAACCGATGGTCGACCCAAACTGTTCGATCATCCCTATCTGGAATATAGGTGTGAAGCAATGCAAATAGCAACATGACTATTTATACAGCCAAGCCAATCCCAGGAAGGATGGCCCAGAAGCCTGCTTTTAACTTCTTTTACTACAAAGCCAAGTCACAATTTTCTTGTCCAAGGACTTTTGCTTCCACTTTACAGAAAGGAGTTCATTGTCCTCAACCTGTACATTGTTCTCTTTTTGGAGTGTTTCACTCAATTCCCCTAACCCTATCCCAGTTACTCCAAAAATAAATTTAAAAAAATAACACCCCTAGACTTGTTATTGAGGCAAAGAGTGACTGTGAATGTGTGCCTAGCTGTGGTGCAATCAGGGCTAGTGCTACAATGGGAAAACCAGAGTAATGAGAGTCAAGAAGTGATTTGCAAAATCCAAGAAATAGTGCATCTCCCATCAGCAAAATGTTTCAAGAGTTTAGAAGCAAATTTGAGGAACGAGATGGTAGCTGGAGAGTAAGAAAGGGAGAGTTTATCCAACTTGGTATGACAGTAGGGCACCAGCAGAGACAGCAGGGGTTGAATAGTTCAGGTAAAGTAGGAGCTTGAGAAGATTTGTGAGTAGGGATAAGCTCAATGCCTGAACACTTGACCATTTACCCATTCAGTGGGAGCAGAACATAATGCATAATAGCATTATTACTTCCACTATTACAAATGACAGCTTTCCTCTGTCAATAGTTGTTAAGGACACCAGCAGGTACAGGTATCACAGAGTCTCTAACAACCAGTGACATCACTGGCTCCATTCACCTACGAAGCCAGGAATCTTCAGCCATGTAAGCAATGGGGTGGAGATTGTTTTAAAAAAACAAATGTTTACCAGGCTCTTTAGGTCTGGTATGAACTTTAAGAGGGACCCATGCAAACATAACAAAGGAAAAGGTGTAAGCCCCCACACAAATTTTATACCAGATGTTTAGGTATAGCTGAAAGCAGTTCAGGAAGAGTAGATAAAGATAGTTGATTCTTAAGAGCACTAAGGAATGTAAAACTGACCCATTTCTGAGAAGGTGAGGTACAAAAGCTAGAAAAGTTTTAAGAAGAAGGAGATAATACAAGTGACAAATTGTGCTTGGTGCTATATAATAGGAGAGAAGGATGTAGCACCCACCTTTAATCAGGCTACTAGATTAAACTTTATTTTTGGCTTCACTGTAGTGAGTGAAGCAATGATTTAATATTTTGGTCTGTTCAGGGTTTCTTGAGCTGGGAGTTTGATTTCCCCCACTTGCTTCTGTAAGAAGCTTCCAGAATATAGAGCAGGGAGATTCAAATGACCAGTGTGAATATTTATCATGCTGCAGCCAATCCCTGGAAGGAGGCATCCAGAAGGTGGCTGTGGAGGTGATAAATGTTTAGGAAGCCTTGTCAGAGTGTTCTTTCCCTCAAGGGAGGGTTCCAGTTCTTGTGGAGCTGCTGAACCTAGAGGCAGCTCTGCTAAGACACGAATGAGCAAGTTTGGGGTGGAGGAACCTGACTGTCCTGACCTCAATCCGAAAGAACACCTTTGGGATGAATTAGAGCAGAAACTGTGAGCCAGGCCTTCTCATCCAACATCAGTGCCTGACCTAACAAATGCACTTCTGGAAGAATGGTCAAACATTCCCATAGACACACTCCCAAACCTCGAGGACAGCCTTCCTAGAAGAGTTGAAGCTGTTATAGCTGCAAAGTATGGGCCAACCCAATATTGAACCCTACGGACTAAGACTGGGATGCCATTAAAGGTCAAGTGCGTGTAAACGTGTAAAGGTCAGTGTCCCAATACTTTTGACAATATAGTGTGTGTGTGTGTATATATATATATATTTGAGTTGTAACAGAGTATGACGCTGAAGGTATGTGGAGCTGATATTTTTAGATCCATATTAAAATATGGAAATTATGCCATGGGATGCAAGCAGGCTGGCAGTGAGTTTCTTGTTTTGCTTATATATATCTAATGTTTAACACTTCAAAATGAAAAACAGCTAAATATATAGTTTAAATGCATTTATGGGCTCTTTTATCTTCTAAAGGATTTGTTTTCCAGGGATCTACACGGTTTTTCTTTTCTGCAGATAAGTAATGCAGCCTGGTCACCTCTCTGCCCCCAGCCTTCAATGTTAGTGTGAACAATAAAGGAGCAGCAACAGACTGATGAGGTAATCTCTCTATTCTCTCTTCCTGCCTGTACCTTCATTGTCAAAGCTTTTACACACAGCGTAATGGATTTCCTCTTAATACTGTCCCTACTTCCATTCCATTTTGAATACTGCCGTATAGAAGATTACTGGAGGCTGATAGCAAGTCAAAGTCGGGTTCTAACACTAGTTGTGTTTAAAAATATATGTGTGGGGCTAGGGTCAAACTGCCTTGTGGATGGGAACCTCTCCATGGATGCGATCACTAGTGCCTGGAACCAGGCAGGATTGTGGTTGTGCAAAGATCAGTATTAATGGGGCATCCATATTTAAAAGTGAGCCGTCCACCTTGCACAGTAACACATTAAGCTTGAGGCTATTCATTGTGAGACACTCTTCTCCCTTGACACTGTACACCCTATCATCCTGAATTCAGCATTTTGAGAAGGACACCAAGGTGCATGTGTCCCACTCTGCCAACCAGCTACGCTGCCACCTCCCTCCCAGTAACAGAACAGGGATCCTTCCGCACACTGACCACTAGGGAGGGAGTCAGAGCAATGACCCCCTTAACTACCAGAGGACCAATTACCCATGCCTGGTACTACCCACTGGCTGGCTGCTATAGCATTCCCACCAATCCTGGTTACCCATAGCAACCACATGTTAGACATGGCTTCTTGCCATCTCCTCTACATGGTTAACCCTTCCTTGCTGGCTGCTCTCTTCATCCCCATTGATGTTACCTGCCCTGTTCTTTGGGTACTCCATGTACCTTAATGCACCCCTTTTAATGACTTCAGACCAGGCATGAAACAGTAAAAGCCACTTTACTGAAGTCTTGCAGCAGTACAGTCCATAATGCACGGTCTTTCAGAAGCACAGACATAGTCCTGATCTAACTATGGTTGGTTGCCCGGTTCATACTTTGGTGAGAGATAGTAAGTTCTTAGTGACAGTCCATTACTGGTGGTTTCCTGGCTCTAGGATGAACCCCATGTGGGAGACCCAGTTGCAGGGAACCCATTGCTCCGATCGGATTACATGGCTCAGCAGGCCTAATACAGCAATCTCATGACGAACCACCTGGCCTTGAGCCGCCTCTTCATGTATTTCTCAAAAAAAGCCCGGGAAAGAGTCCAATTACTGTTAACCCCTTCCCATCCCAGGCTGCCCAAACTAACTACGCAGTCACATACAGCAAATACCTCAATAGTAAAAATACATTCACTGGTATCTTATAAGCACCTGCTTACATATGTGTTTTTTTTAATAAATACATAACATTTTATACATGGCATTTTATATGTGCCTGCATTTTAGCATTATCATTTATTGTTACTATTATTTGTGTATTACAGGTTCTCTTATATAGTGTTGTCAATTTAAGCAGCGCTAGCATTACCATTTAGTTATCTTGTTTAGAACAGTTGTGACTTTTGACCTCCTGGCATACCTGCTGTTGAGGCTTCTACTAGAAGTGTACTTATTTGTACTTATTATTTTGATACTTATCATTTTTACTTATTGAATAATAGATTTTAGCACATAAATTAAAAAGCATGAAAGCTCCCTCACTGCAACAAGGTACTAATATGCCACAGCAAAAACAAACTGCATTAATAATGCCATCTCTGTGGACTGGTCAAGCAATCTATTACCTCCCCATTTTCTAGACCAGTGGTGGTCAGCTTGCTTGGTATGGGGGCCTTGAGCATAGCCCTCAACATCACTAAAAAGGTGCACATAAAATTTAGTCAATATTCAGTGTCAGAAACAGCAGATACACAACAGGATACAGTCAAAGACTTTTGGCATGATACAAGAGATGGTCAGAGACTGCAGATGTGGTAGAGAAGCAGTTCAGAGACCACAGAGATGATACAAGAAATGGTATGAGACTGTGGACATGCTACAAGAGGAGGTCAGAGACTGTGGGCATGGTACAGGAGATGTTCATAACCTGCAGACATGATTCAAGAGATGGCCAGATATTGAGGACATGCTGCAAAAGACTGTCATAGACTGTGAACATGTTAAAAGAGTTGTTGCAGACTGGGGACATGCTTTAGGTGTAGACAGTGGTCCTCAACCCTGGTCCTCAGGGCCCACTAACAGGCCAGGTTTGCAAGATAACTGAAATACATCCCAGATGATATCATTTGCTGCTCAGTGATTGCAGTATTCTAGTCTGCATCTCCCCAAGGTAATACTTAAAATTTGGCCTGTTAGTGGGCCCTGAGGACCGGAGTTGAGGACCACTGCTTTAGGAGGCTGCATAGACTGCAGACATATTACTTGAGACTGCTAAAACTCACTGGGCAATAAAGAAACAGTGGTGTGCATCTGCAGGTGATGCACAAAAAGTACCAAAGGGCCACATTAGTCCGCTGAGCCGCAAGCTAGGCAGCAGGGTTCTAGAATCTGGAGAATTTGTAAACTAGTATGCATTCCTTTGGCTTGCCTATTTCACTAAATCTAGTGTGCTTCTTATACCAGCATTGCTTTTCACCAGCAGCCAGGCTAAAGAATATATCAAAATTGTTCTTAGCAAAGCATTTCAGCAAAGTTCACAAAAAAAGTCAAACAAATGTCCCATTATCCATAATCACATTTGCTTCCATTTATTTGCATATACTGCCTTTGTAAACAGAAGTCCCACTTGTCATATCATCTACTGCCTTTGTCTGTGCCCTTTGTTTGATCCCATATTGTAATTTCCTTATAGTGTATGTCAATATCAATATAGACAAACAAGAATACATTTGTACAGGAATAAATACAATAGTTAAACAGAAGCATTGTCCAGATATGCAGGTAATGGCAAGACAGTGCACCTTTAATTGTCAGCATTATGATACTTATTTAGTAAATCATATACCAGCATACAGAAGAAAACAAATGGGCCAATGAATATTTTTCTGCTATCAGAAAGAAACCCCTATAAAAGACTTGGGGTCTACTGGCCAAGGGCTTAGAGCAGAGCAAGAGAAGAAACCTTCCTTTCTGAACAGCCCCCTAGACATTAATCCCATCCACCAAAAGACAAGCAGAACACACATTACAGATGTCAGGACTGTGCTTCAAACCAATTTCTTCTAACAAAACTGCTCCACTGAAACATAAATTAGCTCCCGCATTAGACAGCAGCGAACCAGTGTCATAAATAAGGCAGAACCATAACGCCACCATAAAGAGAGTGGAAAAGCCACGAAATGAGATAACGCAAGCAAAACAACATCACAAAACCAGTATATATTAGCTGCACTCACATATAAGCATAATACCCATTCTCCCCCTGGGTGACGTATATCTTGGCTGTTTTTATTAGCCTGGAAAACAGGAATGCACGGTCTTATAGTGCAGAGTGCCATAAAAGCTGTTTATTCCCCTCTCTGAAATATATCACATTTCAGCGTAGAGAACAGTGAGTGGTTTTAGGGAAGTGCAGCACTGGATTTCGGGGTGGGGGGAGAGAGTTTTTTCATGCCCTTTGTACAGAACATCTTACCTATCCCCCTTCTAAATGGATAACAGACAAAGATATGTACAGAGTATTAAAAATATTTCAAGGTGTACTCCACCTACAACTGAAACTAAAAGCTTTAAATGCATTCATGGAAGCCGTTTCTTTGCCCAGGAATTCTGTTTTTCATGCAGGCATAATTGTAGTTCACTGGGGAACTCAACTGTCTAAAATCAACTTCACACCATTTATCTGCTGTTATGGGAACCCCACTTGCTTACCCTTGTAAAATGCAGGGGTATTCCCAATCCCACCCTCCAATGACTCTTTCCTCTTTTATATATATATATATATATATATATATATATATATATATATATATATATATATAGATACAGTATCTCACAAAAGCGAGTACACCCCTTACATTTTTGTAAATATTTTATTATATCTTTTCATGTGACAACACTGAAGAAATGGCACTTTGCTACAATGTAAAGTAGTGAATGTACAGCTTGTATAACAGTGTATATTTGCTGTCTCCTCAATTTAACTCAACACACAACCATTAATGTCTAAACCGCTGGCAACAAAAGTGAGTACACCCCTCCGTGAAAATGTCCAAATTGGGCCCAATTAGCCATTTTCCCTCCCCAATGTCATGTGACTCGTTAGTGTTACAAGGTCTCAGGTGTGAATGGGGAGCAGGTGTGTTACATTTGGTGTTTTCGCTCTCACGATCTCATACTGGTCACTAGAAGTTCAACATGGCACCTCATGACAAAGAACTCTCTTGGGATATGAAGAAAAAAGAATTGTTGCTCTACTTAAAGATGGCCTAGGCTATAAGAAGATTGCCCAGACTCTGAAACTGAGCTGCAGCACTGTGGCCAAGACCATACAGCGGTTTAACAGGACAGATTCCACTCAGAACAGGCCTCGCCACGGTCGACCAAAGATGTTGAGTGCAGGTGCTCACTGTCATATCCAGAGGTTGCCTTCGGGAAATAGACGTAAGAGTGCTGCCAGCCTTGTGCAGGGGTTGAAGGGGTGGGGGGTCAGCCTGTTAGTGCTCAGACCATACGCCGCACACTGCATCAAATTGGTCTGCATGGCTTTCCTCCCAGAAGGAAACCTCTTCTAAAGATGATGCACAAGAAAGCCCGCAAACAGTTTGCTGAAGACAAGCAGACTAAGGACATGGATTACTGGAACAAAGTCCTGTGGTCTTAAGAGACCAAGATAAACTTATTTGGTTCAGATGGTGTCAAACGTGTGTGGCGGCAACCAGGTGAGGAGTACAAAGACAAGTGTGTCTTGCCTACAGTCAAGCATAGTGGTGGGAGTGTCATGGTCTGGGGCTGCATGAGTGTTGCTGGCACTGGGGAGCTACAGTTCATTGAGAGTACTATGAATGCCAACATGTACTGTGACATACTGAAGCAGGGCATGGTCCCCTCCCTTCATAGACTGGGCCGCACTGCAACATTCCAACATGATAACGACCCCAAACACACTTCCAAGATGACCACTGCCTTGCTAAAGAAGCTGAGGGTAAAGGTGAACATCACAGAGCTGATGGATGTTAGAGACCTTGCGCTCCTCCACCTTCCTTTTGAGGATGCCCCACAGATGCTCAATAGGGTTTAGGTCTTGAGACATATTTGGCTAGCCCATCCCCTTTACCCTCAGCTTCCTTAGTAAGGTAGTGGTTGTCTTGGAGGTGTGTTTGGGGTCGGTATCTTGTTTAAATACTGCCCTGTGGCCCAGTCTCTGAAGGGAGGGGATCATGCTCTGCTTCAGTATGTCACAGTACATGTTGGCATTAATGGTTACCTAAATGAACTGTAGCTCCCCAGTGCCGGCAGCACTTATGCAGCCCCAGACCAGGACACTACCACTACCATGCTTGACTGTAGGCAAGACACACTTGTCTTTGTACTCCTCACCAAGTTGCCGCCACACATGCTTGACACCATTTGAACCAAATACATTTATCTTGGTCTCATCAGACCACAGGACATGGTTCCAGTAATCCATGTACTTAGTCTGCTTGTCTTCAGAAAACAGTTTGCAGGCTTTCTTGTGCATCATCTGGGACAACAGCCATGCAGACCAATTTGATGCAGTGTGTGGCGTATGGTCTGAGCACTGACAGGCTGACCCCCCACCCGTTTAACCTCTGCAGCAATGATGGCAGCACTCATACATCTATTTCCCAAAGACAACCCCTGGATATGACTCTGAGCACGTCTACTCAACTTCTTTGGTCAACCATGGTGAGGCCTGTTCTGAGTAGAACCTGTCCTGTTAAACTACTGTTTGGTCTTGGCCACTGTGCTCCAGCTCAGTTTCAGGGTCTTGGCAATCTTCTTATAGCCTAGACCATCTTTATGTAGAGCAACAATTCTTTTTTTCAGATCCTCAGAGAGTTCTTTGCCATGAGGTGCCATGTTGAACTTCCAGTGACCAGTATGAGAGAGTGAGAGCTATAACACCAAATTTAACACACCTGCTACCCATTCATCACTAACGAGTCACATGACACTGGGGAGGGAAAATGGCTAATTGGGCCCAATTTGGACATTTCCACTTAGGGGTGTCCTCATTTTTGTTGCCAGGGGTTTAGACATCATTATTGGCTGTGTGTTGTGTTTACTTTGAGGGGGCAGCAAATTTACACTGTTATACAAGTTGTACACTCACTACTTAACATTGTAGCAAAGTGTCATTGCTTCAGCGTTGTCACATGAAAAGGTATAATAAAATATTTACAAAAATGTGAGGGGTGTACTCACTTTTGTGAGATACTATATATATATATATTTATATATATATATATATACAATATTTTCAAAAGTATGGAGACACCTGCCTTTACACGCACATGAACTTTAATGGCATCCCAGTCTTAGTCCATTGGGTTAAATATTAAGTTGGTCCACCCTTAGCAGCTATAACCGCTTCAATTCTTCAGGAAAGGCTGTCCACAAGGTTTAGGAGTGTGTCGGTGGGAATGTCTGACCATTCTTCCAGAAGCACACTTGTGAGGTCAGACACTGATGTTGGACGTGAAGGCCTGACTCCCAGTCTCCGCTCTAATTCTTCCCAAAGATGTTCTATCAGGTTGAGGTCAAGCTCCTCCACCTAAAACTTGCTCATCCATGTCTTTATGGACCTTACTTTGTGCACCGGTGTGCAGTCATGTTGGAACAGGAAGGGGCCATCCCCACACTGTTCCCGCAAAGTTGGGAGCATGAAATTGTCCAAAATGTCTTGGTATTCTGATGCCTTTAGTGTTCCCTTCACTGGAACTAAGGGGCCAAGCCCAACTCCTGAAAAACAACCCCACACCATAATCGCCCCTCCGACAAATGATTTGGACCAGTGCAGAAAAAAGCAAGGTCCATAAAGACATGGATGTACGAGTTTGGAGAGGAGGAACTTGACTGGCCTGCACAGAGTCCTGACCTTAACCTGATAGAACACCTTTAGGATGAATTAGAGCAGAGACTGCGAGCCAGGCCTTCTCAAACTCACAAATGTGGAAGAATGGTCTTAACATTCCCATAGACACACTCCTAAACCTTGTGGACAGCCTTTCCAGAAGAGATGAAGCTGTTATAGCTGCAAAGGGTGGGCCAACTCAATATTGAACCCTACTGACTAAGACTGGGATGCCATTTACCAATGAGTCCTTTTTTCCACAAATAGAGCTTTCTTTTGGTGGTATTTGATCACCTGTGCGATTTTCATTTTTTGTGCTATAAACCAAAAAAGCAACAATTCTAAAAAATATATATACAGTGGAACCTTGGTTTACGAGCATAATTTGTTCCGGAAGCATGCTTGTAATCCAAAGCGCTCTTATATCAAAGCGGATTTTCCCATAGGAAATAATGGAAACTCAGATAATTCGTTCCACAAACATTTATTCATTATGGCAATACAAAATACAGTATAAAGTGTACTGTAGAAATGTAAAACAAACTAAGCTGAACTTCAAAATACAGTACTGTACTGTATACTGTACTGTACATGTACATTATTCTGTTCAGCCCTGTGCAGTGTATTTACTTTCACAATTTGACTTCTCTTTTAAATGTACAGTATGCAGGTGCAATTTGACTTCTCTTTTAAATGTACAGTATGCAGGTGCAGGGGTTACTGTACTGTATTCCGGAGTACTGTACTGTATGTACATACTGTACTGTACTGTACATGTACAGTACAGTATTCTGTTCAGCCCTGTGCAGTGTATTACTGTACTGTACTTTGACTTTGTACTTTGACTCGACTCACGTTTGCCTTCTCTTTACTGTACAGTACATGTATGGGTTCCACCACATCCGCCCATCCGCTCTGCTGTATTCCGGAGACACTCGGCTCGGCTCGGCTAATGACGTCACTTCCGGGTGCGGGCGCCGCTCGTATATCAAAGCGGCGCTCGCAAACCAAAGCAAAAAAAAATAAAAATGATTGCTCGTCTTTCAAGTTGCTCGTAAACCGCGGTACTCGTAAACCGAGGTTCCACTGTATATTTTTCACTTTCTGCTATATAACATTCCCCCCCCCCCAAAAAAAAAATAAAGATTTTTCATCCTTTTAGGCCAATTTGTATTCTGCTACAAATTTTTAGTAAAAACAAAATCACAATAAGCGTATTTTGATTGGTTTTGCGCAAAAGTTATCGTGTCTACAAACTAAGGGAAAGATTTTGTCATTTTTATTCATTTTATTTTTTTTACTAGTAATGGCGGTGATCAGCGATTTTTAGCGGAACTGCGACATTGCGGCGGACAGATTGGACCCCTAACTGACATTTTTGACACTTTTTGGGGGGGACCAGTGACATTACTACAGTAATCAGTGCTAAAAGTATACACGGTTACTGTAATAATGAGACTGGCAGGGAAGGGGTTAACCCAGGGGCGATCAAAGGGTTAAGTGTGAGCCTAGGGGAGTGTTTTCTAACTGTGGGGGGGAGGGACTTGTGAAATGAACACAGAGACCTGTGATCCTAAATAGTTGTGTGTTTACAACAGCAGACCATTGTTCTCTCTCTGCAGGGAGCGATCGCGTGTGCCCGGCGGCAATCGTAGTCGCTGGCCCCTGTGGATCAGCATAGTGGGGGTGGGCGCGAAACGCTGGTTGGCTAGTGGGGGGTGGGCGCGAAACACCGTACCAGTATATCTGCGGCGGGCGGTCAGCAAGTGGTTAAAGTTCATGTGTGTGTGTAAAGGCATGCTTCTAAATACTTTTGACATTGTAATGTGTGTGTGTGTGTATATATAGATATATATAGAGAGAGAGAGATTGAGAGAGGGGTGTGTTACAGACCACAAAATCACATATCTTCAGGAAGCTGACCCCACTCAGAAACATAAAGGCTTACCATAAGCAAATAGAAAAGGTTCATGTGTGGTTGCAAGTTTCCCGATTTCCAGCTAAGTTGCCATTTTGTTACATGCCACTGCTCTTTAACAATGTTCTGCTTTTAAAAAATAATACTGGCAGAAATACAGTCATTACACACTTTATTAGGTACACCTATCAAGTACCACAGAGAAGCCTTTTCGCTCTCAGCTCAAGCTGAATTCTTTACAGTATGGATTTAAATCAGTGCAGCAAAAGTTCCTTAGGGATTTACACATTCTATAGCTTTACGCATTTAATGCAGAATTGACAGTAACTTCATGTTGCAAATCTCCTGTTCTACCTCATCCCTAAGGATTCATGTTGTGTATGTCAAATTCTGATCCTACCATCTGCATGTTGGAGCAGGATTCAAGATTTGTCAAAGCAGGCAACGTTTTTCCAGTCTGTACTGGAATTCTGAAATGGCATGGTGGGTTACCTAAAGTGCTCTCACTAACTACGACATTCCTTTAAAGTATTTGTAAACCCTCACCCTTAAAATAGAAATGAAAGGCAAAACATTTTTGTATACATATAAAAAAAAAAAAAAAAAAACATTATAATTACTTTTTTTTTTTATCACATTCCCTCTGTTCTCAGCTGGATAATGAGTGCAGAGAGCTAGGGGAGGAGAAGCAGCAGCACACTGGTTTTCCTAGTGAATAGCTGCGCAAGGGACGGGGGTTTCAGCACCAGTCTGATCACTGGAAGAGAACAGTTCTCAGCACAGCTAGAAAACTGACCACACTGTGCTCTCCTGCCTAGTGTTGTCAGTTTTTATTAGGAAAGCAGAAGGATGGCAGGAACACCAGATATTTCACACAAAAGAAATAATACAAAGAGAACAGTCCACATGGTACAGCAAGCATATATCAGGAATATGAAATTCTGGATTGACATATTCTTTAACCACATTCTGCCCGGACTGTAACAGAATGACTCCAGGCAGGGGATCAGTTATCCTGACTGGGCGTCATATAACGTCCAGTAGGATAAGCCGCTAACGTGCAGTGTGTTGCTCTGACACACCACATCTTTGATCTCGTTAAAGAGCCTAATGCCTGGGCTCTTTACCATGTGATCAGTTTTGTCATATTCTAACCAGGAAGTGCCGTTTATCGGCTTTTCCTCTATTCGCGCTGACAAGGCGTGGGTAAAGGAGAGCCTATCAGCGTTTCTCCTGACAAGGGGGAAGTCTGCACTGATAATCAGCGAATCGATTATTAGTGCAGACCCATCAAAGATGCCAACCTGTGCCCACCAGGAATGCCAACCCGTGCCCACCAGGGATGCCAACCTGTGCCCACCAGGGATTTACCTCACTGCCCACCAGGGATGTCAATTAGTGCCCAACAGGTATGCCAATCAGTTCCCATAAGGATGCTAGTCCGTGTCTATCAGTAATGCCTGTCAGTGCCTCCTCATCAGTGAAGCCTATCAGTGCCGTCCATCATTGCCACCCATCAGTGCCCATTAGTGCTGCCTATCAGAGCCCATCAGTGCCACCAATCAGTGCCCATCAGTGCCACTTATCATGCAAAGAAAACTGGGCTCACTTCACTCTATGAAGCAAAAGCAGCAAATACTTTTCTTCCACCTGCTCCCCCACTGTTATCCGCTTTCTTAAGTTTCTTGCATAATTTTAAATTTTTCTGAGCAAATGGAAAATTAAGGAGAGGCTTTGTGCAACTTCATTCCCATGTGACAACACTACGCCTGACTGGCTATTCTGGCACCAAGATTTTGGTTGTGAGAATGCAGCAATAAGTGTCATGTGATCCACTGTACCTACAGTACAGTATGAGTTGCAGGAACTTCTTGAGCAGGCTTGCAGTGGTTCAGAACAGAAGAAGCCCCAAATGAAAGACAAGTACATTCTGTTTATAGAATAATGAGTCTGTGTCCTTGCCCAGTATGGGAAAAGTACAAATTAAATTTAAAGGCTAAGGTCACCTATATTTTTTCTAAATTCCAGGTCCCCTATGTACCAATACACTATTAATGTACTTCGGTTGCAGAAAAATAAAAGCTTTCTTTGATTTTTAGAACAAGGCCTTACCTCAGCCCTGGTGTGTTCCATAGAAAAGTTCATGACTACCTGGTATGTAAATTTAGGACATGAAAACCAGTAAGACACAGGAAGAAGATCACTAGCTGACCTCATTGGCACACACACCCTGCACCCATGAACTCTTTTTGCACAACATCCCGACATATCTCCAGACATGCATTTGCCTAGCTTGTCAATGTAGGCCGCCACAGCTGCTATGTTTGCACAGCATCCCCAGCATACCTCCAGATGGGCCCGGGCCCCATGCTAAAGTTTCTGGGGCTGCATGTGACCCACAGAATGTGGGATGGACACCCCTGATGTAGTGCAAGGGCCTGCCTTACTGGATACAGAATAAATGAATAGATAGATGGGTCCTTCTATTTCCATAGTTAAATCTAAAGGAAATTGTTCAGGAGGAAATTAAAGGAGGCCACATCCCATTAGAAAATACAAAGGCCAAAAAAAAAAAAAAAAAAAAGGTCAACCGTGACCCTCCAGGTTCTTACAAAAACTGTTTTATTTAAAAAATAATCCTTCAGTCAGAAAGGAAGGTAACTGCTGCTGGTAAAAATTGTAAGCAGTACCAGAAAGTATTAAACCTTTCAGAAACACCCAATACACGTATTTTTTTTTTTAACCACTTGCCGACTGCCGCACGACTATTTACTGCGGCAGTCTGGCTCTCCTGGGCAAACCGGCGTAGGGCTACGTCGCTTGCCCAGGAGCTTCTAGGGGGCGAGCGCGCGCCGCCGGAGGCACGCTCCTGCCCCCACTCGTTCCCTGACATCCCCGTGCGAGTGACCGGCGGTTCCGACTTCCGCCGGTCACTGATGATCTCCCGCTGGAGAGGGAGAAAGGCAGGCGGCTGATGTAAACAAAGCTGCCTGTCATTCTCCCTGAACTAACTGCAGAGACTACACGATCCTGCTATGTAGGATCGTATGTCTCTGTGGTTACATCACAAGCCACGCCCCCCACAGTTAGAATCACGCCCCTAGCGATACATTTAACCCACTGATCACTAATTCATTTTTACAGTAACAATGCATATGTATAGCACTGATTACTGTAGTAATGTCACTGGTACTCCCAAAAGTGTCAAAAATGTCAGTCAAGGGTCCGATTTGTCCGCCGCAATGTCGCAGTCCCGCAAAAAAAATCACAGATCGCCGCCATTATTAGTTAAAAAAAAAACAATAAAAATGACACAAATCTTTCCCATAGTTAGTAAACGCAATAACTTTTGCGCAAACCAATCAAAATACGCTTATTGCAATTTTTTTTACCAAAAATATGTAGCAGAAAACAAATTGGCCTAAAATGTTAAAAAATTTTGATTTTTACATTTTTTGGGGGGAATTTCATATAAAAAAATGTGAAAAATATTGTTATTTTTTTCCAAATTGTCGCTCATTTATGTTTAATAGCGCTAAAAGTAAAAATCGCACAGGTGATCAAATAGCACCAAAAGAAAGCTCTGTTTGTGGGAAAAAAAGGACATCAATTTCATTTGGGTACACTTTCGCACGACCACGCAATTGTCCGTTAAAGGCATGCAGTGCCAAAACCCAAAATAGGCCCTGGTCTTTGAGCAGCCAAATCCTCCAGGGCTTGGTTTAGCGAGAGAGTCCCTAAAAGAAAGGCAAAAAAATATATGTTGGATGAAGTACAGTAACCAATAGCAAAGACTTAGAATCCTGGTTATTATGGCTCACCTAGTAAAAAATGAATTCTAACTATTTGCTATGACTTAGCATCCATTTTTTTCTTTTCTCCATGCCTTATTACATTAAACATTAAAATATTAATCACAATTTTAACTTGAATGAAATTTTTCTAAATGCCATGGCAGCCAGGTGTGGAATCATTTGGCATAATTATATGTTGTATACCATTGCAATTGTGTAATAATATGTATTTCATATTTGAGCCTGTTCCTCTGGCACATCACAAATTCTGAAAAAAAAAAAGAATAGCTGGTTATTAGACATACACATCTGAACAGTATTATTTACATGTACTTCATGATATCATAGAATATTTCCTTTCCTCTGTATAAACATATTTATGTGCTCGGCGAACTGCTAGCGCTTCTATCTTTTCTTCCTGTGCGGAGGACGCAGGGAAACTATTACTGCCTTTAATTGTACAGCAGTTTTCAGGCGCTGCTGTATCAAATGTTGAATAGAGAATAATCCATTAAAATAGCTGACTCCACCCCTTGTGTGCGAGCGTGTGAGTGTGTATGCGTTTTTATTAGTCCCTGAAATGAAGTGATAAAGTACAGCCGGAGTATTACAGTTGATCTCACCTCATGCCCTAGGCTTTGCAAATCTTGGGAAAGATTATAGATGCATGGTGCCTCGTCTGATATTTGAAGCAAGAATACTTTATAACTGAAATCTGTCTTCTCCGGGGGATGAAAGCCAAACAAATTTAAGGATTAAATCACACAGAGGTATAATCCCACAGGAAAACCTGCTTCAGTTATTATGATTATATTGTGATGAAGGCAGAGCGCTTGTGAATACCATTGCAGGAAATCATTTTTTTCTGCTTCCGAATGGTAGATTAGGAGACATTTTTTTCCAATGAATAATAAACTCAGTGCATGCAGTTCCTCTCTCTAGTCATAGTTTAAGGAGAGTGTGTGTGTATGTGTGTGTAGTATCCTAAATGAATATAGTGTTGAAGTGTATATACATAAGCACAGCAAGACCAATTTAATATGTTGTTGGAAGCTATGAGTAAATGCAAAGCTCAAGATGTCACAGCAGCCAACCAGACGTTACCTTAAGTCTGACTAGTTAAATGATTATTCCTGATTAGCCGCTGAGGACTACTGTATTCTGCTCATCATGGTTGCTGCTTGTATTGACTTACTGAATGAGGCTGTGTATGTGTTTTTTTTTTTTTTAATCACTGAGCTATTAGAGTCAGTTCACACTGGGGCGAAACGACTCTGTACTACTTCTGGGGCAACTTGTGCATTCCCATGCACCACGACTTCGGAGCCACTTGCATGGACTTCACATAATGGAAGTCTATACAAGTCGCTCCGAGGTCGCCCCGAAGTAGTACAGGACCCTTTTTCTAAGTCGGAGCTACTTGTGTCGCACCTATTAGAACGGGTCCTGTAGCAGTCAATGGACTGCGAGGGAGCGCGAATTGTCAGGCTGACAAGTCGCCTGACAAGTCGCACTAGTGTGGACCGGGTCTTAAAGCCAAACTCTGGTATAAACAAATATTGTCTAACTACAAAAGTCATTACAATTCTTCCTTGAGCTTTGGTGTACTGCCGTGGCCAAAACTTTTGAGAATGACACAAATATAAATTTTCACAAGGTCTGCTTCCTCAGTTTTTGTGATGGCACTTTGGATACATTCCACAATGTTATGAAGAGTAATCAGATTAATTGCATTTAATTCAAAGTCCCTTTTTGTTATGAAAATGAACTTAATCCCATAAAAAAACATTTCAACAGAATATGTGAAGAAGGCTTCATGGTGCCCAAGAAAGTCCAGCAAGCGCCAGGACCTTGCAGTTGATTCAGCTCCAGGATCAACTGTAGGAAATGGCTAAACTCTGGTACAAACAAATATTGTCTAACTACAAAAGTCATATCTATTCTTCCTTGAACTTTGGTGTACTGCAGTGGCCAAAAATTTTAGGAATTAGATAAATATACATTTTCACAAGGTCTGTTCCTCAGTTTTTGTGATGGCACTTTGGATACATTCCACGATGTTATAAAAAGTGATCAGATGAATTGCAATAAAGTTAAATTCCCTCTTTGTTATAAAAATGAACTAAATCCCATAAAAAAACATTTCCACAGCATTTGTGAAGAAGGCTTCAGGGCACCCAAGAAAGTCCAGCAAGCGCCAGGACCGTCTCTTGCAGTTGATTCGGCTCCGGGATCAACTGTAGGAGATGGCTAAACTCTGGTATAAACAAATATTGTCTAACTACAAAAGTCATATCGATACTTCCTTGAACTTTGGTGTACTGCCATGGCCAAAAAACAGGCTTAGACTGTTTAGTCTACCTACATACTGAGCCTACTGAGAAGGTGAGGCAAGTTCAAAAGGTAGTTAGGGACTAAAATGTTATGTAGTAAGAGAGGGGGGAGTAAAAAAAATCAAGTTCAGCATTCTGGGGTACTAATAGCTTTAGGCTCTGTAATTGGTGTTAATAGCTGCTGTTTCCAGATGGATGCATCAGAAGGTGTGATAAATCTCTTGCAGCAAAGTGTCATTGAAGGGAAATGGCTCTTTATTAGGCTTAAAACGAAGGAGGATTTAACCTCCGTAGTGGTATTCCCGAGTGTGGCTCGGGGTGAAATTTTAGTGCCAATAGTGGTAACCCTGAGCCACACTCGGGGTACCACCAGGGAGCATCGCTGGATTCTGGTAGAGGGTACTTACCTTGTCCCCGGGATCCCGCGATGTGTCCCTGCAGCATACGGCAGCCAGATCTTCCACCCGATGCTGTAAACCCTGGCTTCCGTCTCCTGCGACGTGACGCTCGCAGGGGGATGGAACCGGCGGCAAATTCGAATAGTATAACACACAAACACACTATATATATATATATATATATATATATATATATATATATATATATATATATAATATATGTATACGTATATATATATACACTTTAACTTATTTATAGTTATTTATTATATTATAATTTATGGTTTTGTGTTTCAAACTTTATCATACCCGAGATGTTATTAAGAAGAACGCACAGTAAAAAAAAATTATATGTAAATAGTTGGTTTGGGCTGCTCGTCCTTCAGAAGTACTAGCAAAATAATGGTACCGCTTTCAGCACCTAAAATCGGAAACAATCATGCCGCCAGGGAGGTTAACAGTTAGTTATAGCTATGATGCAGGTAAGAGACCCTCCTACCGGTTTCCCCTCTGGCAGTCCTCTAATAGCAACAAGTGGTCTATATAGTGGGGGTCCCCTTAAGCAGCGACACAGCAAATGGCAGCAGATGCGATGGCGATTTGGGCAGCGATTCTGGAATGCATGCACCTGTACTCATATCAGCCTCCTGGTCCCAGCGTCCAGCACAGCATTCCGCTCTCCCACTCCCCAAAGATATTCAAATTAGAATTTTTACAATTTGTGTCATGTTGAAATTACACTTTTCAATACCTTTTCATATGCAAACCCCATGATTTCCCATGCATAAAGAAGAGAAAGTGGAAAGGGATGTAGAATTAAAGCCGCCATTGAGCAATACAATTTTATATCCAGCCCTTAGTGGAGCTCTGTAGTGACTGTGATTTACTGATCCTTTTATCTTAGTACAAGCCTGTGGGGTTGATTTACCAAAGGCAAAAAAGCTGTTCACTTTGCAGTGAAAGTTGCACATTGCAAGAGAATTTCCCCCAGGGCTTAATGAATAAAGTTCTGCTGACTTCCATCATCCAGTTCCTGGAACATTGTTTGCAAAGTGAAATTTCACTGCATTTACTAAGCACTGGGGAAAATTCCCTTGTAAAATGCAACCGCCCTTGCAAAGTGAACAACCTATTTGCCTTTAGTAAATCAACCCTTGTCATTTCAGATCTCTGATGTACAATAAACACAATGCTGTCACTGGGTGGCTTATACTGTAATTAATTTTATCCCCAGTACTGACTAAAAAACACAATATTGTTTCTAAGAGAGGGGCTTTCTCTTGAAAAAGCTGTCATTTGAAAAGGGACCTGAAAGAAAAACATTTTTAGTTAAAGAGTGTAACGTTTAAGCCACATGAATTTTCAAAAATACAAAGAATCAAATTTAGTTACGGTATAAGGACTTTGAAGTATTTGTGAATAATTATGCCCCATTAAATTGTCATAAATTACACCAATCTTTTAAGTATTTTTCTTTTATGCACACAGTTCCAATAATTTGGATAGCTTTGTAACTTTACTTGAAGGACAAAATGTCTAATAACTTCCTCACAATGTAATATTTGTGCCTTGCTTATTCTTTTTTTATTTAGAAAGATTTATATAAGTCTATATTCACAAAAAAAAATGATTATGATTTTTGGACCGCTTAGGTCCGCAGGGGAAGTATATTATACAAGTTGGTTTCTCTTGTCTAGTTCTGAACTCCAACTGACAGATTCTCCAGGCCAACTAGGACATATTGGGGTTGATTTACTAAAGGCAAATAGGTCATTCCTCTGCAAAGGATTTTGCATTAGTTTTCTTCTTTTAGAATTTTTCCCCTTTGTTTTCACCTGGTGATCTGGCCAGTAACACACCTCCCTGTATTAGTTTGCCCCCACTCTAGATGAAAGAGAACAGGGGCAAGTTTGAACAACAGCGTTGTCAGTCTTGGAGGGTGGGGGTGGGAGTAATAGATGTACTAGCAGATTTAGATGTTCTAACAAATTGAAGCTAAACTTCAGTTCACACTGCAGTTCAACAAGCAGTTACAGTAAGTCTCGGTTCACACTGGGGCAACTTGTCAAGCGACTTAGCCGCCTAAAAAGTCGCACTCCATTCAGTGCAATGGAACCATTCTAATCGGAGCAATTCAAGTAGCTCCAACTTAGAAAAAGGTTCCTGCACTACTTGCATTGACTTCTATTAGAGAAGTCTTTTGCAAGCCCCGCTGAAGTCGCGCTGCACGGGGCGGCTTCAGATATGGGCGACTTAGAAGCTGCCCCAGTGTGAACCCAGTCTAATGCTTTTCTTTCTTTTGGGGAAAAAGTTTTACATGAGTAAATATAAGCTGATCATTGTAAGTAACCCTGTCAGTGATAAATTACTTGTCTCAACCCCCTCACTGCTACATTTTCACAACAGCCTGTTCTGTTGAAAAACAACAGACTAAGAGCCGGTTCACACTACCGCGACCAGAAAGTCGCCCCATGAAGGAGCGACTTTTTAGCGTGACTTTGAAGAGACTTGTTACTTGTAAGAGACTTGGAAGAGACTTGTGCACTACTTTGAAGAGACTTAAATGATAGGTGACTTTGTCTGTGGGGAATGCCTGGCTAATCTTTTTCTTCTTCCTGGAAAGTCTGATCACAATCCCTTGAAAATAGATAAGGTTACGACTTAGTGCCGGTTCACACTAATACGACTTGTCAGGTGACTTGGTTAGCCTGGCAAGTCGTGCACCGTCGCGGTCATTGAGTAGTACAGGACCTGTTCTAATAGGAGGGACACAAGTCGCTCCAACTTAGAAAAAGGGTCCTGTACTACTTCGGGGAGACCTGGAGGCGACTTGCATAGACATTCATTTTATGAAGTCCGTGCAAGTTGCGCCAAAGTCGCGCTGCACGCGACTTCACAGGTCGCGCTGCACGCAACTTCACAGGTCGCCCCCTAAGTCGGAGCGACCTAGTGTGAACTGGCACTTAGAGGCGACTCCCATTGAAGTCTATGTGCACAAGTCGGATAGAGGTCGTCTTGAAGTAGTACAGGAACCTTTTCTGAAGTCGGGGAGACTTCAGTAGTGCATATTAAGATGGCTTTCATTCATTTACATTGAATTTGTGATGACAAGAGACTTGGGGCGACTTGAGGGCACACAAGTCGTGTCCCAAGTCGGAGTAGTGTGAACCGGCTCTTACTAGCCAGATCACCAGGTGTAAACTAAAGAGAGAACACCTAAAAAATACAAAACCAATGCAGCTATCACATCTAAGAATTGTTAAGCTGCAATATAATAAATGTTTGCTTTTTGGTTCATCTACCAGGCGTCTTCAAACTATGGCCCTCCAGTTGTTCAGGAACTACAATTCCCATCATGCCTAGTCATGCCTGTGAATGTCAGGGTTTTACAATGCCTCATGGGATGTGTAGTTCTGCAACAGCTGGAGGGCTGTAGTTTGAGGATCCCTGATCTAGTCGGACCCTTTTAATATTAATTTTGTTTTTTTTGTTTTTTTTTTTGCAATAAAAGTTTTATTGAAATGAAAAAAAAAATTAGGTTTTAAGTTTTAACATTAGGGTACATGTACAGTTTTTCATGCAATACAAGTGGAATAATCAAGACCCACTCCTGCCACATAGCAATATGTGAACAATGTATCATATGGTAACAGGATACTACAAACTGTTGACATGTTAAACTTTTATTTTCTTTTTTTAACCTGAATATAGTTCTATGGTTACCCCAAGAATATTTAAATTAACTTACTCTTGCCTGACAGACTAGTTTTAAATGTTCTTTCTGCTAATCTGAGGTCATGTCCTCATGTTCTTGATCTTGATCTTGGCTTCACATTACAGTCTTAATGTATTTAGAGGTTTCAGTCACGCCCCACCTTTCTCTTCTTTCCTCCAGACAAATGTACAAATTATGGTCCAGCAATCTCTACTGATATGTTTTATCCCCATACCTTTCATTATTTTTGTTGCCCACCACCGGACTTGTTCTATCTTATCAATATCTTTTTGTAAGTGAGGTCTCCAGAACTTTACCAAAATGATTTAACAAATTAAAGCTGCTTTATAAATAAAAATGAGCGGTGTTCCAAACTTTAAAAGGCCTAACTAGATTTAAAGTGACAGTAAATTCTGGGTATTCTAAAGGATTAGTAGTTTTTCGTTGCATTTTTATGCTCTGAGGTTCTTTCCGGTTAACTGTGTTTATGGGTACAACTAAATGTTACAATATAGCTTGTTGCAACTCTTGTCCTTAGGTTGACATGCTGAGCTGGTGAATCAGAGAAGGAAAACTTAAAGTGGAGCTCCCCCTAAAAGGGGAGGTTCCACTTTAAGGCCTCCTCACACACTCACCCGCTCCTGGTGAAGAAATAGTACTTTTGAGGAGCGAGGGGGGTTGTATGGTACCCAGATCCCACTTCCACTCCAATCACCTAGGTGATTGGAAGCAGACGTTCCTCTCCCTGCAGTCTTCTGGGACATGTGACAGGTCCCAGGAGATTGTGAGACCAGTCACAATGCGCAGTGCCACTCGCACATGTTCAGTGGGCACCCAGCTCTGAAACAGAAAGCTGTCATAGCTAGGTGCCCACAGTTAACATGCTGGGGCTGGGGACAGACTACAGGAGGGGAGAATGGCTGAGGTAAGCCCATCGCTGGATTATTGGACAGGTGAGTGGCTGTTAATTAAAAGTCAGCAGCTACAGTTTTGACTTTTAATTTTTACACACTGACTGGAACGCCAACACTGCTGGTCAATGTTTCCTGCTCTTTCCTGCAGGTCATACCATATAAATAGGGGCTCAGTAAGGGGGGAGTTCAAGATCTATTGTAAAGATATGACCATTATTCAGCCTCTTTGCCCCATTTTGCGAACCTATTCGGTTCACAAAACAGATGGATTATTGCTGGACTTTGCTGCTAAACTCAGGTTTACTACCTCATGGGGTATTTAGAGAGCCTTTTACAGAAACGAATGTTAAAGATGTCTTTGGGAACTGTTTCTATATTAGCTTCAACTACTAAATAACTTTGTTGTTCAGTTCAATTGCCAGGTCTGAAGTCCTTAAAGTGGTGCATGTAAGGTGTTTTAAAAGAACAGGGCTTACAACAAGGGGACTTAGGAGGTTACACAAGATTCAGTACAGAGGTCTAACAAGCTGAATGATATTTAGAGCCTAGAGGAAGCTAAATTTCCATTGCTAATGATTACCATATTTGCATCACTTGCTAAAGCAGCCACCCAGCAAGGAGAGGGGTGACTTGGCAGAGGTGACAGATACTCTGGTAGCGAATAGGTGTCATGCTCGGCCCACTTACTAGCAACTGGATCCACACATAATAGGACCACCCTCACAGAACAGAGCCATGGGAGAGATGAAAAGGGGCCCTGGGAAGGAGAACAAGCATTGGGTTAACAAGAAGTGTGTTTCCTGTGTCCAATAGTAACATACAGACATTGTCACTGGGAGTGAGGTGACAGGTCTGCTGAGTTGATGGAGACTGGTACATGCTCATGGTACCGGCTAAGAAATGCTGCACACCTGGAGGGAGAGGTTCTTTCTTTAACAGAAGTTGTGTCCAAAGTGCTTAGTGTTACCAGTGTAAGAAGCATGGCCACAGATTACTACGAGGTAACTGTGCAAGGGTACTGCTCACTTTAACCATTTCCTGCCCAGCCTATTATAATATTACAGCTGGGTGGGTGCTCTACTATAATAGGTGGACGTCATATGATGTCCTCCCAGTTGTATGCCTCTCAAGAGTCCCCTAGGGCATGCAGCGGCACAATCTGCATCTCCGTCCAGCCTCAGATATCTGTTGTAAACAGATTTTAGGCCCCTCTATGTGGTTGAGCTGTGAAAAGTTCTAACATGTGGTATCTTCATACTCAGGAGGAGTAGCAGAATGTGTTTTGAGGGGTAATTCTAACTATGCCTATGATGTGTGTTAGCAACATCTTATTAACCAGTTCCCATTCGGTGTATTACAGAATGAAGCTGGCAGGAACCTCTCACCCCTCCAGGCGGGCGTCATGTAACATCCTCTAGCCGCTCGTGCACAACGAGGCAATTGGGAATGAGGCATATTCCTTCAACACAGCCTATCCCCAATCAGGATAAAGAACCAATGAAAATGCCTACCCTGATAAATGATAATAATGAGTAATGTCATTCAAAGTGTGACAGCGCTGAAAACCTAAAAATGGCCTGGTCAGGAAGGGGATGAAAGTGTCTGGTATTGAGGTTAAGAAATGTTGTTATTTTTTATTTAAATAGCAAAAACTAAAAAACACAATGGTGATTAAATATCCCCAAAAGAAAGTGCTATCTGTCTCAAAAAATGATAATTTGATTTGGGTACAGTATTGCATGACTGAGTAATTCAAAGTGTGACAGCGCTGAAAACTTAAACATGGCTGGAAGGGGGTAAGAAGTGTCTGCTATTGAGGCGGATAAATCTGGAGACTTGCCTAAATGATGATTTAACATGACCACAGCTCCTGCCTATGGTTTAGGCATTAGCGAGTGCAGTTCCACAGTGTCACCGCAAAGAGGTCTTAAGCCCCGTCCACAGACTTTCCTTTAGAGAGTGGCTACATTTGTTGTCCATGATCCCACTGTATGTAGGAACATAGCCACCGTCTCTTGCTCAGTCCTGAGATATACTGGGGACTATGGGATTTGTAGTGTGCATAGAGCGGTGCATATGACTGCAACTACCGTGCAATTTTCATTCCAAACAAATGGAAGTGAAGAGGAAAAAATGAGGTTGGGGACTCATGAAGGTATTACAAACAGGCAAGAAAAAAAATAGATTACTGGGCGATTAAGTAGTGGATGTATATGGACTTCTTTTGGAGAATAAGGATAGTGTCACTTTAATAATTATTATTATTAGACATATCATAGTGTAAACGTAGAATGCCTTCATGTTGCAGAACAGGCTACAACTAAATTAAAAGTATTTTAAGAAAAATGACTCATAATAACTCATAGCTCATAATAATGAAGTGGAAAACACTTCCTATTTAAAACCAGGTGCAATACCAACTGAACATGGAATGAACATATAAGGCTTATCAAACACAATAGGAAATGGATAGATGGATAGATAGATAGATAGATAGATAGATAGATAGATAGATAGATAGATAGATAGATAGATAGATAGATAGATAGATAGATAGATAGATAGATAGATAGATAGATAGATAGATAGATAGATAGATAGATAGATAGATAGATAGATAGATAGATAGATAGATAGATAGATAGATAGATAGATAGATAGATAGATAGATAGATGCAAAAGCTCCATGTAACCTTTGCCTTATCTTAAACAGACTGTGGACACTGCTTGCTAATTACAGCGAGGAATTGATTAGCATGCTGTAAAACATACGTTCACGTATAGGATTCTGTGTTATGGCTTCAAGGTCTGTTAGCTCAGTCAAGTTGTCATTGACAATTAAATGGCCTAAGGGAAAACGGATATTGCCTCCAATTAGGCCAGCAATCGGTTTTCACACTTCATTAGTGGAAACAGATCCTTCATCTATAGAGCTGGAGATGTACAAATGTGTGAATCTATCTTCTAAAGGGCTACTCCACCCATGCTATATTCTTGTTGGTGTCTTTATTTATTAAACTTTATTGGTTACTTTATTCATGAAAATATATTGGTCATTTCACCAGAATGTTTAATTCTGGGCTTGTGAATACATAGTGAAAAGGTATAGTGTGGTTCAAGACATAGTAGAATATCCATCCATATACTGTAACTTCAAAGAGTTACACAATGCTTCTGCTTGTGTTAGAAGCTTGTATTCGTAACCAAAAAAAAAGGTTGTCAGTTGGCTGTAAAATATTTCCTCTAAATGCTCTTTAACCTGATTTGTATTTGTGACTTAAAAATCTGGAGAAAATTGCTGTTGACAGTTTATAAAGTTTATTTTCATTTGTCACTACATTTGTGGTTATTAGGCTCATTGAAATAGTTGGGGATAACAAATCATCCTGCAAATGAGGGACTGTATATATCACTGACCTGAAGTATATAAACATCATAGTCAAATCCAGAATTGTCACAGTTTGAGCGTAGGGTAACAGGATGCCCTTAGACCAGACTCATCCAATATTTTGTAATCCTGAGACAAGGCACCTTGTTCTACCTCAGTAATGGATATAAATCATTATTGGGTAACACCATTATGTATTCAGGTTCTGCCTGACTTGGACAAATAAGGTTTGTAATGTCTCCTGAGTTTTGAAGCCCAGACAGAGCATATTAGGCCTTATTTAAAGCGAAATTAAAACTGGAAAAAAATAAATAAAATGGCCCCCAGGAGCTTTATACCTTAAGGTACTTGTAGGCACAAACATATTAGCACCTTACGGCAAACTTACCTGCCAAGCGATCCTCTCCAGTGCTACAGTGTCAGCACTCTCTGCTGGCAAGGGTGCTCTCACCATCTCCCAGCCTTCCTTCCTGGGTGCAGACTTTTCAATTATTTGATTGCCCAGGCTGCAGTGACATCACTTTGTGCATGCACAAAGGAGTCACATCATCAAAATACAGAGAAGTGCAATAAATGTACACTGCACTGGGCATGCGCAGCACAGTGTACATAACACTGACAGGCAGGTTCTGACAGAGTTCAATTCAACTTTAAAGTATGACTAAAGGTAAAATCTTGTTTTCCTTCATTTGGTGCCAGAGGACAGGGGTCAATGTGTCCTAACAGACAAAAAGACAGACATTTTGGGTAGAGTGGGGAATGGTGAAAACCTGAAGAAAGGGGGTTGCAATTACAACTTACAGTCCCCTGGTACTGGGTCTTCTTGCTACTTAGCTATCAGGAAGTAGAATACCAAAGTCCAGTTCTTTATTGGAACACCATTTGATATAGTTACACAATTACATATTTAATCTGGTTGAAAATAGTCTATCCAATTCAAGCGACAGAGAAATAAAAAATCTTGATTCACATGTTGTGCACTTTAGTCTTTAATCCATTTTTTTTTTTTACATCCACAATGCAAAAACGACTTGAGTGGCAGGTACCAGGCCTGTATGTAAGTAATCCTTTTTACACCACACTGGACACAATCTTTAGTAATTCACTAGAATACACACGTAAGCTATTCAGTAAAATAGTGCAGAGGGAGATAAACTAAATTCATTGTGAATTTGTAAACATAACTTTGTAAACATAACTCTTAGGCCCCGTTCACATTCCCGCAATCCGACTTCCCGGGGCGACCTCCGAGGTCGCGGTGCGAGCAGGGCGCCGCGACCTTCGAGCGGCCGGCACGGACTTCATAACATTGAAGTCTATGACGGTCGCTCCGGGTCGCCCCAAAGAAGCTCCAGACCCTTTTTCTAAGTCGGAGCGACTTGTGTCGCTCCTATTAGAACGGGTCCACAGCTTCCCTATGGAAGGCGACCTACGGCGACCTGTGAGGCGACCAGGTCGCCTCACAGGTCGCCCCAGTGTGAACGGGGACTCAACCTTGGAAATTGAGAAAGAGAAACACTAAAGGATGGAGAAGACATGTGATCAATGGAGCGGCAGAAATGGGCAGGGCTTAAAGAAATAAAGTCCAAGCCTACATATTGTAAACACAGTACACAGCATGCAGTCCTTTCACCCACAACATGCTCCATCATTACTGTGCTCTGAGTGAGAGTCTCACTTACATAAACCTAAAAGACATTAAATAAATAAATAAAAATAAAATTCACACATAGAGCTAACATTTTGAGTCTACCTTAACCACTTGCTGACCGTTTAACTCTTGTGCAAAATCACAGACCTGTACGTCATTTCATGCAATAGCCTCTGGGGGGTGTGCCAGCCCCCGGAGACCGATCTTGCGCTGATTGGAAAGAGGGGAAGTTAATCAGCGGGTCCAGCGGACCCGATGTCCACCGGCCACCCGCGATCCTTCCCGAGAAAGGCAGAATGGCGGTCTGGCGGTCTGGCTATGTAAAAAAGGCAGATTGCCGTTCTGACAGGGGAGAAGATATAGATCTTGTGTTTCTGCTAAGCAGGAACATGGATCTCCATCTTCCCCCAGTCAGCAACCCCCCCCCCCCACAGTTAGTAAGCACTCCCTAGGGACACACTTAACCCTTTGATCAACCACTGATGTTAACCCCTTTCCTGCCAGTGTCATTAGTACAGTGACAGTGTATATTTTTTAGCACTGATCACTGTATTTGTGTCACCGGTCCCCAAAAAAAGTGTCAAAAGTGTCAGTTAGGTGTCCGGTTTGTCCGCCGCAATGTCGCAGTCCTGCTATAAGTCACTGATCGCTGCCATTAGTAAAGTAAAAAATAAATAAAAATGCTATAAAAATATGGCATCGTTTGTAGACGATATAACTTTTGCACAAACCAATCAATATACGCTTATTGGGATTTTTGTTTTACCAAAAATATGTGGCAGAATACATATTGGCCTAAATTGATGAAGAAATTAGATTTTTTACATTTTTTTATTGGATGTGTTTTATAGTGGTAAGTAAAAAATAGTTTTTTTTCCAAATTTTGCCTGTTTTTATTTAGAGCACAAGAAAATAAAAGCCGCAGAGGTGATCAAATACCACCAAAAGAAAGCTCTATTTGTGGGGGAAAAAAGGACATCAATTTTTTTGGGTACAGCTATGCACGACCGCGCAATTGTCAGTTAAATTAACGCATTTAGAAATTGCCTGGTCATTAAGGGGGTAAAACCTTCCGGGGCTGAAGTGGTTAAAGAAGAACTTTATTGGTTGCAAACACACAGCAACAAGCAACTGTTGAGAAAATAAACGCTTTGGTTGGGGCTATAAAATACACATAAAAATGGTGCAGGGGTCAAGTCAATGGGGATTGGGCATTGGGGATGCCCTGAAGTCAGTCGTTCCTGAAAGTAAGAAGAAATGCAGGAAAAATCACCTATAGTCAGTCGATAGAGGGAAAAAAAAAAAAAAAAGTTTGATTTTAGTTTCCTAGAGAAAAGGAATACACTAACTTACGTGCAGGGGTTTAAAGAAAAAAAAGCTCCATTTGTGTCAGTGGTGCATGGAGAGAACAATAGTGCCCAGTAGAATAAACGATGGTGCCCAGTAAGTGGTGGTGGAAAACAGTACCCAGAAAACACAATAATAGAGCCCAGCAGGGGTTGTGGGATAAAACAATAATGCCTAGCAGGGGAAGAGCACTAGTGTCCAGCAGGGGTTATGGGAGAACAACAGAGCACAGTGTGTGTATATGTGTGTGTGTGGGGGGGAGGAGAAAGCACTGGTGTCAATGCAAAACACTTACCATGCACTGTGCCCTATGCTGCTGATCTCTTCCTCCTTCTTTAACTCTTCCTACCAAAGCCAGGAACTGGCTGGACAGATCTCCAAGCTAGCTGTAGCATACACAACTACTACCAGTGTAGTGGTTGGAGCTTAGATGGCAAGGCCCTACTGCCATAAGTAGACAGCAAAGCAGAGTGATGCAGGACATGGCTTCTGTATACAGGATGGCAAGACTAAGATAGAAATACAGACAGTCTCACACAATCCGGGACTGTTGGGAGGAATGGCAATGACCCATACCACTACAAGAGGGATAATTGATTATTATGGGTACTGCGCATGAGTTTAAGCCTAAATGTCTGAGGGTGAGCTTAGTAGGACATTCTCATTTTGCAAGCTCAGGCACACCAGTGTAAGTTGAGTTTTTCCTGCCATCTGCATCTCTTGTGGTTTTCAAATTCCCTATGCCGTAGCAAGACCTACTAACCAGAATGTTATGTTAAAGACAAATTAAGCTATCAATACTTAGCAAGTACAACTGTTCACAGTAGGCATTCACTCAGAACGTGATGACATGCTGAGTCATTGTGAAATTCTGATACAAACCTAGTCTTTTAACCTGTCAAGACTTTCCAAGCTGGGGAAACAGGGACTGAAAAAGCTTAAAGGGTAACTCCACTTTTGTTGCTAAAAAAAATAGAAAATCGCAAAAAGAAAAATTAAGTATATACAATTGCAACTCAAGTCATATTGTAATTAAATGTTTTTAAAAAAGACCTTTCCTTTTAAATCTGCAGTCGCTGTAATTTTCTGTAAAATGCAATGCAATATGGCAACCTGGAGGTATTCTGTGCAAAAAAGTATACAGAACACCCATCCCCACCCCCAGAAACATAATTTCCTGGTTGTGTGATTATCTCACTGATTTTCCCAAAAAGTCTACACTAAGCCACAAGTTAGATTTCCAGCATCTCCTGCAACAAAAATGCAATTTTTGGTGAGATACTCCCAATAGGAAATCACGTCTAAAGGGATGCAGACCCTGCCAATTTCCTCATGGGAGCCCTGTAGGTGCACAGCTGATTGATAATAATTACACCATTCACATTAGGGCTCTTTCACACGGTCCGCCTCCGTAGGCGGATCCGTGCTGCTCAGCGGGGATTGGCGATCCCCGCTGAGCCGGCGGATGACAGCTCCATCTCTGCTTGCAGTGCGGAGAGGGAGGTGTCGCAGCTCCCGCTGCTCTCTATGGGGGATCAGATGAGACCGGACCGCCTGTCCGCTCTCATCCGATCCGATCCCTGAACGGATGGAAAAATAGGTTTTCCATCCGTCCAGATTTCACAGACAGGATCGGATACGGATGGCAGCGGGTGTCAGCGGAGGTGTCTCCGCTGACATCCGCTGCCCCATAGAGCTGCATGGAGGATCCGATCAGATCCGCCTAAAAAACTGACAGGCGGATCTGATCGTATCGCACGTGTGAAAGAGCCCTTAGATATACTTTCCACATGGACACAGACAAACACACAGGGATTACTTCAGAATAACAAAAGGTAGGAATCTGCGACAAAGTTTGTTTAAATCCTTGTAATGTACAGAGATCACCCAGAGGGGAATGTTCTTTCTCAACAAAAGTGGAGTTACTCTTTAAGCCCTTTTTTTGGACATTACTGGGTTCTGCACAGGAATGTTTTAGGCTACCAACAATTTAAAAATAATTCTGGATGGTCTTTTGTTTTGGGAGAAAAGTTTACCAAATCTTTAGGCTTCTTTCACACGGCCGCTCCGCTGCTTTAGTCCGCTGCGGGACTTTTTTTTTTCACGGAGCGGATGACATTTGTGTCATCCGCTCCGTGTGCCCGCATATCATCCCATCCGTTTGCGGATGATATGCGGACATAATGTAAGTATATGGCACTGCGGATGTCAGCGGATGACACTGCTGACATCCGATTTTCCTTCCTTTCCGTTTTTTACACGGAAGGAAAAATGGGGTTCTGTTCCATTCGAAAAAACGGAACAGAACTGACAGGAGGAAAATCGGGTGTCAGCGGATGGTATTCCGCTGACACCCGCAGTGCCATTCACTTACATTATGTCCGCAAATCATCCGCAAAAAAATAGGATGATTTGCGGACACACGGAGCGGCCGTGTGAAAGGACCCTTATTCTCATTTTGTCAGTTTGTCTGTCAGACAGTTAGTTTAGGTTTGGATTTGGGATGCTGTGTATTCAACTAGATTTATTTACAAGAACTTCAACAAAAGCATATTTAACCAAATAAAACAAAAAAAAACAAATATGTAATCAATTGCAGCTTACCAGTACATAAATGTGGTGGCTGCATTCATTTCTTTTTTCAGGCTAGGAACATTTGCAGCAAGTGCAGAAAATACTCAGTGATCTTGGCTGGAATGAAGTGTCCTTGTCACTTCCTGTGAGCTAAAAAAAAAGCACAAACATCCCTGTACTTCTTGCGTAAACTGCTAGTCCCAGCAATCCCCTATGTAATGGAGATGAATGAAGGTAGGCATGTTTAACCACTTCAGCTCCGGAAGGTTTTACCCCCTTAATGATCAGGCCATATTTTGCAATTCGGCACTGAATCGCTTTAACTGACAGTTGCGCTGTCGTGCGAGCTGTACCCAAATACAATTGATGTCCTTTTTTTCCCACAAATAGAGCTTTCTTTTGGTGGTATTTGATCACCTCTGCGGTTTTTAGATTTTGCGCTATAATCAAAAAAAGTGACATTTTTTAAAAAAACACAATATTTTTACTTTCTGCTATAAAACATTCCCAATAAAAAAATTTCCAAATTCAAATTTTTTATCATTTTAGGCCAATTTGTACTCTGCTACATATTTTTGGTAAAAAAAAATCTCAAAAAGCGTATATTAATTGGTTTGACCAAAAGTTATAGCGTTTAGAAATGACAGGATAGATGTAAGGACTTTTTATTTATTTATTTTTTTTATTAGTAATGGCGACGATCAGCGATTTTTATCAGGACTGTGACATTGTGGCAGACAGATTGGACACCTAACTGACATTTTTTACATTTTTTGGGGGCCAGTGACCTTAATATAGTAATCAGTGCTAAATAATATGCACTGTTACTGTATAAATGACATTGGCTGGGAAAGGGTTAACACTTGGGGTGATTAAGGGGTTAAATGTGTTCCCTTTTGTGCTCACTAACTGTGTGGGGGGATGGGTTGGACAGGGGCAGAGAAATATCTGTGATTTAGCTTAGCTGAATCACACGATCTTTCCTTGCATCTCTGACAGAAAAGCCGCCTGCTTTGTTTACATAGGGAGACGGCGCTTTTGTCATTCTAACCAAAGATCACAGGAGGCCGGCGGCGATCGAGCCCACTCCTCCTGTGGTCTGGCTCCCGCTGTGTCTAAACACAGTGGGAGTGCTGCTCCGGCGGCGGAATCCAGGTGCACATAATCACGTAGATCTACTTGACCATGCGCAGCCGAGCCACCCTGCCGCAGTAAATCTGCGTGGGGCAGTCGGCAAGTGGTTAAAGTTCAGTCTGTATTTAGCCCACAAAGAACAGAAAGTGTGTTATTCACCAGGTGAAAAGAGAGTGAAAAAATAAATTCCCCTAATTTCCTGTCCTGTTGTCCTTAAAAGAAATGAGGGGCAATATATCCAATAGGAGCCTAGTCATCAATATAACCATTCCAGAGGTTCTGTCTTTGCCTGCTCTACCAAAAAAAAAAAAGTATTGTGTGAAGTGTTACCTTAAAATATAAAAGTAACCTTTTAAGTTGGAAGAAAAGAGGTTGATAGCACCAGTATACTGTTTTGAATAAAGGAATGAATACTTATCCAGAAAAAAATATATATAGGATTATATACATTAATAAAAATAGATAAATAATGTGATTGCCTTAAACATGAAAAATTAAAAGTCTTCTCTTGTATTGGGGCTGAGCCCATACTGCAAGGTTTAATTGCTTGTTTCTGTCTAGTGTCTAGTTACAGGCTTTACTTACCTGACCCTCCACTCCTGCAGGCTCCTCTCCATTGCTAGACTCGTCCCTGCGGCATCTTTTTTTCAGTAAATAATTCTTTATCGAAATTTTGCATAGTAACAAAAAAAGGAACTTAAAAAAAGTTACAAACAGATGTCCTGCCTGGACACAGATGAACCATCATAGCAAATACCTGCAGCATTTTCTTTTCCTGCACGCTAGTGGTCTAAGATCCTCTCACATCATCAAGACTGATGTAGAGCCCATAGCTCTATATTGGAAGTAAGGACACCAAGGGACAGTCCACTGCAAAAGCATAGAGGAACACTTTATGAGAGGATAGTGGAGGATCAGGTAAGTAAAAGTGATCTTACTGTCCCCTAGACTAAATAAGCAGTTGTATTGTGGGGCCCCACTACAAGAGAAGACTATTAGTTTTCTGGGAGTTCAGTTTTAAGGGCTTGTTCACACCAGAACACATGCAGTATTATAGAAGTTAACACGCATTGCCATTAATTGTCAGATATTTTGTCACGCTATTTTGAATATCCCCATTCAAGTGACTTGGGAAGGAAACTACCGGTCAGTGTATCCAAATCTCCACCATGCAAAATGTAGCACAGTGCCACATTCCTAATTGGCAATATAAAGAAAAAACGTGAAACAATTCTTCTGAGAATTCATTAAGCACATCAGACCTGCTCGTGTGTGAAAAGTAAAACTTTACTGCTCTCTATTTATGCATGTTTACAGCTTACATGATGTGTTTATTGGGTTGTTACCAAGAATATTTTTATGCTTTCCAGATCTTCTTTCTGATGTGTTAATGTATATGGCTCCTGGGATGCGCTGTATCAATGTTGTTGCTCTTATTCAGGCTGTAGAGGAGCACTGAGGGTTATATGATAAGTCCCTGGTTGTGAAATACTTGAAGGAAGCCATTCTGTCCAAAGTGGAGTTCTAGGAACAAAGAAGACGCATCACTCTTTCGCTAAACTTTAGTTTATGTAATCCACCATGGAAAAGCAGAGTCCACATGGCTTGTGTTGTATGTATGTTGATGTTATGTATATAGCTTAGCATTATGTGGGTGATTTACTAAAACTGGAGAGTGCAAAATCTGGTTCAGCTGTGCATGGTAGCCAATTAGCTTCTTAGGCCCCTTTCACACATACGGTCCGTTCAGTTCATCAGTTCAGTCACGTCAAAATGTATCAGTTTTTCATCCGTTTTTCATCCGTTTTTCATCCGTTTTTCATCCGTTTTTCATCCGTTTTTCATCAGTTGTCATCCGTTTTTCATCAGTTGTCATCCGTTTTTCATCAGTTGTCATGCATTTTTCATCAGTTGTTATCCGTTTTTCATCCGTTTTTCGTCAGTTGTTATCCGTTCTTCATCCCTTTTTTCATCCGTTTTTCATCCGTTTTTCATCCGTTTTTCGTCAGTTGTTGTCCGTTTTTCGTCAGTTATCTGTTTTTTATCTGTTGTCATCCGTTTTTCATCCGTTTTTCATCCGTTGTCATCCGTTGTCATCCGTTTTTCATCTGTTGTCATCCGTTTTTCATCCGTTGTCATCCGTTTTTCGTCCGATCCGTTTTTTTGACGGATGAAAAATAGGGAATTTATCCATTCAAAAAAACGGACATTGACTGAAGCGGATGAAAACGGATGTTAACTGATGATCATCCATTGTCATCCGTTTTTACATAGAGATACATTGATGTCCGTTTTTCATCCGTCAACGGATGGATGAAAAACAGACAAACGGACAGCATGTGTGAAAGGGGCCTTCATCTTGTTCAATTAAGCTTTAACAAAAAAAACCTGATTGGTTTTTATGCTCAGCTGCACCACAATTTGCACTCTCCAGTTTTATTAAATCAACCCCTATGTGTATGTGTTGACAGCACTTCAGCAAAGTTTCAGAAGATACCAGTGAGGTGAGTGAAACTGTGACAGTTGATGATGATCGGGGGAGGATTCTTAAGATGTGATTACACATTCCTCCGAATCACAATCTTCTTTGATTTTACCTAACACTTAGGTTGCAGAAAAGAGGTTGGAAAGGAGTCAGGCCCCAAAAACAAAAAAGAAAGAAACAACCTGTGCAAGGACAGTATGACCCAATTCAAACTTAGTGTGCCGCTTAGGCTCTGTTAAAGCAGGGTGTGTGTAGATCTTTGAGCATCCATCGCTGGGAGTGCTGGCATGGGACATAGCTCATCCCAACTCCTGCTATGGTTGTACAGAAGGAAGGGATCCCTGTAGCTGCATATTCTGTGCAGTCCCTAGAATCAGTGTGAAAGTGGCAACCTCACACTGGACTACAGCAAGGCCACGCCCCCAATGTGCTTCACTCCGCCCCTCAGAGCTTAGTCAGGGGGACCATCAGATATTCATCAGGTATTCATTGCACCACCCACTACCTTTAACTATGGCTTGACTCTGAAATATTGTTTACACCACCTAGACCCTCACCAATCGACAATCCTCAGGCTACCCACACACAAATGCAATGGAATGCCCCTCTGAAACTTCTGTCCTTTCTACACAAAGTCCTGTTTCTCAAAGTCAATCATGTGGCCATTCAGAAAATGTTAAACTAGTGTCTCATAACCCAGATTTTAATGACCTTTAAGTTTACAGTAGAACTTAAACCAATGCTTTTAATTTTGCATGAAAACATACACAATACCCGTCCTTGGTGTCTCCCCCATCAAATGTTTTGGCTGCAGTACTACTTTACTACACTTGATCTAAGCCAAAAGGCCGAGACGCAATAGTACCAATATTAATTAATTTTCATTTTCATACTCAAGGAACATTCGATTTTTGCAACACAGTTTGAAAGACAATTTGTTTGAATAAGTGGGGATACATACAGTGGATGTGTTTATCTGGCTGTTTAACAGTACACATACCCGATTTGGGGGCCACTGTGGTCCCGACATGTGTTAGTGTATCACTCATAGTTGCAAATTGGTCTTCACATGTTTATCGTCTCAATTTCTGCTGCAAGAATCCCATTTGGTACTTTAGGAGGCAGCATTCTGCTTGCTCTATTTTTTTGCAAATGTTCAAAGAGACAATGAGGTGGATTTACTAAAATTGTGCAAAATCAGGTGCAGCTCTGCATAGAAACCAATCAGCTTCAAGGGTTTTTTTTTTGTCAAAGCTTAATTGAACAAGCTGTAGTTAGATGCTGATTGGCTACCATGCACAGATGCACTCTCCAGTATTAGTAAATTAACCTCTATGTGCCTTGTTTAAGTTTGGTTAAATAAATGACACCTGTTTTTGTATGTGGAGATATTCATATTTCACGTGTGATTTTTTTCCAACAAGGAGATTTTTATTTTCATGGAGAAGTAAATGTTTTTTTTTTTTTTTTTTCTCAATTTGTCAAGATTGACTTCCAACCTTTAACCATGGCTGCCTATTTAGGCAGTTCATAACCTATGTGCAAAATTATCATTTGTAAAATCACTTGCGTCCTCAGGAATTCTTAGTGGACCATTTATTTTTCTCTCCCTTCTGGAATATATATGCATACAAGCTATGTAAGAGAATGCACACCTGAATTTCATATACCTTATAGGCATATCCATTAAATTACAGTGTATAAAATGTTAAATTTTGCTGATAGGTTTCATGTAACACCAACAAATTTTAACAATTTTAAAGTCTTCTAGTGCTGTTAAACACAACAATTTGTTGATAATGTGTGCAAGCATTTGCTGGATGTTACGTAATTAAGTTGACACTATATTATATAGAAGCAAAGAAAAAGTTTTTTAACCAAAAAACAAAAAAAAGAATGAGAAAAAGAGCCAATACAAAATATCAGTGTGCAGGGCCGGGACAAGGGGTGGGCAGGAGGGGGGAGGGGATTTGTGTTGGGAGGGGGATGTGGGGGGGGGAGCAGGGGGTATGAATTGTTTTAGGAGGGAAAATAGGGGGGTGTTATAAGTTGTGATTCGGGGAGATTTGGATTGGGAGGGGGTATGGGGGGAAAAGTATTTGTGCTAGAAGAGGTGATATGGTGGAGGTGGAGGGGGAGGGGATTTGTGCTAGTAGACATGATTGGGGTTATTTGTGCTAGGAGAGTGGATGGGGGAAATTTGTGCTGGGGAGGGAGAGGGGTGGATTTTTGCTATAAGGAGTGATTTTTTTGTGGGGTCAATTTGTGCGAGGGGGGATTTGCAGAGAGAGGGGATTTGAGCTGTGAGAGGGGGTTTTGGGGAGGGGGGGGGGATATTTGTGCTAGGAGGGGGGATTTCAGCAGGGAGGTGGATTTGTACTGGGAGGAGGGGGAATTTATGCTTAGGGGGTAAGCATGCAGATTAGTGCTCGATTTTATTTATTTTTTTTGAGGGGGAGGGGGTTTTGCTGACATATAATGCCCATACTTCTCGGGGGTGGAGTGGAGTAGGGCGCAGTTTGGCATTTTCGCCCTGGGCTCCAGATGATCTTGTCCCAGCACTGTCAGTGTGTCTTCTTTTTTCCATATATGCATAATGGTTTCATTTTTTTATACTGCCAGGGTGGTTCTCCAGCTAAAGAGACGTAGAATTTGTCCCAGAAGCAGGATTTCTGACCAGTATAAATCAATCAAGTCATGGGACAGATTATCTCCAAAGATGTACCCCCTACTTTGTCTCACAATGAGTTAAAGCACACATTCAGCCTTTATGATTAGGGATGATCGAACTTTTGAAAAGTTCGGTTCGACCAGAACACCCGAACCTCCCAAAAGTTCGGCCCGGATTTCAGAACCCCATTGAAATCAATGGGACCCGAACTTCGGTAATCAAAAAACACCATTTTGAAGCCCTAAAACCCAATAAATGCCCCTAAAAAGTGCCTAGGGTTCTGGGTCATACCCCAGGGACTATTAATCACACAAAAAAAGTTCTTAAAAATTGTCATTTTTGATAGAGAGCCAATTATTGAAAAAATAAAAAAAAAATGCCCCAAAAAACACTAGCGCCAAAAAAAAAAACCGCCCAGGTGTGTTGTTGCAGGCATTTTTTTGGGGTTTTTGGAGGCAGGCAAAACATCTGAACTTGTGTATAGTGGTATATATACACAAATACTTATATGTATTTTACACTTAGACATATATAGGTGTGATAGGAGCATAACTATATTGGTGTTAATTATTTCATTAGCGCAAGCATATATTTCTGCTACTATCACACCTATATATGTCTAGGTGTATATATACATATAAGTATTTGTGTATATATACCCGTATACACAAGTTCAAATGTTTTGCCTCGCTCCAAAGAACCCCAAAAAATGCCCAAAAAAACGCTAGCGCCAAAAAAAAAAAAAAACGCCCAGGTGTGTTGTTGCAGGCATTTTTTGGGGGTTTTTGGAGGCAGGCAAAACATCTGAACTTGTGTATAGTGGTATGTATATAGGTGTGATAGGAGCGTAACTATATTGGTGTTAATTATTTCATTAGCGCAAGTAGTGTTTTCTGCTCCTTTCACACCTATATATGTGCAGGTGTATATATACATACATGGGTGTGTATATATACCCCCTATACACATGTTCAGATGTCATGCCTGACTCCAAACATGTGCTCAAAAAATCCCTATAGACGCCTGCAGCCAAAAAGCAAGCTGACAGGGGAGAAGCCATATTACTGCAGCGAAAGTGACTTCAGAGAAACTAGCTTTTCTCTATAGCGGTCACCCTGATATAGAAGGGTTTGGTCACCCTGCCATAGCAGTCACTGTCAGTTCACCCTACACTACGGTCACCCTGGCACTTAACACTTTCCCTACAGAAACTAAATTATTAAAGCTAACTAAAGTGTAAAAGAGCACCATAACTACACTAGATATCCCTTTCCTCACACTAATAAATGCTAAATGACACTTTGTAGCAGAAGTCCACGAACTGCTTCCACTCTCTTCCATGTCCCTGTATAACAATGCTAGGAATTTGGCGGGGGCTATCTTATATACTGGGGGGCGTGTTCACTAATGATTGGCCTATGGACCCCCTAGTCACTCCAATCACATTCCTAGCATTCTCCTGCCCCCTCAATTGGCTTTTGCTAATGGTTCTGGTCCAATCATAGGCTTTTAAAGCCCATTTCCTGTCCCATTGCATTTTGTTCGGTTCTGGTTGCCTAATTCCGAACTTTTTGGGCAAAAAGTTCTAAATTCGGCCGAACCTCGAACAGCTAATGTTCGGGTCGAACCGATGATCGACCCGAACCGTTCGATCATCCCTATTTATGATATGATCCACATATGCAGGGTCCAGTTGTAGTACAGTGTGGAAGATGCACCTTTTTTTGTACAAACACCAAAAGTACATTCCGTAACATGCCAGGTGCAGGTCAACTTATAATTGAAAAGCTTCTTTGAAACATTAAGTCTTCTTTTTAAGTAAGGCTTAGTGATGTTGGTAGACATTGAAAAGGCCCCATCTGCAACCAAGACAAGAGATAAGGGTTCGCTACAAGCTGTAAAAAATTGAGGGCTGGAAGTGTTAAGGTCCCTTCTGCCATTCTTTTGCACATTGGTGAGGTCCTGGAAACTTTGGAATAGACCGCTTCACTATAAGGCCCCATAAATTAAGTTGTAATTGCTATCTGCAACTGTAATAATACAATGTACTGTGGAAGAGTGTTTTATTTAGGAATCTTAATATACTTTTTGGTGGCATTCAAGCATTTATTTGTTTGCCATCTAGGGCCCAATTGCAATTAAAAAAAAAAAGTCTTGCAGAAAACCTTGTCTGATTTTTTTTCCATATATGACAGTGGAATAAATCAGATGGCAGTGGCATAAACATTGTGCTTAATGGCTGACTCCACTTTTTACAACATGTTACAGGCCACTCTCATATTTAGAGTGTAACATGTACTATGGTTGCCTCTTGCGTCTAAGTATAGGCACCACCTCAATTCAGCAGGAAATTAAAATTATGGACAGATATGCGTGTAAAGGCAAACTTTGCCACATCTGCCCAAACACACAAAAGCCCCTTTTGATAGATTTTGGGACAGCAGTGGATGAGCTCCGTGTCTTCAATGGCCATACATTATTTTCCCATCCCTCCTACGCATGTTCAGGAACTTTAAGACAAAGATCCTAATCGTAAAATTGAGAAAATACAGCTTTGTTATATCATGACTAGGGTTGAGCGAACACGGACTGTATTGTTCGGGATCGTGCCACACATTTGGGTTTTCGGTACCCGGACACGGACCCGAACATTTTACTGTATATTCGGGATACAGTCCGTTATTTTGGCCCGGTTTTAATGGCGCGGTTTCAACAGCTGCAGGGCAGCAATCAACAAGCATTTAACTAGTGTGCCCTTAGAAGCCATCACAGCCATGCCTACTAATGGCATGGCTATGATTGGCCAGTGCAGCATGTGACCCAGCCTCTATATAAGCTGAAGTCACGTAGCACCGCACGTCACTCTGCTCTAACTACTGTAGGGACAGGTTCCTGCTGCTGCTGCTGCTGATTTGAGGGAGAGATAGGAGATTATTGTAGGGACAGGCTGGAGAGATTGATTTCAGGGAAAGTATAGGACACAGGACAGAAGAATCTTCTTTAATCAGATCTACATCGATTTTATTGTGTGGGGGTGCAGTGCACAATCTTTTTGCCCTGACCTGAGCCCAGTGAGGAGGAGGGAGGAAAAAAAAAACTTTTATCAGTCTTTTAGGTGGGCAGCGTGCAGCGGACATTTAATGCAAGCTCAGTGTATATGTGTCTGCTTAATCTGGATTTAAAAAAACGTGTTTTCCTTCATATTTTACTGTGACATACAGCGTTTAGACACCACTTTTCTAATCTGCTATTCAAAAATCACCAATTTAAAGAGAATTTTTTTTTCAGTTTTTCCTTTATATGTTACTGTGAGATAAAGCCTTAAGACATTGCTGTGTTCTAATCTGCTCTTCAAAAATCACCAATTAAAGGGAAAAAAAATTTTCATTCATACGTTACTGTGAGATACACCCTTTGGATATTGTTATTCTATTCCGCTATTCAATAAACACCCATTTAGGGGAAAAAAAATTAAATTGCGGCCTAGTCTGCATATTTTACTGTGAGTTACAGCCTTTGTATACTGTTGTTCTATTCTGCTATTCAATAAACACCCATTTAGGGAAAAAAATTAAATTGCGGCCTAGTCTGCATATTTTACTGTGAGATATGCCCTTTGTATACTGTTGTTCTATTCCGCTATTCAATAAACACCCATTTAGGGAAAAAAAATTAAATTGCGGCCGAGGCTGTATCTGTACGTGTGATATACACCCATTGGGTACTGTTGTTCAATTCCGCTACTCAATAAACACCCATTTAGGGAAAAAAAATTAAATTGCGGCCTAGTCTGCATATTTTACTGTGAGATACACTCTTTGGATACAATTGTTGTTCTATTCCGCTATTCAATAAACACCCATTTAGGGGAAGATCCTAAATTAGAGAAAAATGAGGTCAAATAAGGGATGTGGCCTGGGTCGTGGTGCTGCTGGTGGAGCTCCTGTTGCAAGGAGAGGATGTGGTCGATCTGTGCCAGCTGAAGTGAAAACACCTTCCTCAGGTGTGTGTAGACAACAGAACCAGCAGCAGTATTTGGCAGTATTTGGCAGGGCTTAATGCGCCTCTAGAAATGTTGAGGCCAGAACAAGTACAGGCGATAGTAGATTGGGTTGCTGACAGTGCCTCCAGTTCCTTCACATTGTCTCCCACCCAGTCTACTGCTGAAAGATCAGAGTTGGCACCTGTAGCCGATGTCCATCAATCTTTCACCTCACCCCCTTGCAAACCAGCCAAGCAGTCTGAGCCCCAAGTCATGCAGCAGTCTCTTCTTCTTTTTGATGACTCTGTTAGCATGGTTTCCCAGGGCCATCCACCTAGCCCTGCCCCAGAAGTGGAAGAGATTGAGTGCACCGATGCCCAACCACTTATGTCTCTAGATGAGTACATGGGAGGACTATCGCAGCACGTCTCAGATGAGGACGAAACACAGGTTCCAACTGCTGCGGCATTCCGAATTGTGGAGACTGACAAGGAGGGCAGGGGTGGAAGATGATGGGGAGGACGATGAGGTGCTCGACCCCACATGGAATGAACGTCATGCAGGTGACCAGAGTAGTTTGGAGGAAGAGGCGGTGGTCGCACAGAGCCACCAGCACAGCAGAAGACGGAGCAGGGTGCAAAAGCGGAGCGGCCGTGCCCTAGACACTACGCCTGCTACTGCCCAACGCAGCAAGGGACCGAGCACACCAAAACCAGCTCAAAGGAGTTCCCTAGCGTGGCAGTTCTTCAGACAATGTGCTGATGACAGGACATGAGTGGTTTGCACGCTGTGCAATCAGAGCCTGAAGCGAGGCATAAACCTTCTCAACCTGAGCACAACCTGCATGACCAGGTATCTAAGTGCAAAGCACGAGCTGCAGTTGAGTAGACACCTCAAAAACCAAGAAAGGTCTCTGGCTCCTCCTGCTTCCTCATCTGCTGCAGTCTCGGCCTCTTCATCCACCTCAGTAGTGAGACCGGCACCTGCCACCCCGCAAACAGAGGATTGTAAGATTCTGGTACCTTCGGTACCCTTCCAGCCCATTTCTTTCGCATTGCGTTCCACCATTTAGGTAGGTGGAACGCATATAGCTACCTGTCCCTTTAATTCTCATGACGTCATCACTAGGCGCCGCTCTGAGCGGCTATTTCAATCACCGGCTTTCACTCACAAGGTGTTCGTGCAAACCGCTTGTTATACAGCCTTGTCTGACGCTGCCGAAGCCTCCAGCTATTTCCTGTATCTCGCTACTGATCCTGTATCTCGCTACCTGATCCTTACCTCATTACCGGACCCCTCATCTCTCTAAACCAACTAGTGATAAGTACCCCACAGGGGATTCCTTCCTATCAACTTACACTATCTACTCTTGCATACTAAAGACTGTTGCTATCTATGCATTACTATTTCTATCATCTGCACTGTTACATAGATTGCTAGCTCTTGAGTCTACTACCATCTATATCCTTGCACTGAGTTAGCGATTCCTGTACACTTCATCTGCTGTCCCCTACCACCTGTTATTTGTACATGATTGCTAACCTATCTGCATACTATCTATCACCATCTGCTAACACTCCTGAGCATTACTATTGAGTGCCTATCATTGCTATCACTACTCACGCCTGTCCTTTCAGCACATCACCTCTATACTATCGTATACAACCTATCACTCCAGGAACATCTTATCTGAGTGCCTGTATATTTGCATGCTGAGGCAGGCTGGGCCACAATGATGAGTCTGGAGAGTTGGATATGGTGATTCAACACATCTCTACACGACTACTGAGTGGAAATTCTGCAGCTGCAAATTCAGTCCACTAAACAAACGCCGGAGCGTTACAGATTGCACGAACCAGGAAAAAAAAATGGATTCAGCAGAATTAGCCACTCATGTGTTACAACTAACACAAAAGGTAGATGCATTAATCCTTTCCCTTGCCGAAGTGAAAAATGAAAATCAGACTTTGAGACAGCAGATAGCCCGTGTTTCACAGCTCACTGCTGCTCAACCTCGTGAGCCCAAAATAAACCCTCCTCTAGTGTTTACAGGTGATCGGAAAAAATTTTGTGAATTTAAAAACGCATGTCAATTGCTTTTTAATTTAAAACCTCGTACTTACACTACAGACCAAATTAAAGTCTGCACCACTATTTCATATTTGTCGGGTGATCCACGGGCTTGGGCAGACTCTCTCTTTGAGAAAAATGACCCTCTTCTTAACTCCTATCCTTTATTCTTAGCAGAACTCGCTAGCTTATATGAAGACCCAAATAGGCAGAGTACTGCTGACAGCCAATTGAGGGCTTTAAAACAAGGAAGGAGACCTGTTGAAGACTTCGTAGCAGAGTTCAAAAGATGGACCCTTGATTCAGGGTGGAATGATGCATCTTTGCGAACCCAGTTCAGACTCGGGTTATCAGAAGCCGTTAAAGAGCGGATTTACCTGGCACTTTGGATGCCTTAATACAACTCAGCATCAATATTGACAGGCGACTGCGAGAAAGAAAGGCTGAGAAAATGGGAGTACCATTATCCAATCCTTCTCGGGTTTCGCCCGTTGACCCTACTCCTATGGAGGTAGGAACCATACGCCCACCATTATCGTCTACTGAACGAGCCAGGAGAACATCTGAAAATCTCTGCATGTACTGCGCCTCCCCGGATCATTTGATAAGCGTCTGTCCCCTTGTCTGCAAAAAAGAGGGTGAGTGTTCACATGTCTTGCTGGGGGGATTAACGACTTCTTTTTCTAATCCCTATCTTTTTATTCATTTGACCTTACAGTGGGACCACAATAGGATCACCACCAAGGCTATGACACAGGATCTTGTGGGAACTACATTGACACTAGTTTTGTTGCTTTAAATAAAATACCTATTATTTCAAAATCTAAACCTGTCTCTGTTAGTTTTATTAACGGTATTCCGTTATCTTCTGGTCCAATTACCAATCAGACACAAGCACTCCTTGCTACAGCTAACGAGTCTCATGCTGAGACCACCACTTTTGATGTATTACCTTCACCACATTTTCCCATTATTTTGGGACTTCCCTGGTTACACATACATCAACCAATCATTGATTGGAAAACACGGATTTTAACCTTCCCCTCTCACTACTGCGAGACCACGTGTAACCTTCAATCATACAAAAAAATCCTGTCCATGGTGTCAGATGAAATTTCACCACCACCATGTTATCAGGATCTATCAGAAGTCTTCCTTGATAAAAATGCTCAAGTATTGCCTCCCCATAGGGACTACGATTGTCTATTGATCTACTCCCTAATAGTAAATTACCTTTCGGTCATGTTTATCCTCTTTCTCAGGATGAACTTTCTCATCTCAAGGAATACTTGGATGAGAATTTAGCGAAAGGGTTTATTAGACCCTCTACTTCTTCCACAGCTGCAGGTCTTTTCTTTGTCCGCAATAAGGATTTAAGTCTCAGGCCTATTATTGACTATAGGCAATTAAATACCATTACGATAAAGGATCGCTATCCTTTACCTCTCATTCCCGAACTCATTGAACAAGTGCGCGGAGCTACCTACTTTTCAAAATTGGACCTAAAAGGGGCATACAACCTCATCCGAATCCGTAATGGGGATGAGTGGAAGACGGCATTCAGAACCAGATACGGATTATTCGAATATCTAGTGATGCCTTTTGGGTTGTGTAATGCTCCCGCAGCATTTCAGCGATTCATAAATGACATCTTCAGAGACTTACTTGATGTTTGTGTTGTGGTATATCTGGATGATATACTCATTTATTCTCAGTCCTTGTCCGAACATGTAAGACATGTAAGACTTGTGCTATCCAGATCACTCGCACACAATTTATACGTAAAATTGAAAAAATGCCTATTCCATAAGGAAGAAGTACTATTCCTAGGATACATCATATCTAAGAACGGTATCAAGATGGATATGAGCAAGATATCGTGTATACTGGATTGGCCTGTACCAACAACTCGTAAGGCATTACAACGATTCCTTGGATTTTCAAACTTCTATAGGAAGTTCATCAAGAACTTCTCTTCTATTGTGAGACCGCTCACACAACTTACAAGTGTAAAGAAACCATTCAAATGGTCTGAAGAAGCAAATAAAGCTTTCCGCTTGTTAAAATCAAGCTTCACTTCTGCTCCCATACTACGCCATCCAGACCCATCCCTTCAATACATCCTGGAGGTAGATGCGTCAAATATGGCTGTAGGAGCAGTTCTTTCCCAACGACCAACGAATACTTCACCACTCCACCCAGTTGCTTTTTTCTCTAAATCACTAAGTAGCCCAGAGGTGAATTACCCAGTGGGTGAAAAAGAGTTGCTTGCCATAAAACTGGCACTAGAAAATTGGCGACATTTACTTGAAGGTACTCGATTGCCAATACTCATATATACAGATCATAAGAATCTCCAATACCTTCAGACCAACAAGACTCTTTCCCACCGGCAGGTACGTTGGTCATTATTCTTCCTAAGATTCAACTTCCTAGTGACCTACACGCCTGCAGACAAAAACAAAAAAGCGGATGCGCTATCACGGCTAACCGAAGATAACTGCGCCGAAATCCCTTCACTTCCTATAATACCCCATGACCGTATTATTGGTGTTGTTTGTTCCTTGAAGGAAGAGATTCTGCACAGTATAGGACTGGATTCACCACCACCACAACTAAGTGCTGATGCAGAAGGCTTCCTCTACTTTAACGACAAACTCTACATACCTCCTGGTATGCGTACTAAGATCTTGGAATTATCACATGACGTACCTATGGCAGGACATATGGGTATGACTAAGACATTCAATTTGCTAACCAGGCAATTTTGGTGGCCTGATATGAAGACGTCTGTACAAAAATTTGTTTCCTCATGTGACATCTGTGCAAGGTCCAAAATTGACACTACAAAACCATCTGGTCTACTTTGCAGTCTACCAATACCCAAAGTTCCATGGGAAGTTGTGTCCTTAGACTTTATAGTAGAATTACCACCTTCCAAAGGATTTACTACCATTCTAGTGTCAGTGGACCATCTGACAAAGATGGCACATTTCATTTCTATTCACAGACTACCTTCATCTAAGGAAACAGCGGAATTACTAGTGAAACATGTGTTCAAGCTACATGGAATTCCAAAGACTCTTTTATCTGACCGAGGTTCACAGTTCATCTCCAAGTTTTGGCAAGCTCTATGTCATATACTACGAATTGAGCGAAAACTTACTTCTCCCTACCACCCTCAGACCAATGGACAAACTGAAAGAGTCAACCAGTGTATTGAACAATATTTGCGTTGCTACACCTCATACCTACAGGATGATTGGGTGGACCTCCTCCCTCTGGCAGAATTTGCTTACAATAACGCAACCCACAGTACTACTAAGCAAAGTCCATTCTACCTAAACTATGGGTTTCATCCCACACTTCTTCCACCACGCATACTGCCATCAAGTAACCCAGTAGCCTCTGACTATCTTACCCAAATAAAAGACTCTCTGGGTTTACTTAACACCACCATCTCACATGCTCATAGCCAACAAAAAAAGTACTACGACCTCCGTAGAAGACCTTCTCCTCAATATGCTATTGGGGATCGCGTTTGGCTATCTACGAAAAACTTAAGGTTAAAGATCCCCAGTAAAAAGCTTGGGCCTTTGTTTCTAGGACCTTTCCCAATTGAGAAGCTCATTGGGAGAGCTGCAGTTCAACTCACCTTACCGGCAGATCTTAAAATACACCCCATCTTTCACGTGTCGCTACTGAAACCACATGTTCCCAACCAAGGAATAAGACCTACCATCTCGCCTCCACCTCCAGTACAAGTTGAGGGCGGAGAAGAATTTGAGATTAAGGAGATTTTGGATTCTCGTATCCACAGAGGGAAACTCCAATATCTCATAAGATGGAAAAACTATGGACCCCAAGACGACACCTGGTTGGATACTTCTGACGTTCACGCTCCCAGGCTTATACGAAGGTTTCACTCCAAATACCCGGAGAGACCAGTGCTATAGGCCTTCCGGAGCCGGCCTTAAGGGGGGGTACTGTAAGATTCTGGTACCTTCGGTACCCTTCCAGCCCATTTCTTTCGCATTGCGTTCCACCATTTAGGTAGGTGGAACGCATATAGCTACCTGTCCCTTTAATTCTCATGACGTCATCACTAGGCGCCGCTCTGAGCGGCTATTTCAATCGCCGGCTTTCACTCACAAGGTGTTCGTGCAAACCGCTTGTTATACAGCCTTGTCTGACGCTGCTGAAGCCTCCAGCTATTTCCTGTATCTCGCTACTGATCCTGTATCTCGCTACCTGATCCTTACCTCATTACCGGACCCCTCATCTCTCTAAACCAACTAGTGATAAGTACCCCACAGGGGATTCCTTCCTATCAACTTACACTATCTACTCTTGCATACTAAAGACTGTTGCTATCTATGCATTACTATTTCTATCATCTGCACTGTTACATAGATTGCTAGCTCTTGAGTCTACTACCATCTATATCCTTGCACTGAGTTAGCGATTCCTGTACACTTCATCTGCTGTCCCCTACCACCTGTTATTTGTACATGATTGCTAACCTATCTGCATACTATCTATCACCATCTCCTAACACTCCTGAACATTACTATTGAGTGCCTATCATTGCTATCACTACTCACGCCTGTCCTTTCAGCACATCACCTCTATACTATCGTATACAATCTATCACTCCAATAACATCTTACCCGAGTGCCTATATATTTGCATGCTGAGGTCGGCTGGGCCACAATGATGAGTCTGGAGAGATGGATATGGTGATTCAACACATCTCTACACGACTACTGAGTGGAAATTCTGCAGCTGCAAATCCAGTTCACTAAACAAACGCCGGAGCGTTACAAGGATCTGCCAGCAACACCCCCACCTGGGTCACCAACCATCTCCACAATGTCCCGTGGAAGCGTTCAGCTTTCTATCCCACTCGCGATCCCTGGCCCTGAATACCAGAATTTCCAAATTCCTTGCCTTTGAAATGCTGTCATTCCGTCTGGTGGAGACGCAGAGTTTTAAGAAGCCTTATGGCGGTGGCTGTCGCACAATACATCGTGCCCAGCTGCCACTTCTTTTCCAGGCAAGCCATCCTTTCCATGCACAACCAAGTGGGTGACAAAATCAGATGTGCACTGCGCAACGCCATCTGTGGCAAGGTCCACCTAACTACGGATACGTGGACCAGTAAGCACGGTCAGGGACGTTATATCTCCCTAACAGCACACTGGGTAAATGCAGTGGCGGATGGGCCTGAGGCGGATAGCAGTTTGGCGCATGTCCTTCCACCACCGAGGATTGCAGGGCGCTTCAGTTTGCCTCCTGTTCCTAATTCCTCCTACTCCGCTTCCTCATCCTCTACCACCTCCTCATCCGGTCAGCGTAACACCTTCACCACCAACTTCAGCACAGCCAGGGGTAAACGACAGTAGGCAGTTTTAAAACTTGCCTGTTTGGGGGAAAAACCCCACATCGCGTAGGAGTTGTGGAGGGGCATTGAACAGCAGACCGATGAGTGGTTGGTGCCAGTGAGCCTCAAGCCCGGCCTGGTGGTGTGTGATAACGGGCGAAATCTCGTAGCAGCTCTGGGCCTAACCGGTTTGAAGCACATCCCTTGCCTGGCGCATGTGCTGAACTTGGTGGTGCAGAGGTTCCTTAAAAATTACCCCGATATGTCAGAGCTGCTGCAGAAAGGGCCGTCTGTGTGCACTTTCGGCGTTCTCATCCTGCTGCTGCTCGCCTGTCAGCGCTGCAGCGTAACTTCGGCCTTCCCGCTCACCGCCTCATATGTGACGCGCCCACAAGGTGGAACTCCACTTTGCACATGCTGGCCAAACTGTGCGAGCAGCAGCAGGTCATAGTGGAGTTTCAGCTGCAGCACGCATGTGTGAGTCACTCTGTGGAACAGCACCACTTCACCACCAAGAACTGGGCCTCCATACGAGACCTGTGTGCCTTGTTGCGCTCTTTCGAGTACTCCACCAACATGGCCAGTGCCAATGACGCTGTTCTCAGCTTAACTATCCCACTTCTATGCCTCCTTGAAAAAACACTTTGGGCGATGATGGAAGAGGATGTGGCACAGGAGGAGGAGGAGGAGGAGGAAGAAGAGGGATACTTTCCAAGGCTTTCAGGGCAGTCATTCACAAGTGGCTCCGAGGGTGGGTTCCTGCACCCACAAACACCAGGTACACAATTGTCCAGCAGGGGCACAGTTCTGGAGGATGACGAGGATGAGGAGGAGATGGAGGAGGAGATGGAACCATGTTCACAGCAGGGTGGTACCCAGGCCAGCTCATGGCCATCACTGGTGCGTGGCTGGGGGGATACAGAGGACACAGACAATACACCTCCCAAAGAGGAAAGCTTTTCGTTTCCTTTGGGCAGCCTGGCACACATAGAAACATAGAATGTGTCGGCAGATAAGAACCATTTGGCCCATCTAGTCTGCCCAATATATCTGAATCCTCTGAATAATCCCTGGCCCTATCTTATATGAAGGATAGCCTTATGCCTATCCCATGCATGCTTAAACTCCTTCACTGTATTTGCAGCTACCACTTCTGCAGGAAGGTTATTCCATGCATCCACTACTCTCTCAGTAAAGTAATACTTCCTCATATTACTTTTAAACCTTTGCCCCTCTAATTTAAAACTGTGTCCTCTTGTGGTAGTTTTTCTTCTTTTAAATATGCTCTCCTCCTTTACCGAGTTGATTCCCTTTATGTATTTAAAAGTTTCTATCATATCCCCTCTGTCTCTTCTTTCTTCCAAGCTATACATGTTAAGGTCCTTTAACCTTTCCTGGTAAGTTTTTTCTTGCAATCCATGTACTAGTTTAGTAGCTCTTCTCTGAACTCTCTCTAGAGTATCTATATCCTTCTGGAGATATGGCCTCCAGTACTGCGCACAATACTCCAAGTGAGGTCTCACCAGTGTTCTGTACAGCGGCATAAGCACTTCTCTCTTTCTACTGCTTATACCTCTCCCTATACATCCAAGCATTCTGCTGGCATTTTCGTGCTGCTCTATTACATTGTCTTCCCACCTTTAAGTCTTCTGAAATAATTACTCCTAAATCCCTTTCCTCAGATACTGAGGTCAGGACTGTGTCAAATATTTTATATTCTGCCCTTGGGTTTTTACGTCCCAGGTGCATTATCTTGCACTTATCCACATTAAATTTCAGTTGCCAGAGTTCTGACCATTCTTCTAGTTTTCCTAAATCCTTTTCCATTTGGCGTTTCCCTCCAGGAACATCAACCCTGTTACATATCTTTGTGTCATCAGCAAAAAGACAAACCTTACTATCGAGGCCTTTTGCAGTTACACTTATGAAGATATTAAACAAAATTGGTCCCAGTACAGATCCCTGAGGTACCCCACTGGTAACATGACCTTGTTCTGAATGTTCTCCATTGACTACAACCCTCTGTTGTCTGTCACTCAGCCACTGCCTAATCCACTCAACAATATGGGAGTCCATGCTCAATGACTGCAGTTTATTGATAAGTCTTCTATGTGGGACAGTGTCAAAAGCCTTACTAAAATCTAGATATGCAATGTCTACTGCACCTCCACCGTCTATTATTTTAGTCACCCAGTCAAAAAAATCTATAAGATTTGTTTGACATGATCTCCCTGAAGTAAACCCATGTTGTTTTTCATCTTGCAATCCATGGGATTTAAGATGTTCCACAATCCTATCCTTTAATAGGGTTTCCATTAATTTGCCTACTATTGATGTCAGACTCACTGGTCTATAGTTGCTCGATTCCTCCCTACTACCTTTCTTGTGAATGGGCACGACATTTGCCAATTTCCAATCTTCCGGGACGACTCCTGTTACTAATGATTGGTTAAATAAATCTGTTAATGGTTTTGCCAGCTCACCACTAAGCTCTTTTAATAATTTTGGGTGTATCTCATCAGGACCCTGTGACTTATTTGTCTTCACTTTAGACAGCAATCTTAGAACGTCTTCCTCTGTAAAGACACATGCATCAAACGATTCATTAGTCATCCTTTCAAATGGAGGTCCTTCTCCTTTTTCTTCTGTAAAAACTGAACAGAAGTATTCATTAAGGCAGTCGGCTAGCCCTTTATTCTCTTCTACATACCTTCCGTCCTTTGTTTTTAATTTAGTTATTCCTTGTTTTAATTTCCTTTTTTCATTTATATATCTGAAGAATGTCTTATCCCCCTTTTTCATAGACTGAGCTAGTTTTTCTTCTGCCTGCGCTTTAGAAGTTTGGCTGGGTAAGGCCGGTATATATGTCTATTCTGCACAAGGTATGTACAAGTCCTGTGGGATCCATGCTGGTTCATTTTAATGAATGTGAGCTTCCCCACATTGGCTCTGGACAGGCGGCTGCGCTTGTCTGTGATAGCGCCCCCAGCCATGCTAAATGCACGTTCAGATAATGCACTGGCTAGAGGGCACGCCAGCACCTCCAAGGCGTAAAGGAGCGATGAGCGATTACATGCTGCAGTGTCTCCGCAACGACTCCCGAGTTACCCAGATTCAAACTTGTGCTGATTACTGGGTGGCCACGCTGCTGTATCCCCGTTACAAGGACAATGTACCGTCCTCAATTCCCTCACTGCAGCATGATCGGAAGATGCGCGAGTACAAGCGCACGCTGGTAGACGCGCTGCTGGTGGCATTCCCACCTAACAGCGGGGGCACAGTGGAACCACAAGGCCAAGGCAGAAGAGGTCGCCAACGCAGCCTGGGCACCACCAGCACCTCAGAAGGCAGGGTTAGCATGGCCGAAATGTGGAAAAGCTTTGTCAGCACGCCACAAGAAGCAGCAGCACCAGCAGCTCATATGGAACGTCTTAGCAGGAGGCAGCATTTCGCCAACATGGTGGAGCAGTATGTGTGCACACGCCTAGAGGTACTGAATGATGGGTCTGCCCCCTTCAACTTCTGGGTCTCCAAATTGGGCACATGGCCTGAGCTTGCCCTTTACGCCTTGGAGGTGCTGGCGTGCCCTCTAGCCAGTGCATTATCTGAACGTGCATTTAGCATGGCTGGGGGCGCTATCACAGACAAGCGCAGCCGCCTGTCCAGAGCCAATATGGGGAAGCTAACATTCATTAAAATGAACCAGCATGGATCCCACAGGACTTGTACATACCTTGTGCAGAATAGACATGTATACCGGCCTTACCCAGCCATTGTTGTATTTTTGATCTTTCTCACTCTTTTGGGGTGTACCCTAATTTAAAAAGAAATAAAATTAAAAACAAAAACCAGTGTTGGCTACCTCGTCCTCCTCCACCGCCACTTCCACCTACACCTCCACATCCACCGCCACCTCAAACTACTACTCCATATGGGCCTCGTCCTCCTAGATTAATATGATTCTTTTTTATTTTTATGTTTTTTATGTTATTTTAAGGTATTTCCCTATCCACATTTGTTTGCAGAGCACTTGACATGCTCTTAACAAACTTTTGCTGCCATTTGCAGCCCTCCAGCCCTTTCCATGTTTTTTTTGAGCCATTTTAGTGCTCAAAAGTTTGGGTCACCATTGACTGTAATGGGGTTCGGGTTCGGGGTCAAGTTCGGGTTAAGTCCGGGTCACGAACCCGGACTTTTCTTTTTTTTCAAGTTTGGCCGGTGTTCGCTCAACTCCTCTATTTATGACTACTGTAACCAAACACTTCCTGCTACCCACAACTTCTGTCTCGGAGATACTTTAGAGATAATTTCCTGTTAAGTCCCAGGCTATAATGTGGAATATTACTACTGTCCATAATAAAAAAAAACATGCAGAAGTGAAAGCAGCCCAAAAACATTTGTTTTGCCCAATTTGCACAGAATGAATTGCCCATGCAGATTCTCTGGATGAATAGGCATACTGTTTATCTTATTTATAAATAGACCCCTATGAATAAGGATGTTTTTTTTTTTTTTTCTTTTAAAAAGGTTGAAATTAGTTTGCGTTTTTTCAGCATATGCACAGTATATATGCAAATTTTTTACAGTATTAAGAAATCCAAAATGTACTATTCACCAGGGTCCAAGCATCTCCATGACCTTTTGAGCGCAGTTCATATACAGTCATTTCCTACAGACACTAGGGATATTTATTGCATGAGGTATAGGTGGCACACTTTCGGGATGACTTAAAGTTTGTGTAAACGCTAACAATTAACTTTTCTCTATTTGCTCCCTTTTGGGCTGTTTATCATACTATTGGAAGAACAGATAAATTGTAAGAAATTCAGAACTTGCCTGAGTTTTTTCCAAATGTCCTGTCTTATCTCAAAGATCCAGCCTAATTTTTATTTTTGAATACAGAGTATTTATCCCTTTTGTAGTGGAGATTTGAGTGTTAGAATGGTTAAGTAAATTATAAAAAGACATTGGGCAGGGCTGACAACAAGAAAGTATGCCTTGTTAACCCACAACAGGACATGGGAGTTGAATGCATTTCTGACAGATCAAAAGGTGTTTTTCTGTACTTGCAGGGTCTTTAAAGCGATGAAACTCAGACAAATGTACATGTATTAAAGATCTGTATGGCATTGTTTTTTTTGTGTGTGGGGGGGGGGTTCTTGACATATGCTTTAAGACAAGTGCCTGTTCTATTATCTATGTGCACATCAAAAAGGCTAAAGGTTCAGAGTATAGCTTTAAAACTCCAGATTCAGCCCAAAAAAGCATTATACATTTGCATAACCATGCTGTAAATATGTGCAAATATATTGCAGTGCATTTTTTTGGTGTCTGCTGAGATCTATCTAAGTTCGCCGGTAAACCTGACAACCAGAATTATTAGCTGTCTGCTTATGAGTGTTAGTTTCTCTCTTGGTAAATGAAGAAAGGGATTTATGTGAATTCCAGCATCCTTGCATCTCTAGGATTTATTTTTAGCTCTTGTTTTGTAGATTATATGCTTGTGGTGGGTTGGCGACCCATCTACTGGCTGAAGAGGAGATTCACGCCTCTGTGGAAGCAAGGGATACCAACTTTAATCTATATTTATATGAATCTGGGCTGCCTGAGGTGACATGCACAGAAAGATTAAAAAAAAACAGTGTTCATGTTTGAGCTTTTCTGCATCTCAAGTAGTGTTGAAGCAATGTGGTATACAATAAGATATATAGGGTTGCTATGTCTTTAAAAATTAAATTATATTTTTTTGATGAGACAGTTTAGTTTTGTACATGAGAATCCGTTCACCATAAATATTTCAGTATGACACCCAAAAAAAAAGGTATGAAATATGAATATAAATAAATATGAAATAATGCAGGCTTCAAGTAAAAAGTGTTTTAAAGGTACTGCCTGAAAAAGTTTAACTGCTCCCTGGCTAAGGCCAGCCATACATGGGTCGAATTCCAAAATAATTTTCTTTCAAAAATCTTTTCCAAGAATTTTCATTTGAATTGGGGACCATTAGTGGGCTGCAGTAATGGCCAATTTTTGTACCATCAAATTTGAGTGATCAGAAATGCTGGAAATTTTTTGAAAAATGGACGATTTTCAAATCAATGATGGCAGAATCAAATGAAAAATATAACTGAAAAAGAAATGCACATGAGCACAAGAAAATACAATTCCCACAAAGAAAAGAAGATTCAATATGAGGTGAAATTGAAGGCTTGGTTGGTCAAATTTCAAAATCAATGGTGGCATCATCAAATTACAAAATTCAGAAAATTTTCAGATTTTTCTAAAGAAAATTTGTTTAGAATTTGGCCCATGTATGACTGGCCTTAGCCATGAAGCAGTTTTATTTTTTAAAGAGATCCAGCTAGATCATATGCTGTGAATATCTTTAGAGTTCCCAAGGGTGCTTTTTTTTGCAACTTATATTGCCTATCAACTTGTGCTCAGCATATAAATCTAAGAATTTTAAGACAGCAGCAACCCTATATCTGAATACAACATACACAAAACTTAAAAAAATTGATCCACTGTATTTTTAAATCATGTAAACATAAAGTGATAAAAATAAAAAGCAATATGAATATATGTGACAATTCAGATGTGTAATACCATAGAAAATAAATAATTAAAATCAATACAAATCAATATCAATGCAAATGAATGGATACGTTCACTATTTAAAAAAATAAAAATAAATAATAAGTGCACATTTTTATGCAGGTAAAAAAAATGTATTTACAGTACAGTACTTCAATTTTTTGAAGGAGCCTGGAAAACATTGCTCCCACCATCAGCAGATCACGGATGCCATGCAGGACACCTACAGACTGTCAGTGTAGGCTGTCTGCCCATACATGGCACAAGCAGGCAGTTTCACACTGACAGGAAGAAATAATTAACTACTTGAGCGCTCAACAGTACCCTGGTAGTTCACTGAGAGCTACTGTGGCTGTCAGTGGCTGTCAGTACTTGTAGTTCATTGATTCACTGGGATGTGTGAATTAATAACCTGGCCATGCTTTTGTTAAATAGTGACAGTGAGGGAGGGGAGAAGATCCCTGGCCTGCTGTCACAGGGGGTGTGGGGATCAGGGAGCGGCTGCAGGATCTGGTACTTGAAACGGATGGAACATGGAACATGTTCCCAAATGTAAACTTAGCCTTTAATGAACTTCAAAACCATATATGAAAATAAAGGAATTTCATTCACCATATAAAGTGCTAAATATGCAGTTAAAAGTCCACAAAACATCCAATGCTGGTGCTGTGAAATTTTGTGATTTTGATTAGTGCCACTCCAAGTTCTCCACCACCTTCAAATGTGCAAACTCCTTACCAGAAGTAGCAGACCTATATGTTACAGAGGTCAATATAGCCTGGAGTGAATAAACCTACAACCACAGCAGCATCACCCCAGGGTGCAACACAGTACTGTGAACAATGAGCCTTGTTTTGCTATTGTTTTTGAGTGAGGTGAAAAAGTTGAGCCCCTAAGTAGTAAGACAAACAGATTATTTGGGAGACAGAGCCTTCTCCTGCTATGCTCCAAAACTCTGGAATTCACTTCCAAATAACATTAGAAAGTCATCTTCTCTAACCTGATTCAAATCAAATCTAAGTTTAATCCTGTGTATTTCTTGTGTTTTCTTTGTAAAGCACTTTGAGAAGCTATCTTTAAAGGTTCTATATAAAATAAAAGTTTATTATGCTTATATTATTATATAGTTTACTAAGCAAAACTGCTTACATATTAAAACATAATAGCTCTTAGCTTAAGACCAGTAATTATTTACTTAATACTGTTACCAATATGGGAAATACAGTGTAAAAAAAAAAAAAATTTAATTTTATTAATAATTTTAAAAAATCATAAAGTCCCCCCTGTTCAAAGTCAAACCACGATCATCCCACACATGTGAGATACCACTGAGAACATCAGAACATGAGCAGTAATTCTAGCACCAGACCTCTGCTGTAAATATAAAGTAGTAATTTCATATTTTATATTTTACAAAAAATTGGGTTATGTATTGTGTTTTTTTGCATTAAAATTTAAAAAAAAAAGTGTATTTTGTCCCAAAAAAAAATGATTTTGAAAAACCACTGCGCAAATACAGTGCAATATAAAAAAAATTAAAAACCCACCAATTTATTCTCCAGGGCATCTGCTTAAAAAAAATGATGTTTGGGCGTTTTAATTTATTTTCTAGCAAAAAATGCTGATTGTTGCATGTAAACAAAAAGTGCCCGAAAAGGCCCAGACTGGAAGTAGTTAAAGTGGTCATATACCCCGCTTTCTTATTTTTACCTACAGGTAAGCCAATGATAAGACTTACCTGTAGGTAAAATAAATATCTCCTTAACCTGCACAGTTTAGGAGATTTTCACCCTTCATGCAGCCACTGACGTCAGCGTGTGAAGGTCTGGTGTCTGGCGTACCAGAGGTTTTCGCCAGAACCGAGGGCTCCTGCACGCATGTGCAGGAGTGACGTCATCGCAGCTTCGGCCACTCACAGCGCTGGAGCCCATGATCCTGGAAGAGAGGATGGGAGAAGATGTGAGCTCTCAGCGGTGACCGGGCACCGCTCAGAGGGCTTTATTCTAAGGTGAGTATTTAATAATGTGTTAGTATGCAATGCATACTAGCTCATTATGCCTTTATCTTGTAGGATTTTTTTTTTCAGCAGGTTTACAACCTCATTAAAGTGAGTGTAAACCCTAACATATACCCAGTGAAGTGAACAGCCTCAGATGATACACAGAGATGAAACAAATCTCCCTACAAGTTTTATTTGCATATCTTCTGTCTTCAGCTTGCTAGACTATTTAGAAAGTAAAAATCGTGTTCAAATTTTTTTTTTCCTGTTCCAGCACTAGGTGTGGAGTATAGGCATGCACTTTGTGACAGCTGATTGGAGGAAAGACACGCCCCCTCCCCTCCAGGCAGAAGAAGGAAGAAACATGCAAAGCAGTGCTGTGAATAGACCAGCTCTCTGCCTGTCTATCTCTATGCATCCACCCGGACAAAAGTTTTCAGCTGCTTTTCTCTCATGTGTCGGAGAACTTTTCAGAAGTTATCATGCTGATTACAGACGAATGGAGCAGCAGAAGGACTTAAAGCTTTAGAGAGAGATAAGTAAACACTACAGATATATGTGCCCAGGTCAAATTTCATAAATGGGGTTTACATCCACTTTAGGTGAATTCACACCTCCACTTAAAGCTGAAATGTCATTTGGCAGCTAACTTTACCTTTCTGTTTCAGAAAAGGTAAATAGCACTATCTATGGCTTCTACAGTATACTAATAATCCTCCAGTAGATTCTGCTCCATAGGATCTATAGCTTAGATTTTATTATCCCTCTACTCAAGAATAATATCTCTGAGACAGTGCTGCATTAGAAGAATCTACTACACTTCTGTGTAGGAAACTGCAATAGTATACAAATAGTATACAAATTATTTACTGATCAAAGATAAAATCAAACAAAAATCACTCACATGAACTATGTGCAACTAAGAACCGTGTGAAGAGCAGGGCTTTGCTGCTGATTCCAATGTTGAAGTAGTGAGCTTAAGAGACACATTCGCTGCTGCAGGAGAGACTGTCTGCTAGGAGAGGACCACTTGCTGCAAGTTCTAAGCTACTGTTCCAGTTGTTCCAGAGTGTTCAATCTTGTAAGTATCATGTTCTAGTGAATCAGTAGATGTTCCTGGCCTTCCATGGAGGGGACCAACTGGTGCTGCTGCATAATGGTGACTCGAGAGGAGTGAGACCTTTCACTGGCCACTCCATACTGCTGGAGACCCAGGGACCAACTTCCATGGTGAGAGGCCTCTTTTTTCTTTTTGAGCCTGATACCAAAATAAAACATAATGTACAGTATTTTTCTTATTTTAGATTTTTTGTAGCCCACTAGCATATGTGCCATTACTATATCATTATTTTATAACTCACATATTTGTTTAAAGGATTTGATTTAGGATGGGCATTTATAAATATCAAAGATTTTATCAGTAAAGTATAAAAGCAAAAGACACAGAAATAACATCCAGCCTATTAGAAGTCATCTTGAACTGTAGAAAAGCACTTGAGCCACTTGATCCAAGGGAAATGCTTCCCAGGCCAATAAGACTTAGAATAATATAAAATGTGTGTGTGTTTAGCCAATCTTTGTCTTCCTTACACTAGAAATGGCACCTTCTGGGACCACTGTATATTCATTTGTGGGCCTGTGTAAACAAAATGTCACCTTTGTCAGATTGCTGCCAGTCTGGACCTAAATATATTTTAAGATAATACTACTACCATAATGTGCTACTGTTGTATATGCAGGTGGATGATACCAAGGAAACCAGGATAAAATGCAATAACTGGTATAGTAACTATTCACACTGCACCTTTAACCAATTTTAAATAAAAAAGAACAAAGTAAAATAATTGCTGATTGGTTATTGTGGTTTGCAAATTGCTTTAATCAATTGCATCTCTCTGAGACATTTTATTCTGATTGTTTACTGACTCCTAATTTAAAAATGGATATCCATGAGACATTCCAGCGTCCACTTGTCCATCCTTCTGCTGTCTAATCTCTGCATAACAAAGGCAACTCTGCTTGGTGTCATTGTGTCACAGCCACAAGCTCGAGCCTTGCACGTTTTACTTCTATTCTAAGCTCTGTTTGCAGATACCGTCGGGTCTCTACAGAGTAATTTACTGGCAGAATCCCTCCCCGAATCCAAGCTGTAAAAACAGCTGAGAGCGTAAATAATTCATGCAGACAATATGACTTTTTTATGTAAATTTGGTGCATTAACCCTCTATTATAATGATGGACTGCAGATATGGGGTGATGCCGGCTTGGTAAGAGCTAATGGATGGCCGCCATAAATTCACTGCACATTTTATTGTGTTGCTGAAAATTGTGCCTTTAGGCTCTGCTGTTTACTTTTATGTAAAACTCTGGCTTTCCTAAATATTACAAATATTTTACATCCGACTCTCCAGTTTTTGGGCTCGGCTTTAAATGGGCAAAAAAGAAAAAATGTATTTTAATGTATTATAATTAAATTGGTAGTTTTGCTGTCAATATTCTCAGCATATCCTCATTCAAGGACAATATTACTGATTTCCAAAGGCTGTTTTTTTAGGCTTGTAAAGCAGACGCCTGCACTAGGATCTATTTATCTGTGATTGTTAAAGTTTTTTTTTTTTTTTCTTTTTTTCCTTTAATATATTCCAGTGTTGCAATAACAGCATTTTCTCCTTTCGAATATTTCTGCATCAGAAATGTAACAATATACTCTGTACATAGTAGCTTGTTATATGAGGCACCAGCTTCATTGGGAAGAGTCTAGACAGCATGGCAGAAGCCCCTTCCACAGGATTCCTGCAAGCAATCTTTGCTGTCTGTTGCCCTAAAACATTCTGTAAGGAGCAATCCACTATGACATCACTATGACTAATACTTTCGTGTGACTATCACTTTAAATTCACTGAACTGTTTTAAAAATAAATTGTATGCAAATATAAAAAATATTCATTATTAAAAATCAGTATCTTAAGTTTAAAAAATGTGTCCCAGTCTTTATTTAGCATAGCCTCTTGTTGCTCCTTGCATTACAGAATTCAGACTAGAAAGGAAGAGACATCACTGTAAGCCTACCAGGAGTTATTACAGCATAAGCTGTCTAATAGGAGAGGCAAACACAGGGGTAACCTCATCAATGTTTTGCTGCTCCTCAATCCAAGCATCAGCTGGATAAGTCCTTGACCAAGCTGTAGTGCTTTGGTTTCAGCAGAAAAAGTTAGGTCAAAACCTGGCTCTGATGTTTGGCAGAGGTGTCTGGAGTAAACAAAAAGTGGTTAAACAGAATTGCATATTTTTGGATGGTAAGAAAGTTCAAACTTATATATTTAACAGTGCATTTAGCCCTTTTACCATATGATTATTATTATTATTAATATACAGGATTTATATAGCGCCAACAATTTGTGCAGCACTTTACAATAGACCATTTTCACCTTTTGTATTAATGCAGAAGAGTTCCCGTTTCCACATATTTCACATTTTTAAGAGATGGAGATCTGCAGTTATGGCATCACCTGCAAATACAACTGCTGGAGAACTTTTACAGTGCAACCGAATAAATAGTAAAAGTCTTAATGAGACCCATGGTGTATGCATGGCTATACTTCAGCCAGCCCAGTATTGTGAACAGAGAACCCCATTCTGCTGTTATATGTGAGTGAGCTGCAAAAGGTGAACAACCCACAAGTAGGACAACAACTAAATTGATTATTTCCTGTTTAGTTTTGGATACAGTAGAAAAGGGTTGGGACCTCTGCCTAGTTTTATTGCTATCTGTGTCCCCCCAGAAGAGTTTTCCCTCTCTTCCTGAAAGGTCATATCACAAAAAGTAAGTGGAATCTCCATAATAGGAAATATTAGTATGCAAAAGAACACTTGAATAATAAATACATAGAATTATTATTATATAAATAAATACATGAATGCTCACAGCATATTTCCATTGTAGTGTCTAGAAAACAGATATAAACTGTGCACCTAGACCAAACTCTGATGCCTTGCTTCTGCTGACAAATTCTGGACCGTTCTGACAGGCACTTCTTGATAGTGTTAAAGCTTGTCAATCCGTTCCTGCCTCTTGCACATTTCTATTGGTCAGTGTGGCAGCCCATCATAGTATTTTTCCGATAGGAATGAGAGGCGGCGGACCTTAAGGGAAGGCTTCAGGTAGCGTCAGAGCTGGCACCTAAGCTCAACCTACACTAATTCCCATAGGGCTATCAGAACAACCCAGCCTAAGGCTGTGGCAGGTGCAAATAAAGGCTAATCCATGCACAGGCACTTTGTACATGCAGCAGGTTTATGTTTTGTTTCATGTCTTTCAGGGCCTTATTTATTCCTCTATAAACGTATATGTAAGTCATCTCTGTATGAATGAAAAAGCTGCATTTGTCTTATAGCATTAACTTGTTTCTTTTATTGGCAAAGGTAACCCAATATATAGATGTTGGGTTATTCCTTCAGCATCTATATTGTGTCAATAGGCATTATCACATTTGCCTATATTAGGACTCTCGATGCAGTTATGTTAGTTCTTAAATCATACATGGGTAATGATCCATGGAACACACACATGTACAACACTCTTATAATTGCTGTCTTACAAGCAGAACATTTCTATTTTATGTACCACAAAGCGTTGGACTGATTGTTTTACATCCACACATATTAAATGGTCAGTACCTCAAGTAGTTGAGAGACTAAACCCAGAAAATATAATTTTGTGCAGTCCTATTTTGCTTGTTGTAATACACAATGTGGAATGAGGAATGCCAAATGAAATGATAATCTCAGGGAGCAAAAAGACAATCCTTTACAATTTTAGACTAAGAGATCTTTTTTAAGTAAACCTTTGGCACAACAAGACAAAAAGATTCCTTATTCTAAAGGCATAGAAAATGCTACAGTGCTCTGGTTTAAATGTAAAGCCAATGTCTTGGAAAATATTGTGCCCCCTTCTCCAACTATTTACATTTTTAAAATGTAATTCAAATTGTAAAATTCAGTTTAAAATTCTCTGTCACAACTATTACAGTCTTCAAGAGCTTGATAGGACACTGCTGCTGGGAAGCCAACGAAAAGCACCCATGTTACTTAGGTCTGCTGGGGGAACCTGAAAAAGGACCCTCCTACTCTACAATCCAGAAGACATAAGACTCAGGACCTGGCAGGTCATGTACCAATACATTGAAGTAAGCTAAAATGGCTTATTAGTATTTTTTTTATTAAGCCCAGCGATTAAATGGAAGGGATAGGGATTAAAGGACGGGGGATTCCCAGACATGACCTTTAAGATTTGATTTCTTCATACCATATTTAAAAACTTCCAATGCTTTGTTCAACTTCAACCCTTGAGGTTCTAATCTTTAATGAAACTCCTTATAATCCTACTAAATGTTGAAACAGTAGTTACTAAAAGAAAAAAAAATGCTGCATTATTATTTACAAAATGTAATCTGAGAACATAGCTGATAACAAAGGATAAATAGTGCCAAAGGACACTACAGCCAATCACATGTTGCTTTCTTTTTCCCAACACAAATGAACACGTCATTCATTGAAGGAAAGGTTGGGCTTCAGTTCAGAGGATCTCAGAACAGGAATGGTGAGTATTCAAGCAAGGCTTCAGTTAATGTGAGTCTTAGTAGAAGAAGAAGGGGATAAAGGAAACTTTAGGTTTGGGTTACAGGGAGGGTTCATGTGAGGCCTAGGGTTACTAAGTGGATTCGTTTAAGAGCCGGTTCACATTAGCGCGACTTGTCAGGTGACTTGTCAGCCTGACAAGTCGTGCTCCCTCGCGGTCCATTGACAGCTACAGGACCCATTCTAATAGGAGCGACACAAGTCGTTCCGACTTAGAAAAAGGGTCCTCTACTATTTCGGGGTGACCTCGGAGCGACTTGCATAGACTTCCATTATGTGAAGTCCCTGCAAGTCGCTCCGAAGTCGTGGTGCAATGTAATGCACAAGTTGCCCTGAAGTAGTAAGGAGTCATGTCGCCTCAGTGTGAACTGGTGTTCCGTGAAAATTACCTACCCGTGAGAAAAACCTACCCTCGTCACTTCCGGTGCACCCTCAGTGTGTATAACGCGGCCGTTACATTAAAACAGCTGCCCTACAATATGAATCATCTCCGCTCCTTCCCCTGACACTTCACTGATGTCGGCTAGTAAATATAAAAGCGGCGGCGGGTGTATGAGAAGATACATAACGGAGCCGCCAGCCGCTTTTATATTTAATAGTCCACATCAGTGAAGTGTCAGGGATAGCAGCGGAGATTATTCATATTGTAGTACAGCTGTTTTCATGTCACCGCCGCGTGGGTAGGTTTTTTTCACGGACACCCTAATACTTTCATACTACTGCGCATGCCCTGTAGTCAGCTCCTTATCTTTTTCATTAGGTCTCCGGGGCTCTGAGCATGCGCACTGCTGCGCTGCTCAGCTGTTCATGCCCGGAAGTGACGAGGGTAGGTTTTTCTCACGGGGTAGGTAATTCTCACGTTACACCGGCTCTAAGAGTTAGTAGAGATTTATCAGTTACAGGGAAGGTTAGTGTGAAGGCTAGGAATTATAGGAAATGTTAGTGTAACGGTTACAGGGAGGATTAAAAAGAGGGTTGGGGTTACAATGAGAATTGGTGTGATGATTGGGGTTACAGGGGCCATAAGCATGATGGCACGGGTTACAGGAATGGCTAAGGCCAGGGTTAGTAGCAAGATTATAGTTAGTGTAAGGATTAGTGATATGGTTGCAGAGATGGTTAGTGTGGGGGGTTAGTACTGTAATTGGGATGAGGGAGAGGGTTGGGGTTATAGGGAAGGTTATTTTTGGGGGTAGGTAGAAGAATTAGGATTACAGGGCTGGTTAATTTGGGGTATATCTAATTTGGAGGTAAGTGTGAGGATTTGGGTTTCAGGAAAGGTTAGCTTGGTCATACATGGATCAAAAATAAGACAATGCCTGCCAAATTAGCGAAAATTTGAGCTGTGAGTGACTCTGTTGGGACCACCTGGCTTGATTGAAAAAATTAAGCAGATGCAAGAAAAATTGTTAGATGATTCAGGTGCTACACCTGTCTGAAAACAACAGCCAGCAAAGGGAGAATCCTCAGTTCATGCTATTTATAGCAGATGTAGCAATCAGGTGATCCTCCATCCCATATGCTGAAATCTTAAAGTGTATGGCTAGCCTTAGTGGGAAGATTAGTGGTAGGGATGAGATTTAGGTTAAGGTACAAGACTAACATGAATTTGAGGCAAACCAAGCCCATTCACAGGCACAAAGGTACCATGTAGTAGGGCCCATTCACAGTTCGCGGACTTGGCAAAAAAATGCATGACAACCAATGCACTTCCTGGCCTTTAAACTTAAGTCAGATAGATGTCTTAGAAGGGCCAAAAAGGAGGAATTTGATAAGCCAGTCCCTTCACTATAAAAGGGTGGATTCCAAGCAAACATATTGACCATATGCTTATCCATGTAAGGGACAGCATTAAAAGTGCTGCTAATGAAGTGCATAGAGACATAGGGTAAGGCTTGTAGGTATTGGTCTTTCAAAGTAGATATTAACCCTTACTGATTGTCCTGTATTTAGTAAAATGATGTTGGGGGGATTTATTAAAACTGGATCAAAAAGAATCTGGAGAAACTGTTTATATTAACCACAGTCAGCTTCCTTACTCTACCTGCTCCGTTAACCTTTAAAAATAAAAGAAAGAAGATGATTGATTGATGTGCACAGCCGCTCCAGATTCTGTCTACTCCATACTTTGTAACTTGCCCCCTGTGTACCTTTGGGAATTTGGGGTGAAGGATAGTTTGTTTTTTCTCCTCACCCTCACATACACCTACTGATGAATGGCCTTCCAGGCAAAAAATAATGGAGGCTAGGTACCTGACGCTGTGGCGAAACATGGGTCTTAAACTTTTTCTTCTATGTATCTGCTCTAGAAGCAGATACATAAAAAAGGATCATAAAAACACTGCAGAGCTCTGTGGATGGGTGGATCTGAGCATAGTAGCGACAGAATAATTCCAACGACTCCTCAGAGCCAGTTGGTAGGGCTTTAGCGTGGAATTTGCAGAAGATGTGACTGCCCTGCCCCCTTGCAGAGGAGGAAAATGGTGCATTAGCAGTACTTGCATGCATGTAGCTGACCTTGAGGAGAAGAATGGGGAAAAGGCCACATTAGCAGCACTGGAAAGGAAAGAGGCTGCTCTGTGACCTTGAGGTGGAGGAATAGGGTACATTGGCAGAATTTGCAAGCAGTTGCTATGGACCCTTGAAGAGGTGGAATAAAAGCATGCTATTAACATTACTTGCAGGTGAGTACTTTTTCTGCGCCCTTAAAGTGGATGACTGCCTCTTGTGCCTGACTATAATGAAATGAACATATGTTAAAACAAAATTGTGTGTGGGAAGAGAAAGATTTTGCTGGCAAAGCAGATGAATTGCAGATGTGCCTGGTCTGTGCTGAGTGCAGCCCAACAATTACATCAATACCAAAAAATACAGAAAAAAAGATTTACAAAAAAATGTAAAACAAGTAAAAACAAACAAAATATATTGCAGCTGGAAATCTGCCACTCTGGAGGCATTCAAGGTCAGGAAAAGACTGCTAGACTTGGGGTGGTACAGTGTAGCTTTTCTTTGCAGCTCCAATTGGCAGATGATGCCTGCAGCCATGTGCAGTTGCACTATCCAGCCCCTGTAAAACACTTGTGGCTATTCTTCCTCAGTTAATACACTCTCATTTTTATTTCAAGTTGAAATCTGGCTAATTTCCCCCACTTATATTCTGGTCTAACCAAGCTGTTTACATACTGTCCAGCCACTTGACAATATTTTTGGCTATTATCTGTCAGAAAATACACTCTAATTTTTATTGCAAGATAAAATCTACCTTGTCTCTTTAGATTGGCTGCCTATTCAAGTGCTCACATGTTGTGCTGATGCTAGCCAATTTTTACCAAACACATACCTGAAGTCTATTATTTGAATTTTTGGGTTATATTTGGGGATACAGGGATGGATAAGTTTAAAAATAAGATTAGGGTTAAAGGAAGGGTTAGTGTGAGTGGCCTTTGTGTATAGCATCACACTTCTGAAAATAACGGCACTGATTTCCTGACAATTAGGCCCAGACTGGCCATAGGACACACGGGGCATTTGTCCAGTGGGCCGTGGCTACCGGGCTGCATACAGGGCCACCTTTAGGGGAGGAACAGCCACATGTAAGGGGCCAAGACATCATGAGCAGTGTTGCCAATAATTCTTCTGTGGCTCTGCCGCTGCAGTCCCACCTCCCGCCCAGCACTGCCAGAATTTGTGGTTGGTTGCTAGGGCCGCCTGGCATCTAGCAACCAACCATGGGGTAGGTCCACCCCCAGCATTCAGCGGAGGAGGAGTTAACCAAACTTCCTTGTTCAGACATAGCTGCTGCACTGTGTTTCTGAGCCCATCAAATCCAGCCCATTGAGACCCACCGACTAAGTCCTGCCTACAGAGTTTATTTGGCTGCTGGGTTTCGGCTTCCAGCCTTCCATCCAGCCTTCAGTAAGGGAATTCAACATGGGGGACCACTAATGATGGGGGCACTGATGGGTACCTCTAATGATGGGGACACTGATGGAGGACCACTAATGATGGGGAAACTGATGGAAGGACCGCTAATGATGAAGACACTGATGGGGGACCTGTATTTGTTAAAGTACTAATAAACCCTTACATTAGTCCACTGAGGGGACTAACCTCAGGTGATACTCCTACTACATAAGCTGTACATGTTTATCTACAGTCTTCTCTCCTCCACAGCTTTCCAATGTACACAGCTTAGATACAGTAGTATTCCTCAGCTTCAAGGAGTCAGGGAGCATGGATATGATGTCACACACTGTGTAATAAGAGACCTGATTGAAAGTAATGAACAGACCCACCTCTACACAATCTCTTTGAGAAACATGCACTTCTGAAGCTGGTAATCGCCTACTGTGTACTAGAGGAGGTGGGTCTAATTCCAAGGATTGTCTTGTGTCAGGAAAAACTGTTAGAAATGGCTAATGCAGATAGTAGGAATCCACACTAAGTACTCTGGATTGAGGCAAGCACACGCTGTATGAAGATATGCTATGTTCATTTTTTATTTCAGAGGTTTACAACCACTTTGTAAGGTTTTCTGGTTTTTGCACTCATACAAAAGAGCATTTTTGCTATGTAGTAAGTTTGTGAGTGTTTAGAATATATGTTACTTATAGTTAGCGTAGTCACTAATTAAATTAAGCACTCAATAATGAAAGTCATTATTGAGCCATTATTGTATAACAATACAGTAATCCCCCGCTCCATCGCGGTTCAGTTTTTGCGGTCCCGGTAATTTGCGTTTTTTTTGTAATGTTATTTTACTATATAAATCATTAAAAATGAAATATTTTTGTGTTTTCCATAGTTCTTGCTATGTCTCTTAGTATCTTTTATGTGTTTAAATGAGTTTCTATTGTTTTAAAAGTGTGTTTAAAGACCTTAAAATGCTTCTACACGTACAGTGACAGTAAAATAAACATGCCTACAATGCATTTTAATAGGGTTTTTCTATTTCGCGGAATTTCACTTTTCGCGGTTGGGTCCGGAACGTAACCCCCGCAATGGGGGGGGGGGGGTTTACTGTAGTTGTAAAATCAACTCAGTTTTGAAAAAAAAAAAAAAAAACCTAAGGTAAATGTATTGTTTATTTTTGTTTACCTCTTCATCATTTTTAAGTATTTTTTTGCAACACATAAATGAAAACCCTACGAGAGAATTGTATTTTAGTATAATGAGTATAAATCACCAAGCCATGGGCAGGGACTAATGAACTTACTCAATAAGTGCAAAGTACAATGTGATGTGCAAGATGCAATAACCTAAAGTAACCATAAGTAGTTATCTCTCAAAAAGAATGAATGACAACTAGACTTTCCATTGCTGCTATAGGTTATTGCACTTTGCATATGGTCATCATTTTTGAGATCTTTCATTGAATTAGAGTTTAGTTGCCTTGGATGTTTTCAGAGACGTAATCTGGAGAATCCAAAATAAACAAAGAAAAAAAAATGAATAGAAGCAATCTTTTAATTGCCATTTTCAGGTCCATATAGTTTAGAAGTGTACCGTGGACCTATACACTGATGCAGTCAGTATATATAGGTATATATAGGTTTCTTATAAAACTATTGTTCAGAATATACAGTGCTGTGTTGGATAACCTTCTACATGTTTTGTCCAATATTTACTTACATTTTTATTTGTGTACTCACCATACACTGTTGAAAAACTATTTGCCCACTCAATTCCCCACAGAATACAAGTATTGATTCAGTGGGTGTTCTTGGCAAATCTTTTTTATTTCAGAACCTTTAGAATATTCCCCTTTTTCATTGATGAAATGAGTTGTGCTGTCCTGCCTGTGTTCGGCAAAGTTCCAATGTGAGCTGCAGTTTCAACTGATCAATATTGCAAATAAGGGACAGACCTTGCAAATAAAAAAAATATAAATAGACAGGAAATTTAACTGCTTGCTGAATTAGAATCTGCTATGTTTAAAAAAGCATAGTTAGCATTTAAAAAGGCTTGGTAAAGACAGGGATCACTCTTTTGTATTGCAGTTGTTTGATGTTTGTCGTTCATGATGCCTTCTTTGCCCTCCATGAAATTAAACAGACTGTATTGTGACAATAATGAGGACTGACGACCCAAAATTGTGTGGGGAGAATGGGGAAGTCATATTGCACGCACTGCCCACTCATTTCTTCAAAATGCACAAGTTGGGAACAGAAACAGATTTACTATGAATTACTATGATTTACATAAATGCATTCATGAAAAGTAACACATTTGACTAAAGAAAAAGTACAGTCTAAGACAGTCTAAGGCTAAGACACTTTACAATTTACTGAAGGCAAATGGGTTGTTCATTATACAAGGGAAGTTGCACTTTTCAAGAGCATTTTCCACAAGGCATAGTGAATATGGCAAAATGTAATTTTGCAGTGAATACCCAATCACATTTAAGGAAAATAAAAACAAACAGCATTTTTGTTTGCACATGATTGGGTGATGGAAGTCAGTGGAGCTTCACCTCATTCACTAAACTCTTCAGAAAATTAGCTTGTAAAGTGCAACTTCCCATGTAAAGTGACTCGTCTATTTGCCTTTAGTAATTCAAACCCAGTGACACAAAGCGGGTCAGCTAGAAGGGAATGCAAAAACATCAAATCCTACCTAGCACAGGATCTGCAGAAGAATCTTAAATAGGCCCAGTTGTAAATGGCTGTTGTAAATTGCTTCGTATCTATTGAGGCTAAAGCTCTCCATCCATAATTCTTACTGTAATGGAGTTGCATTCATAAAAAGTAGTTGCACGGATGTATGGGACAATGACAGTCAGTTAGACACCAAACATGTCTATGGCAGAAGGGCAGAAGGCAGATGAGGCACATTACACTTCCTAAGAGAGACATAAATAAGATCCATATTGTACTAGGTGTCTACCAAATCGTAATTTCATTCTGTTCAATAAAATTATGGTTGTCAGATCGTGAAACCATGTCATATAGAAATTTAGATACAGTAAATAGAGGATAATTGGCACTAAGGGAGTGTCCACTGGAATATAATAAAACACTTAAACACTCCTCAGACCAGAACAGTGGTTTTGAATCATTATTTACTTAGTCCAAACTTATAAGTGTAACTCCACTTTTGTTCAGAAAAAAAAATTCCCCTCTGGGTGATCTCTGTACATTACAAGGATTATACCAAACTTTGTTGCAGATTCCTACCTTTTGTTATTCTGAAGAAATCATTGTTTGCTCCCCTTTACCTCTGTGCTGAGTGGGTCAAATGGGTTTCATTATTATCTGTCAGCTGTGGCAGATGCAGGGCTTAAATGAGGAAATCTGCTGGGCCTGCATCCCTTCAGACGTGTTCCTATTGGGGGTATCTCACCAAAAATGACATTTTTATTGCAGGGGATGCCAGAAATCTGACTTGTATCCTAGGCAGACTTCTGGGAAAATTGGAGAGCCAATCACACAAGCAGGAAATTATGTTTCTGGGGGGTGGTCAGTATACATTCTGTGTACAGAACAACTCCAGGAAACCATATTGCATTCCATTTTCAGAAAATACAACAGCTGCAGATTGAAAAGGAAAGGAAATTTTTAATAGCATTCAATTACAATATGATTTGTGTTGCAATTGTATACGCTATATTATTTTTTCTTTATTTGCTATTTTTTTGTTCCCTACCAAAGTGGAGTCACCCTTTAAAAAAAGACTTTAGCTTTAGATTATAGTTTAAAGTCTTTCCATTATAGTAAAAAAAGAGGTTTTCACAATATCATCTATCTACCAATTGCTATTCACTTTTAATATATAAAATGTATATGAATACTGCTGTTTTTCTCATTCTTTCCTGTTTCACTCAAAGAAACAAAATCATCTACTGTACAGCAAGTTATAATTCACCATATCAACAAAGCTGTTCAGTCAGGTCTTTCCCCAAGAATTTCTTAGAAGCACTCATATACACTGTTAACAAGAAATACAGCATGTAATACTTTCACTAAAAGAAATCTTTGTCCTATTTGCTTATCTTGAAAGCTGAACTCAAGACACATATAACATAAGACACACATTAATGCAGTTTCATATCTATTAATACATCATTAACTGTATTTTTAAATGCAGTCACTGTAAATACCTGAATTTGCCTTGGCATCAGACTTACGTAGTTCTTGTACAACAGAACTCATACTGGGAAAGGGAGAAGCAGCAAAGAAGGCCAATCACTTACTGTGGAAAAAACAGAGATATAAGCTCATCAGTCTGCTTCTTTTTTTCACTATCCAGCCACAGACTGTGGGTGACCTGTCAATGTTATTTAGTTTCCTCCCCTGTCATACAGTACTGTGTGGAGTGGTGGAGTGGCAAATCTGTATAAACTGCATGGACAGAAATACAAAGCCTTTGGCAAGTAAAACAGCTCCCTATACAATATATATATATATATATATATATATATATATATATATATATATTACTATATTTTATATATTTTATATTACTATATATATATATTGCTATATAAAGTATCTATTGGAGAAACCAGATCTTTAAGTTATTAGAAATGAGAATTTCTGGTGAGCATATCTTACCACTGGGAGTCAAGAGAGAGTCAATGAGAGATACACTAACTTGCTAAAGAACACACAAAGCTAAAATATCCATTTTATATGAAACTGGGGTTTAATCATTTAACCACTTAAGGACCAGGCCTATTCTGACACTTGTTGATTACAAGAAAAAATCTGTATTTTTTTTGCTAGAAAATTACTTAGAACTACCAAACATTATATATGTATATATTTTGAGTAGAGGCCCTGAAAAATAAAATGGCAGTTGTTGCCATTTTTTATGTCACATGGTATTTCCACAGCAGTTTTTTGGAAAAAATAGACTTTGGCAAATTTAAAAAAAAACACAATAAATATTTTTTTTGTAAAATATGAAGGATAATGTTAATCCAAATAAATAGATACCTAACATGTCATGCTTTAAAATTGCGCACGTTTGTGGAACAGTGCCAAGCTAAGGTACTTAAAAATCTCCATAAGCGACGCTTTAAAAATGTTCACAGGTTACCAGTTTAGAGTTACAGAGAAGGTCTAGTGGTAGAAATATTGCTCTCGCTTTGATGTTCATGGCGATACCTCACATGTGTAATGCTAACACTGTTTACATACTGTATGTGGGTGTGACCTACGTATGTGTTCGCCACTGTGGTGAGACGGGCATGCTTTAAAAATGTTTTAATTATTATTTTATAACAATTTTTTTTTATTTTTTTACTGCCTATTTTAAAAAGTTTGATCACTTTTATTGCTTATACAAGAAATGTAAACATCTCTTCTCACGACAATAAAGCATGACAGGTCCTCTTGATGGAGAGATCTGGGGTCAAAAAGACCCCAGATCTCAATTCCACAATGGAAATCATCAGATCAAAAAAAAAACATTGATCTAATGCTTTAAAAAAAAATGGCCTTGTTTACATTAGCCATGAACTGAAAGTGACGTCATGATGTCACTCCGGGCCTTCTAGGCCTTAGAGATAAGCAGAGGCTATCTTTTGTCTGTTAACCTCTAAAGCCCGCCGCCTCCACTGCCGGATCGGTTCCCAGACTTTGCGGTGAGCCAGGCAAGCCTGAGAACAACTGTAAAGTGCCTCCCTTCCGCCGCTTCTAAAAGTGAGCAAGCAGCCAATCAAATTTTATCATCCTAGGTTAGATCTTGCATATTCTACCCTTTGCTCTAGAAGTTCACATAGTGCAGAGCTAGATGCACATTGGTGGTTTGGCATATCAATGTCAAATTCCAGCATTTTCAGGCACCTGGGAGGCACAGGGAAAGCTTTCAGAATCCTGTGAAAAAATCTATGACAGGCTTAAATATATGGAGGCTGGAAGCTGTACTGAGAAGTACTTGTTTTTAGGGCAGTATGCATTCAGGGATATATGCCCCAAAGGATTTTTGATCTACACATAGGGGGAAATTTACTGAAACTGGTGCACACAGAATCTGATGCAGCTGTGCTCAGTAACCAATCGGCTTCTAACTTCAGCTTGTTCAATTAGGCTTTGACAATAAAACCTGGAAGCTGATTGGTTACTATACACAGTTTTACCATATTTTGTATGCACCAGTTTTAGAAAATCTCCCCATAATGTCAGTAAAAGCAACCCCACAAATAAAAATGTTTCATTTTTTAATGCAAATTGTTCTCATTTACCCTCTTAATAACCCCAAACTGAACCTAATCCATCCTTATTACCTACTGTACCTCCTCCTCTTGAATAGAGAATAAAATAATATTTAAAGATAATATTGCCAAAAGCCTTGTTTGCCATGTATTGAGCAGTGAGAAAAAAATGGCAAGAGGTGGCCATACGGGGATATGAGGAGAGTGCTCGCTAGCGCCCCAAGAGCCTGGCTGAGGCTGTTACCACATGCAAATGGAGTTTAACCACTTAAGGACCAGGCCAATTTCTGACACTTGTTGTTTACAAGTTAAAATCAGTATTATTTGCTAGAAAATTACTTAGAACCCCCAAACATTATATATATATTTTTTTTAGCAGAGACCCTAGGGAATAAAATTGAGATCGTTGCAATAGTTGTCACACCGTATTTGCACAGCGGTCTTACAAACGCAATTTTTTGGGAAAAAATACACGTTAAAAAAAAAGAAAATAAGAAAACAGTGAACTTAGCCCAATTGTTTTTTATAATATGAAAGATAATGTTATGCTGAGTAAATAGATACCCAACATGTCATGCTTCAAAAATGTGCACGCTCGTGGAATGGCGACAAACATTGGTACCTAAAAATCTCCATAGGCGATGCTTTAAAAATGTCTACAGGTTACCAATTTAGAGTTACAGAGGTGGTCTAGAGCTAGAATTATTGCACTTGCTCTAACAATCGCAGCAATACCGCAAATGTGTGGTTTGAACACCGTTTACATATGTGGGCGCGACTTGCGTATGGTTTCGCTTCTGTGCACGAACATTATTTTTTTCTTATTTATTTTACCTTTTATTTTTTATCTTTACACTGTCCCTTTAAAAAAAAAAAAAGTGTAATCACTTTTATTCCTATTACAAGGAATGTAAACATCCCTTGTAATAGAGATAAGCAGGACAGGTCCTCTTTAATGTGAGATCAAAAAGACCTCAGATCTCACATCTACCCTTAAAAGCAAAAATAAATAAATTAATTAATTTCACTTTTTTCAGCAAGAAAAAAAATGGGCCCTTTAGGGCGGTGGGAGGAAGCAAGGTATGACATTGCTCTGGTCCTCCAAGGCCATAGAGTCGAGTGGGGGCCACTCGTCTTCCTGCCTGGGACATGGACAGACCGAATCGTTTTCCCCGCTACCGATGGCTCCGGTAAGTGGGGAAAACAACCGTGAAGTGGCGGGAGGGGGGACACCTCTCCTGCTGCCCATAAAAGTGATCCCACGGCAAATCCCTTGTTGGGACCACTTTCATGTGAAAGAGGACTGCCCTCCCTGTAAGAAAACACCGGTATGTAACCGCCTTAGTGGTATTCCCAAGTGTGGTTTGGGGTGGAATTTCACTGCCATTAGTGGTAACTCCAAGCCACACTCGAGGTACCGACAGGGAGCATCGCTGGATCCTGGTAGAGGTTACTTACCTTGTCGCCGGAATCCCGTGATGTGTCCCTGCAGTATACGGTGGCCGGATCTTCCGCCCAATGATGTGAGCCCCGGCTTCCATCTACCTGCGACGTGACGCTCGCAGGGGCAAATTCAAATAGTAAAACACACAAACACACTGATTACATTACAAAATAAAATAAATTGACATTAGTTTGCCCCCGATTGCCCTTTCCTGCAGTTTTACATATATATATATATATATATATATATATATATATATATACACAGTGCCTTGCGAAAGTATTCGGCCCCCTTGAACTTTGCGACCTTTTGCCACATTTCAGGCTTCAAACATAAAGATATAAAACTGTAATTTTTTGTGAAGAATCAACAACAAGTAGGACACAATCATGAAGTGGAAGAAGTTTATTGGATATTTCAAACTTTTTTAACAAATAAAAAAACTGAAAAATTTGGCGTGCAAAATTATTCAGCCCCCTTAAGTTAATACTTTGTAGCGCCACCTTTTGCTGTGATTACAGCTGTAAGTCGCTTGGGATATGTCTCTATCAGTTTTGCACATCGAGAGACTGAAATTTTTGCCCATTCCTTCTTGCAAAACAGCTTGAGCTCAGTGAGCTTGGATGGAGAGTGTTTGTGAACAGCAGTTTTCAGTTCTTTCCACAGATTCTCGATTGGATTCAGGTCTGGACTTTGACTTAGCCATTCTAACACCTGGATATGTTTATTTGTGAACCATTCCATTGTAGATTTTGCTTTATGTTTTGGATCATTCTTGTTGGAAGACAAATCTCCATCCCAATCTCAGGTCTTTTGCAGACTCCATCAGGTTTTCTTCCAGAATGGTCCTGTATTTGGCTCCATCCATCTTCCCATCAATTTTAACCATCCTCCCTGTCCCTGCTGAAGAAAAGCAGGCCCAAACCATGATGCTGCCACCACCATGTTTGACAGTGGGGATGGTGTGTTCAGGGTGATGAGCTGTGTTGCTTTTACGCCAAACATAACATTTTGCATTGTTGCCAAAAAGTTCGATTTTGGTTTCATCCGACCAAAGCACCTTCTTCCACGTGTTTGGTGTGTCTCCCAGGTGGCTTGAGGCAAACTTTAAACAACACTTTTTATGGATATCTTTAAGAAATGGCTTTCTTCTTGCCACTCTTCCATAAAGGCCAGATTTGTGCAGTATACGACTGATTGTTGTCCTATGGACAAAGTCTCCCACCTCAGCTGTAGATCTCTGCAGTTCATCCAGAGTGATCATGGGCCTCTTGGCTGCATCTCTGATCAGTCTTCTCCTTGTATGAGCTGAAAGTTTAGAGGGATGGCCAGGTCTTCAGAGATTTGCAGTGGTCTGATAATCCTTCCATTTCAATATTATCGCTTGCACAGTGCTCCTTGGGATGTTTAAAGCTTGGGAAATATTTTTGTATCCAAATCCGGCTTTAAACTTCTCCACAACAGTATCTCGGACCTGCCTGGTGTGTTCCTTGTTCTTCATGATGCTCTCTGCACTTTAAACGGACCTCTGAGACTATCACAGTGCAGGTGCATTTATACGGAGACTTGATTACACACAGGTGGATTCTATTTATCATCATTAGTCATTTAGGTCAACATTGGATCATTCAGAGATCCTCACTGAACTTCTGGAGAGAGTTTGCTGCACTGAAAGTAAAGGGGCTGAATAATTTTGCACGCCCAATTTTTCAGTTCTTGATTTGTTAACAAAGTTTGAAATATCCAATAAATTTCGTTCCACTTCATGATTGTGTCCCACTTGTTGTTGATTCTTCAAAAAAAATTACAGTTTTATATCTTTATGTTTGAAGCCTGAAATGTGGCAAAAGGTTGCAAAGTTCAAGGGGGCCGAATACTTTCGCAATGCACTGTATATATATACATAAATTATATATATATATATATATATATATATATATATATATATAATTTTTTTTTCAAAATTGTAATGCTTTTTTTGTTTATAGCACCAAAAAAAAAAAAAAGAAATTGCAGAGGTGATCAGATACCTCCAAAAGAAAGTTCTATTTATGGGAAAAAGAAGGACTTCAATTTTATTTATGTACAGAGTCGCACAACCGCGCAATTGTCAGTTAAAGTAACGCAGTGCCGAATATCACAAAAAATGGCCTGGTCATCCACGGTGGTATATGTCCAGAAAGGGCAAGTGGCTGGAACATGCGCATGAGAAACCTCTAGAAGCCTGGGAGGAGGGCCCCAAGGTTTTGACTGCCTAGGGGCCTCCTCAGAGTTTAACCACTTTACCACTAGAGCATTTTGCTGTCTTACGTCTGGGCCACTTTTTGCGATTCGGCGCTGTGCGACTTTAACTGACAATTGCGCGGTCGTGCGACGCTGTACCCAAACGAAATTGACGTCCTTTTTTCCCACAAACAGAGCTTTCTTTTGGTGGTATTTGATCACCTGTGCGATTTTTACTTTTTGCGCTATAAACAAAAAAAGAGCGTTTATTTTGAGAAAATAACAATATTTTTCACATTTTTCTATATGAAATTCCCCCGAAAAAAGATGTAAAAAACAATTTTTTTTTAAATTTTTGGCCAATTTGTTTTCTGCTACCTATGTTTGGTAAAAAAAAAATCACAATAAGCGTATTTTGATTGGTTTGCGCAAAAGTTATTGCGTTTACTAACAAAGGGAAAGATTTTTGTCATTTTTGGTGTTTTTTTTTTTAACGCGTAATGGCGGCGATCTGCGATTTTTTTTTTGCGGGACTGCGACATTGTGGCGGACAGATCGGACCCTTGACTGACATTTTTGACACTTTTGGGGGTACCAGTGACATTACTACAGTAATCAGTGCTATAAATATGCACTGTTACTGTAAAAATGACACTGGCAGGGAAGGGGTTAACTTTATTGGAGAGGGAGGGGTTAATGTATGCCTGGTGCTTACTGACGTGTGGGGGGGGAGGTGACTTTGTGAGACAGGGACAGATCGGATGTCCAGCTATGCTGAACAGTCCGATCTGTCACTCCCTGTCACTGAGGAGATCCACCCGCTTGTGTTTACACAGGCGGGCGGATCTCCACACTAGATCCCCGACGATCGGGGCAGAGCAGCGGCGATCGCCGCTGCTCCTCCCCTGGCCCGACTCCCGCTGTGAATGAAAACAGCAGGAGCGCGCCTCCGGCGGCGCGCGAGCGCCGCCTACAGGGGAGGAGTCTGACGACGTAGGTCTACGTCGTCAGACAGGAACGAGCCACTTTGCCGCAGTACTATTAAAGTACTTAGCGGTAAAGTGGTTAATCTGTCACTGGGGGATAGGTACAATTTAAAGCTTTTTAAAGTCTACATTTTAAACTCTACATTTGTTGAGAAAAAAAACATTCCCCTCTGGGTGATCTTTATACATTGCAGAGATTTTAACAAACTTTGTTGCAGATTCCTACCTTTTGTTTTTCTGAAGAAATCTGTGTTTGTTCCTCTGTGCCTCTGTGCTGAGTGGGTCAAATGGGAGTGGTTTCATAATTATCTATCAGCTGTGGCAGCTGCAGGGCTCTAATGAGGAAAGCTGCTGGGCCTGCATCCCTTTAGACGTGTTCCTATTGGGAGTATATCACCAAAAAGGACATTTTGTTGCAGGGGATGCCAGAAATCTGACTTGAATCTTAGGCAGACTTCTGGGAAAATTGGTGAGCCAATAACACAAGCAGGAAATGATGTTTCTGGGGTGTGGTCAGTACACATTATGTGTACAGAACACCTCCAGGTAGCCATATTGTATTGCATTTTCAGAAAATTACAACAGCTGCAGATTAAAAAAGGAAAGGTCATTTTTAATAACATTCAATTACAAAATTGATTTGTGTTGCGTATACGCTATATTGTTTGTTCTTTATTTGTTTATTTTTCCCCACGAAAGTGGAGTTACCCTTGAGTCGGTTCACACTATGACGACACTACTTCGGGGGCGACTAGTGAAGTTGCCGTGCACTGCGACTTCGGCGTGACTTGCACGGACTTCACATAATGGAAGTCAATGCAAGTCGCTCCGACTTTGGTCAAAAGTAGTGCAGGAACCTTTTTCTAAGTCGGAGCGATTTGAGTCGCTCCTATTAACGGTTCCCATAGCACAGAATGGAGCACGACTTGTCAGGCGACCAAGTCGCCTGACAAGTCGCGGTAGTGTGAACCGGCAGTTAAGCAAATACCCAATCTGTGAAACATTAATTTTTATTGAAGACCCTGAACAAATTTTAAAACTACAAACAGTGCAAAAATTACAAGACTGGCTAAATGAAGTTATTCTTTATGAAGATGCAATTTTTAAAACCCTTGTTGGAACTTGTTTGTGTTTCTAGCTTTGATCCCAACAACAAACAGGGTTAAGAAGAACAGGATTCATATTTCATTGATTCTGCCTATAGATGTGCTTTACACGCTGGAGTGCATTGCTTGATATTAGCTGTAGGTATAGCTTGAAAAATGAACACAAAATAAAGGTTTCAATAGTATGTGTTGACAAGTGGGAAATGAAAGTTATTTCTTTCTTCTAATTCCACTCCCCTTCATCTCTTCCAAGTCTCGGGAGTTTTTGCTACAAGCAACTATATTAATGAATTGAATTAATTAAAAAGACATTTTAAGATGAAACGGAGCTTGGTGCCCACTGAGTGCTATACATTAGACAAGCATTATGGAAATTGAGACGCACTACACTGTGATGGACCTTTTATAAATGTTTCCATAGATCCAAGGAGAGGAGCAATTTGGATACACTGAGATTTAAATTCATTGACTTCAACCTGTCCCATTAGAAGTCATAAACCCCTCAATCTACAATAGTTTTTCTTAATGTACTTTTAAGCATTGTTTGAAATGGTACATTGCAAATACAGCAGAAAAAGGCACAGATCTAAACGTCTAGAGCAGTGATGGCGAACCTTGGCACTCCAGATGTTTTGGAACTATATTTCCCATGATGCTCATGCACTTTGCAGTGTAGTTGAGCATCATGGGAAATGTAGTTCCAAAACATCTGGGGTGCCAAGGTTCGCCATCACTGGTCTAGAGCATATATTTGTTATCTGATTTCATTTGAAAACTCCCTCTGTGGTGATTCATGTGTTTAAAAAAAGCAAAAACGAAATGCATTGGTATGGTAAGAACAGTTACGCACATGGCTACATATACTAAAGATCTTTTTTAGAAACAGAATATTTACACTTTACTCTCAACCAATCAATAGTGATCTAGATCCTATAAAAAATTATGTTTGACCTTTCTCAGTAGGACAGCAAAGCAGGTGCAAATTATACTAATGTAAAGTAACCAATTACCACTTCTGGACCAGAAGGATTTGCCTCCTTAATGACCAGGCTATTTTTTGCGATTCGGCACTGCCTTATTTTAACAGACAATTGCGTGGTCGTACGATGCTGTACCCAAATAAAATGTTTGTCCTTTTTCCCCCACAAATGGAGCTTTCTTTTGGTAGAATTTCATCACATGTGCGATATTTATTTTTTGCGCTATAAACAAAAAAATGAGAGACAAAAAAAAAACAATATTTTTCACATTCTGTTATATAACATTTCCAAAAAAAAAAAAAAATCTAATCAAATTTTTTCATCCTTTTAAGCCAATTTGTTTTCTGCTACATATTTTTGGTAAAACAAAATCCCAATAAGCGTATTTTGATTGGTTTGCGCAAAAGTTATCGCGTCTACTAACTAGGGGAAAGATTTATGGCATTTTTATTTATTTATTTTTTTTACTAGTAATGCGATCTATGATTTTTAGCAGGACTGCAACATTGCGGCAGACAGATCGGACCCCTAACTGACATTTTTGACACTTTTGGGGGGACCAGTGACATTACTACAGTAATGAGTGCTATAAATATGCACTGTTACTGTAATAATGACACTGGCAAGGGGTTAAACCAGGGGTGATCAAAGGGTTAAGTGTGAGCCTAGGGGAGTGTTTTCTAACTGTATGGGGGATGGGCTTGTGGAATTAACACAGAGACCTGTGATCCTAAATAGGAGGATCACAGGCGCTGTGTGTTCATTCCAGAGAGAACAACGATCTGATGTGTTTACAACAGCAGACTGTCATTCTCTCCCCACTGGGAGTGATCGCGGGTGCCAATCGCGGCCGCTGGCTCCGTGGATCAGCTTCCTAATCAGTATATCTGCGACGGGCGGTCGGCAAATGGCAATTTGCTTTGGTGACTACTGCTTGTTGCCCCTCATTGTTGCCCCCACTGAATATGCCTCACTTTTGTTTGTAGGTTGGTGTTAGATTGTATTGTTGACAGGTTATAGCACTTAGATGATTATTACAACTTTTATTTTACATCAGTAAAAAAATGTTTGGCTTTTTCGTAACTTAGTGCAAAGAAGAATAGTGATGGGTGAATTGTACTTACCCTCCCTGGCGGTAATTCCGAGTGTAGCTCGGAGTTAATTTTCAGTACCAAAAGCGGTAACCCCAGCCACACTCGGGGTTACCCTGTAGTGAACCCTACCTTGTCCCTATGATCCTCTGATGTCCTCCCACTGTTTCTTTCGGCTGATGCCGACATCCGTCTTCCGGGTACCCTTCCCTGTGAGTGCAGGTGGGTGGAACCCGGGGGGGAAATTAAAAAAAAGTACACAAAACATGACATGATACATTGTAATATGTTAGGATTACATTACTGTATTAAGCACTTTCAGACCGGAGGATTTTCCCCCTTAATGACCAGGCCCTATTTTGCGATTCTGCACTGCGTTATCTTAACGGACAATTGCGTGGTCGTGCGACGCTGTACCTAAACAAAATTGATGTCCTTTTTTCCCCACAATTAGAGCTTTCTTTTGGTGGTATACGATCACCTGTGCGATTTTTATTTTTTGTGCTATAAACAAAAAAAAGCGACAATTTTGCAAGAAAAAAAAAAACAATATTTTTCACATTCTGCTATTCCCCCCCCCCCCCCCAAAAATTAAAATCAATTTTTTTTTAACATTTTAGGCCAATTTGTTTTCTGCTACATATTTTTGGTAAAAAAAAAATCGCAATAAGCATATTTTGATTGGTTTGCGCAAAAGTTATTGCGTTTACTAACTACGGGAAAGATTTTGTCATTTTTATTGTTTTTTTTTTTTTTTTTACTAGTAATGGCGGCGATCTGCGATTTTTAGCGGGACTGCGACATTGCGGTGGACAGATCAGACCCCTAACTGACATTTTTGACACTTTTGGGGGGACCAGTGACATCACTGCAGTAATCAGTGCTAAAAATATGCACTGTTACTGTAATCATGACACTGGCAGAGAAGGGGTTAACAGTATAGGAGATCAAGGGGTTAAATGTGACCCTAGGGGAGTGATTCTAAATGTGGAGGGGTTGGGCTTGTGAGATGAACGCACAGACATGCGATCCTATATAGCAGGATCACATAGTCTCTGTGATCATCCGAGGGAGAAGGATGGACGGCTGTGTTTACATCAGCCATCCGTCCTCTGTCAGCGGGGAGAGTTCGCCGGTGTCAGGCGGCAATCGGAGAAGCCTGACACTCGCACCAGCTTCCCCGCTGACGATCGGGGGCACGAGCGTGCTGCCGCAGGCGCGTTTGCCCCCTAGCTCCTCCCAGGCAGATGACGTTTATTAACGTGATTCTGCCTGGGACTGCCACTTTGCCGATGTAAATGTACAGTGCATAGTCGGCAAGTGGTTAAACCATTTCACCTCAGTTTTGTCCTTAGTGCTTTGTCCAGTGCCCTGCCTGCACTTTTACTGTTTTATTAGTTTTATTTTTAATAATATTTTTATTAATAATTTATTATTAATTAATTTATTAATTTAATTTATTCATAGATTTATTAACTTAATAATAATGTATTAATCATTGTTATTCACTTTTACTGTTTTATTCCTAAGAATTACAGGCCTACAATATAAAACAAAAGATTTCCATGCAAAACAATGTACTGCTTTGACATTTAAAAATACTGACGTAGTCAGTTGTTACTTTCTATAGTATAAATATGAAGTCTAGTTGCTATAGGTTGCTGCACATTTTTATTTCTTTTTTCACTACCATACTGAATATGCTTGCTTTAATCTAATTAGATGTGACCACCTTTTGCGGTCTCCTTTTTAGAGCACCATAGGATACAAGTAAATAATAAGCATGATCAAAAAAAAAAAACCACAGGCATATGCCAAGAGAACAAGCTGGGTAAGTAAAAAGTGCGCTAAAAATTAAGTAAATATTAGCAAGAATTCAGAAAAATGTGACAAGTTGCAAAGTTAAACTGGTGCTCCAGGCAAACATCTAAATATAAAATTGAAATACTGTACATATACGTGAACCGGCTTGTCTACCTAAATATTTGTAGGTCTGTTCAGCTAGTCTTGTGATTGAGACATCCTTGCCAGATAGCCTAAAGATAGTCAATTAACTTTTATTTTTGTAGTTTAGGCCTGGTTCACACCTATGCGTTTTTCAGTGCGTTTTCAGTTTTGCAGGAACGCACTATAGCCCATTTAACACGGTTTCCAAGGGTCACGTTCACATCCGTGTTTTCCACCGGAGCATTTTTTGGAAAGGGTCTGGAACTTTTTTCCCACAGCAGGTTGTGTTTTTGGTTTCATAGACTTCAATGGAAACGCTTTAAAAATGCATCAAAATCGCAGTGCTTGCATTTTTGATAATTTTTTGCTGGTTTCTCCCACAAAACAACAGACCTCCCAAAAACTCAAAATGCATCAAAAATGCGTTAAAAACACTTCAAAAACGTGTGGGAAAAAATGAAACGCACCTAGGAAATGTATCAACTGCAACCTGCATAGGTGGGAACTAGGCCTAAGAACAGCTTTACTAATGCCCCCTAATGATTGGACATCAAAGGAGCAGCAACACACCTGAGGTCCATTTTCTGTTCTCTCCTCCCATTGGCAACTCCTAATATTACAGTGTATGCACTGCACAATGCAAGCCTGAACATCTCCCAATGTTTGCACTCATACTCCATTTCTAAGTCCTGATGTGCAGGGGTTACCAGAGGCTAATATAAATATACCGATTTGGGAAATTGAGAGTGATTGCTTAGAGACATAGAGTTAAATATACAGATACAGGCATCCTTAATTATCTTAAATAAAAACAGTGAGTGGGGTGGGGCAGTGCGATTTTTTTGGTACCATCATATGACATTACAAAGAGGTTTAAAATCACAAAATGTATTTCATGTATTATACAAAAACAGTTTCATGAATCATACAAATAAACAGAAGCATATAAAAGATTAATATCCCTCTAAACAGCTACGACACCCCCAAAGCCTGGAGTCACTTCTACCTAGGATATTAATCCAGAGATCTCCTGAAGAAGCAGACAGCCGCAAAACATGTTGAGTATGATGGCTTACACTTACATTCCTTCTCTGGATTTTTTTTGCCTTCTGATCAGGTTGATTAGAAAAACTGAACCCATTCAGAAAGCCGTTGTGAACGGACCCTTAGGAGGATGTAGCCATGTGCCAACTGCTCTTTAGCAGTTTTACTGCAGAAGGGCGGCCCCTGTGTGCAGGATCACGTAAATATACGTGACCCTTCACTTCCAGGTAGGGGACGCAAATGCTCCCACCGATCATCAGCCACAGTGACAGAACTGCAATCTGCTTATGTAAACAAGGTAGATCGCCGTTCTGACAGGAGGAAAGGCATGGATCTTGTGTCTCTGCAAAACAGAGACTAGGATCCATGTCTTCCCCTAGTAAAAGCACCTCCCACAGTTTAGAAAAACACAGGTTAGGCACACAGTTAACTCTTTGATTGCCCCTGATGTTAACCCCTTCTCAGCCAGTGTCATTAGTACAGTGACAGTGCATATTTTTAGCAGTGAACACTGTATTATTGTCACTGGTTCCCAAAAAGTGCCAAAAGTGTCAGTTAGTGTCCGAATGTCTGCTGCAATATTGCAGTCTCCCTATAAGTCGCTGATCACCACCATTATTAGTATAAAAATAAATAAATAAATAAAAATATCCCATAGTTTGTAGATGCTATAACTTTTGCCCAAACGAATCAATATACACTTATTGGGATTTTTTTGTACCACAAATATGTAGCAGAATTCATATTGGCCTAAATTGATGAAGAAATTAGATTTTTATCAATTTTTTTTATTGAATATGTTTTGCGACAGTAACAATTATTTTTTATTTTTTTTCAAAATTATCAGTCGTTTTTTGTTTATAGCGCAAAAAAAAAAAAGTACAGAGGTGGTCAAATACCAACAAAAGAAAGCTCTATTTGTTGCACAACCACGCAACTGTCAGTTACAGTAACGCAGTGCCGTATAGCAAAAAATGGCCTGGTCATGACTGGGGGTATTGCCCAATATTACGGCTGCCAAAGCCTACCCAACCACCACCACATACCTTCCCTGTTCCCCAATAAATGGCTTCACACCATACCTCTTTATTTGGGTTTAAAATGGCCAAAGCAGCCTCTTTATTAACAAAACATCATTCACCACTTTCTTCATTAAACCATATCACATTCTTTTTGAAAACATAACATACACAACCAGCCTGATATATCTACCTGCTCTTCCAATAGGTCTTAAGATTTTTGAAGGCACTCTTAAATGACCAACCGGCTGTATCTGGCACCCCATTTGTGTCACCAGAGGCCCCCAGCCGCAATTACACCGACTCGGGGAAAAACGTTTATAACTCCTCCAACCGATACAGCTAGCATACAACACTTCAATATTAAATCCACCACTTATTAGGGCAGGTACACCCATACCGAAGATGGGCCCAGACCCTCGCTCTGCAAAGAGCGTAACCATCCCCTGCCTTCAAAAACCCAGTGACCTCTGACGGCCCTGACACTACCCGCACCAGCATACCCTTACCAAAGGAAAACCCTAACCCGAAGAAGAAACAACAGGGACGGTAGGGCGGTAGAATCTTTCCTTGCGCTGTCCCTTTGCTGGAATGAAGCCCCAAGCAGCACGTCCCCCAGAAGACCCCCTGAGACCATACCCTGCCCCACCCTTGCCTACTTAACCCCTTAGCTCCTTTTAGCCTGTATGTCCAAACCCCAGTCATGTAGGCCCTCTGCACAGGCTGCGCCTCAGCTCCTGGCCTATTACTCGAAAGGGGGAAAATCTTCCGGAGGTCAACTGGGTAGATAAAAGAGTGCCATGGATAAACAGGTACAACTATAGGAGGAATTGTTTCATCTTTGTGTATCACCTGAGACTAGTCACTTCACTGAGCATATGTAAGGGTTTATAACCACTTTGAGGTAAAAAACAACTTTGCCTATGCTCTTCGGATAGCTTAAAAAAGATTTAAAGTGGTTGTAAAGCTTTGTTTTTTTGTTTGTTTTTTTGTATTTTATTTAACCACTTGACATTTGGAAAACTATCCCCTTCATGACCAGGCCATTTTTTGCTTTTTAGCACTGCGCTACTTTAAGTGGTGCAGGGCCATGCAACGCTGTGCCCAAATACATTTTTTTACAAACAAATAGAGCCTTCTTTTGGTGGTATTTGATCACCACTGGGTTTTTTTATTTTTTTTTTAAAAACAAAAAAAACAATATTTTTTACTTTGTGCTACAAAACAAATCCAATAAAAATAATGAAAAATCTAATTTCTTCATCAACTTTGGCCAAAATGTATTCTGCTACATGACTTTGATGAAAAAAAAATCCCAATAGGTGTATATTGATTGCTTTGTGTCAAAATGATAGCGGCTACAAACGAAGTGATATAAAATGGATTTTTTCTGTGCAATAGTTTAGCACAGAGCAGCTCCAATGTTCCTCTTCTCAGGTCTGCCACTGGCGCTCCTGGATCCTCCCCCTCCGCCAAATGCCCACCACAGGAAGCTGCTTCCTATTGGGGGAACTCATGCAGGCTTGCTCCCATTCAGACACACAGCCCGGCTCGGCCCTGCCCCTGCTCTCTGCCTACAGTTTTTGACTGACAGTAGCAAGAGCCAATAACTCTCTCTGCTCTCAGGGAAGCCTGACAGATCAGGGAGAGAAGAACTGCTGCAGAGGTGCATAGGCCTGGATCCAGATCGCGTTTAGTTGACTATTTTACCATTTAAAGTTTTTCTTCCTTAAAGTCGTTGTAAAGTGGTTGTAAACGTGTTCTATGCATTAAGGTGAAAAACCTTCTGTGCTGCAGCTCCCCCCCGAACCCCAACTTTTTCTTACCTAAGCCCGATCTGATCCTGTAATGTGTATGATAACAGCGGCTCCAGCTGCTGTCTCTGTCCTCATTGTACAGATTGATAGCAGCAGGAGCCATTGGCTCCTGCTGCTGTCATTCAAATCAAGTGACAAAGGAGCGGAGGGCAGGACTGATTCCCTCTGTCTGTATCAATAGTTGCAGCAGTAGGACTAGGGAGTGAGCCTGTGCGGGTGCCCCCAGGGAAAGCTACATTCTATGGGGGCACCCAATGAAAGGGAGGGGCCTGGAGCGCCGGTGGGGCACCCCAGAAGAAGAGGAAAATGATTGCACAGAGCAGGAAGATATAGACATGTTTGTTATTTTTATTTAAAAAAAAAATAAGGGTTTACAACCCTTTTAATGGGAAAAAATGCATTAAAGTGATTGTAGAGTGTTGTGCTTTTTTTTTTTTTTTTAAATAACAAACATATTATATGTAGTGGACAACTATTATCTGATAATGCAGACTTAATTTCTGCTCCTTCTGACTGAATCTGTATCCCTCTAGTGTTGGTCTCAGGGTTCATACATCATACAGCTGAGACTGGGAGAACAGCATTGTGGGAATTGTAGTCCTTTGTAAGGCTTTGACTGTATTGCTAGATTGTTTAAGAACTGTATTTCCCAGCAAGCTTTTGATTACAGAAGAGCCTCTTGGAAGAGACTATAAAGGGATCTGCTAAACAGGCTCATGTGGCGTATGGCGCATGCACTCTGAAGGAACGGCTGCCCGTGCCCTTCCTTCAGAGCCCTGTGCAGTGAACGGCGGCACCTGTGCGCATGCGTGGAAGTGACGTAATCGAGGCTCCAGCCATTCAGATGGCCAGAGGACTCGAACCCGGATGTAAGAGGGGTGAACATGTCGGCCATGTCACCAGTGAGCGGGTGGCACTGCGGGGGCTTCGTTCTAAGGTAAGTATTTCATACTGAGCTAGTATTCGATGCATACTAGCTCATTATGCATTTGTCTTTCAGGGTTTTTTTTTTTTTTTAATGAGGTTTACAACCTCTTTAAGATAAAAAACCTTCTGCCATTACAACTCGTTTAAGGTAAAAAAAAAAAAAAAAAACCTTTTACATTTACAACCACTTTAATGCACAGTTAATGATAGCGCATCATTAACCTATGAAATTTCATAGATCATAGGACCTATGAAATTATACATAAACAAAGATCTGTATCTTCTTCAGCTTTCAATAAGATAAGAAAACATTTCCTGAAGTTATCTAGTTTACTAAAACCACTTTTTGACGTAACAGAATTTGTGCCCGTTTCTATAGGAAAAAGTATAGAGTCCCATTAGTATAGTTATATATTAGATACAATAGGCATTTTCTTACAAATATAAATATATCTGCCTGGTAAACTTACCAAGATAGCAGATGGTTTGTGGTGTGCACATAGAAGACAGGCTTCATGCTAAACCTGGCAGATAGCCACATACAGAATGAAAATGTCACATGAGACAGCTTTTGAAGTGATGTGTGCCACTCTCAAAATGAGTTTTAATTCAATTCTGCTAGAAAAGCTAAGTGAATGAATAAACATAAAACAATGACCTCCTTCCCTATCAGGGTCTCAGAATATCCACTTTATTTAGTGCACAGTGAAGAAATGATTACGCATAACCTGACACTCCCCATTCTACGTAACTGGAAATTAGGAAACATTTTCAACTGACATAGATAAAAAAAAAAAAGGATTATAAGTGTATAGCTGTTCTACACAGAAAAAATAGGTTGTATCTTAGTAAATGTGAAAAACCCTAAATGGTTACCTTTTTTGCTTCCTTTTATAAATGTTATCGAAAGCTTTTTGTTATATTTGTTTTATAAATGCAAAAAAATACTTGGTGATCTTGCCAGAAATCCAGTGAGCTGATAACTTCCTCTATAGTCTGCTCTGCTACATTGTCATCAGTTATAATTGTACAGTTCTTTTCTATGGACTACAGAACACTCTATTTTGTATTGATGAGAAGAGGGGAGTAGTTCTGCATTCCTAACATACTTTCTGTCCTAGTGTGACAACACTGATCCACCATACATTTCACCCTTGGAGAGGACATGTCTGGTTATCAGGATCACCGGCTAGAAATGCAGGAAAAAAAGCAAAACTAAAGAGTATGTAAACCCAACATTTCATATTCCTAATATGTGCTTGCTGTACCATGTACTTGTATGAAAAAGTATCCTGTTCTCCTTGAATTGCTTCCTTTGTGTGGAATCCCTGGTGGTCCTACTAGTCCTTCTGCTTCCCAATAAAAAGTGACCACACTAAGCATGGGAGCACAGTGTGGTCAGTTCTCTAGCTGTACTGGAACTCAGTGTGCTCTTCTTCAATGATCAGTCTTGTTCTGACCCCTACACAGCCTTTAACTGGGAAGACCAGTGTAATGCTGTTTCTCCTACCCCAGCTCATATGCAGCTGAGAACAACGGGAATGCAATTACTGATAAAAAAGGGAAAAAAGGTGTTTATATTTTTTTTTTATCCATACACAAATGTTTTGCCTTTCATTTCTATTTTAAACAGAATGAGTTGATTTACAAGGTGATTGTTTAAATCACTTTAACGTAGCGACCACATCTAAAGACTGGTAAGCTGCAATATATTAAAATTTCATTCTTGGGTTTAGATACACTTTAACCTAAATCTATTCCTAAACCAATACATATTTATTTTAACTAAACCTATCTTCAATGTGTCAAACAAACTGCAACAAAAAATTGGCCAACGGGCGGTCAGATCAGGTCCACCTGTCAGTTTTTCATGTGGACTTGATCGGACCCTCCATTCATTCCTATGGAACGGAGGATGTCAGCGGTGACATGTCCGCCACTATCTGTTTTGAGACAGGTGGAGGTCCTATTTTCCATCTATCTGGCGGATTGGATGGGATATCTGAGATCTGTCCGTTTTCACCCGATTTCCTCATAGGGGAGAGCGGGACTGTGTCCGTCTCTGCTCTGCACAGTGAGCAGAGACAGACCTGTCATTCGCCTGCTTAGCGGGGATCAGCAGAGCGATCCCCCTGATGAGCAAGGGGAGTCTGTGCAACAGAGGCGCCTGTGTAAAAGGGGCCTTAAATGCAATATTTGGGGAAAAAAATAAACAATATGCACTTGTTATAAGGTTAATACAAATAGGACAAATGCTCTTTCTTCCTCTATATAGGCAAACAATTACTGACATAAAAAATAGTAAACAAAATAATAATAAATATATAAAATACATTTTTAAAAAAACCCACCCCTATTACCATATTAGGTTAAAGTCAGTGAGATGGCATGATTTAATGCACCAAACTGCTGACTAATTGACAGCATTAAGAATATTCCTAACTAAAAAAAAAAAAAGTGACGCAACAAATGCCTTACAACTACCAATTACTGCCCAATAGGAATTTATATAGCCACATATGGTGTTAACAGAGATGTATAGGTTTATAAAGAAAACAAACTTAGATACGTAACTCCTTGCTGCAGCATCTTTGTGATGCTGCAGCTGTCCCATGCTGGCCCTAAGAAAGAGAACTGAGCAATCACATGAACGATGATTGCTCAGCTCATAGTCTGCTCCTGTCAGTCACTGCTCTCAGCTCTGTTCCTCCAGCACTCACTGGAGCATGAGGCTGGGAAGGAGCTGGACACAATTGGCTCTTACTTTCAGTTGCGTGCTGAAAGGTGCAGTCAACTGTCAATCAGGCATCCAACAATATTTCAGGTTGCATGCCTGAATAAGGATTCAGTATAGATTTTATGAGGAGAATTCTCACAAAAAGAAAATAAACAAGAAAATGGAGTCCTCCTTAAAATCATACCAAACCCTTATCCAGGGTAAAGGTTTGGTATGAATTTTAGGGGAGACCCCACATAAAAAAAAAGTGCTGGGTCCCCTTAAAATTCGTACCAGACCCTTATCCAGGCATACAACCTGATTGTGCTGGAAAGGGAAGGGCAGCTAGTGTGTGCCCCTACTCTTGTACCATTCCAGGCCACTTGCCCTCAACATTGGAAGGTTACCTTGCCAGATGCCCAACCCCTGGCATGTGGGGGGATAGCATTTGCTGCTCAAGTAGAGAGTAACCAAAAATTATTTAAAAATGCCCCTGGGACACTAGTTTGGGCCCTAATTCTTCCAAGTAGATGTTGTAACATTTTACTACTTATGTGTAGCTGATGCTTACCAGCTGCACATCAGTAGAATGTTCAGTGCCTGGTTGCATAGTATGCCTGGTTCTGTTAGCAGGGATCCCTTCTTTCTCTGAAACATAGGTGAATGTTAATGAACACATGCTTTCTACAGGTACAACTCCAAATATAAATCCGACTGTGAGGTATCATCCCTGCTGCTTTCATCAGGCATACTTAGAGTTTGAAAGGCTTCCCCAATTGTACTTTTTTAGAGTGTTTTTTTGGCAGTGGTTGTACTAGTATATGATGACACTGGTACTGGTTCAGATTGGCGATCAATACTAAATGCCACTGTACAGGTGTGGCTGGCAATCAGGTTACTCGTGCTGGTTTTCACTGGAATTGGTGACACTTTACTGGTGTGGCAGTGATTAGGATACTGAAGCTGGCTTAAAAGACTCTAATGACACTGGCACTGGTGTGGCTAGCAATAAGGGCACTGTTGGTGACACTCTGCTCCTGTGGCTAGCAATCAGGACAATGTTGCTGACACACAGTGGCTCTGTTGGCACTGTTCTAGTGTGACAACATTCAACACGATTGCTGGCTTACACTGGTACTGGCAACACTGGCATTAGTGCGTCTAGCAATTAGGGCACTGTTGCTAGCTGCATTCGATTTGGTGACATTGAGGCCTATGTGGCTAGCAGCCAGGAACCCGTTTGCTGGCTGCAGTGGCCTGGGATCACTTCTCTTAGCTTCTCTTAATGAAGCTTTTCTTAATGAAGTTGTCATATGATAACAACTTGTCAGTAAACCCTTACACCTCAAGTTTGAACATAAACCTTTCGGTGGTATAATTACCAAATAAAAAAACACTTTATTTTTAATTATAAGTTCTTTTGATTGCAGAAAACACAGTGAAAACTCACCAGCTTTTTTTTTTTTCATAGTTTCATGTAACTGTGTATGAGTGCCCTTCACCTCTTCTTATCAGGATCATGGTAATGCTATTGGCTAAAAGCAATATCAGCAATTGTAAACAGTAAACCAAGGTATCATCTTGGATATGTTCTCCTTTCCAAAATTAAACTAATGAAGAATGTCAGTATGGAAGATGTATGGTTACTATTTCAACATATGAATGTTTTCTATAAAGCATCTGGATCTCAGTGATTGGGGTAACCATAATTCTATTTATTCTATAGCTATTATGCACAGCATCCTGCTACTTCTACATAGATTGCATGGCACCATAAAGTCAATACTTACATATATAAATACAAACAATAGAAATGTATACTTAATGAGAAAACTGTCTCTGTTATGATAGCTACCATTCCAAACTCGTATGAAGTAAATTAAGTAGATTCACCAATTTGATGTCTCTTTTCTATGAATGATCAAAAAAATAAAATTAAAATGATAAATGGTGATTGTCTACCACTCTTCCTCCTTTCTTCTATACAAAGCACTAGAGGTTTACTTTTGTTAAACCAGTAGGACTGGGTAGACAGTCAGTGTCATAAAACTAAGATAGATAGATAGATAGATAGATAGATAGATAGATAGATAGATAGATAGATAGATAGATAGATAGATAGATAGATAGATACACTACATTTTAAAACATTTTGTGATTTGTGTTATTACGGTCTAAAGCACTGAAATGCAAAACCACTGGGTGTATAGTAATATAGTACTGTACACAGTAACATAAGCAGAGAGTCATCTTCCCACGGTTCCTTGAACCTTTAGAACTGCTGTATAGTGGAATCATCATTATTTCCTCAGCAGAGGTGTGTGGAGCAATAAACAGGGATATGGGAAACAGTATTGACATAGACACAGTCACATACACACCTACACAGGTTGAACTAGATGGACCGGTGTCTTTAGTCAACCTTTCTAACTAAGGAACTATCAGGTTGTTTTGCTGTTGATAGGATGGGTAATGGTCAATTATTGCTATTTGTAATGTTAGGGAGGTTCCAGCCCCTTTTTGCTTGCATTATTTGCACTCATGATAGAACCCAGAGCTACTGCTCTCCGTAATGCTTAGTGGGTGAGGGGTATCCATGTAGGGTCTATTGAGTTAAAACTGGCGTCATACGCAGATGACCATATTCTGTTTTTGAGGGATCTGGGTCCATCTCTCCGGGCAGCTCTGGAACTTCTGTTCTGCTTTTCAGACCTTTCTGGGCTCCAGGTCAGCTGGGATAAATCCCTGATTCCCCTCCATGACCCTGGGGTGGCCGAGGCAGCAGATGGGACTCTTCCCCTGAGTTAGATAGATAAGCTTAAGTAGTTTGGAGTAATAATTTCTACTATGGTTAGTGATTATTGTAAGTTAAACCTCCATCCTACACACAATTAGGGGCAGGCTAAAGGCATGGAGTAATTTACCACTGTCTCTGACAGGTAGGATTAGCCTACTGAAAATGAAGATACTTCCTGTACCCTTATATGTTTTGCGCCACTCTGGTGTGGATTCCCAAGACGGAATTCATGCATTTGAATTTGCACATAGCTATATTCCTGTGGGGTGCCAGCCCTTTGCTTCTGCCTGACACTACTCCAGCAGCCGTGGACTCATGGGGGGTTGGCTTGTCCAGAATTGAAAAAGTACTATATTGTGACTATGCTTACACATGCACATAATTGGTCAATTTCAGATGAAGCTAGCTCTTTAGTGGTTCTGAAAGCTGCCCACGTCGGCTCCTACGAAGCACTCTGTAATCTGCCCTATAGGGTAGATGTTGCACCCTTTTACCTCACCCAATCTATGAAAACGGTTATACAAGTGTAGCACCCTGCAGGTAGGTGCTAGGTAAATGTATAGTGGGCCTTATGTGCTTAACAGCAAGGCTGTGATTTATTTGGCTAGGGTGTCATGGTTTCCAGGTTTGTTTGCTGAGGGGGAAGTTTCCCCAATGGCTCCTGTGAGAGTCTTCTCATAGGGCAGTGGAGGAAGCCCAATCAGGGGACACATCCCAGCTTGTAACTACCCCAGAAGGCATATTAGGCTGCAAGGGATTCTGGGAGTGGGTATAAGTTTGGAGGGAAGTGTTTGGAGGGACTCCGCTCCCGCCAAAGTGTCTTTGGCGGGAGCAGAGTCCCAGGAGGGAGAGTACGGCTGTCTCTCCTCCTGTCTGAGAAAGCGGATACCTTAGGGTGTCGCCTGATTATCCAGAGAGTGCTGAGAGAGTGCTGAGGGGGATCCAGTGTGCCGAGAACCTGTGAAGAGCGAGAGGGGTCCAGTCCTAGGAAAGCCTACACAGGTCGTGAGTACTGAGGATTGCCCCTGGGGGTCTGCCTAGAGTTAGAAGGGGACCACTCTGGAAGAGGTTCTGGGATCCAGAATCAGCAAGTTACAAAGGGGGGTACATAGTCAGTGGACCCTGAAGAGTTCAAGTTACAAAGGGGGTACATAGTCAGTGGACCCTGAAGAGTTCAAGTTACAAAGGGGGTACATAGTCAGTGGACCCTGAAGAGTTCAAGTTACTAAGGGGGCACCTGCAGCTGGGCCTGGGATGTATAGAGTGTGTCAGTGTGAGGACAGCTATACAGAGTTCTACTTCATATTACCTCAAGCTGGCCAAAGCGGGGACAGTATTCAGTGACATATGCAGCATAACAGTGTCAGGAGTTTTACAGTTCTCAGTCCTGAATCTTCTGGATTAAAAGTCGAGGATTCAGCACTTCTGTGTTCTACAAAGTTTCTCAGCATTAGTGGGCGCTGGCTGGCGTCAAGGAAGCGCCAATTGGCATTTTCAGGAGTAAAAGCCCCAAGTGTAATTAGTTCAAGCCTCAAGGAGTATCCCACTAATTCCCTTCTCCCATCCCCTTTAAATCAAATAAAAACCACAAACAAAGATGCCGTAGTTGTCGCTGCTTCAGTTATCACTCCCAGGGTCACAGCTCACATGGGCTGGAGAGACTACCGGTACTAATGGCAGACCCACATAAGGCCACAGGCCTGGAAATATTGCTACACAAGCATGGAATTGGGTCATCCCCAAGTCAACAGCCTGTTCCACGCAATACTCTCCAAACTATGTTTTTTTATGTTCTGGTTCTTGCAGCTTCACCCTATCTATTGCATCCAGTTTGTTAACACCACCTTCATCTTAAAATCTTTTGACATGGAGACATTTTTGAGAGACAATTCTCTAGAGAAACCTCTGTCAAACATTTATAAAGCTCTGCAGCCCTCAGTTCATCAAGACTTGGAGCCCCTGGTGTTCTGGCTGGTGAAGGTGCCGGATTTGGGCGGGGAGGATATGGGAGTATCCTTTCTTGCAGCTAGTTTCTACTAGAGAAAGGTTAAGTCAGTTTAAGCTTCTTCACTGAAATTAACTTACATCTCGCAGGATGCATAGAATATATCCTCAATGTCCTCCTTCTTGCTGACGTTGCTCAGATAACTTTGCTGATTATCTTCATATGATCTGGGCTTGTCCCCGTATCCAATAGTTTTGGGAGGAAATCTTAGTGATTATTTCTATGTTGACCACCATTCAGATCCCACATCAAGTTGATGTCTGTATTCTAGAACTCATGGAGGCCTTAGCCCAGACTAGGGTGGATAGGACATTACTGGGTTTGTTACTGTTCTACACTAGAAAGATGATTATACAAAATTGGAAGTCTGTCACAGCTCCCACTCTAATGGCTTAGAAATCCATTATCAATTCCATGGTTCCCCCCCATATAAAGCTACATATCAATCCAAGGGTTATGCTAAAAAGGTTTTACAAGATCCTTTAAAACTCAAGACAAAGAAGTTTAAAAAAAGATAAACAAAAAGTTGGATTGTAGCAGTACACAAATAACAAGAAGAAGAGAAATAAACACAAATTACACTAAATTAAATAAACAAAAGTTTACTAAATACATTAAAAAAAGCGCACCCTCTAAATAAAGAAAAACAAAAAAAAAGATTTTATTTGGAGCAGATTTTGCCCAAGCAGCCAATGAGCTCTAGTCAGGTATGCAAATTGTAAAGACTTTTAGTAAACAGACACTTACCAGCTCCAGGATCCAGCACTGTCAATACCCGGGCCGGTTCTTTATCAGTTTTTTGGACCCCAGGGCTTCCATCTTGCTTGTGGGAAGCCGGCTGTGACTTCCTGCTGTTTCCCAACTAGCTTCCCACTGCACATGCTGTGCTTTCTCAATGGTCCCACGGTCACCTTGGATATGTGACATGTCTTAGGAGGTTTCAGGCAGAGAGTGGGGGCGAACTTGCGCTGTGCTCACCTAGCAGGTACTTATCAGAAATAGATTCTAAAAAAATAAATAACCTCCAAAAGTAGTAGAGGAAGGGAGGGAGTAGGAGGGTGAGGAAAATGTCCCTTTTCAGGTGAACTTCCACTTTAAATAGATTTATACCCAGACCATTCACATTAAATTCTTAAAGTCGCAAATGGTACTGCTGTATGAGAATGTAGCTATGCTAGCACAGAATGAGGGCAAGAGCATTGATTTACAGAACAGCTTATTGAATAAACTTCAGTTCAAGTAGAAAACAATAGTTTTAGTATAGATGCCCTTAAATATTTTGCCTCTAACCCAACTTCAGCCTTCAGTGCAAATTATTGCCTTCCTCCCCAATCCAGTGATATTCAATGTATGGCCCTGTTCATTTCCACACAGCCATTGCTTAACCACTTAAGGACCGAGCCCATTTCTGACACATGTTGTTTACAAGTTAAAATCAGTATTATTTGCTAGAAAATTACTTTTCTAGCCCCCAAACATTATATATATTTTTTTAACAAAGACTCTGGAGAATAAAATGGCGGTCATTGCAATATTTTTTGCGCAACGCTCTTTCAAACGCCATTTTTTGGAAAAATAAAATTTCACTGCATTTAAAAAAAAAAAAAAAAGTAACCATAGACCCCTCCACTGCCCTTCAATGCATTAAAAATGCCAAAAACTGCATTTTCGAATACAGTCACTTTTTAAATTTGGCACCTTTAGCAGCCGAGTAACCCGGACGTGACGTCATGGACGCCACCTCAGGGTTACGTCATCGGAGACCTGATCAAAGCCGCAACTGGCTTTGATCGGGACTCCAGCATAATCTTTCCTCTAGTTTGTAGATGCAATAACTTTTGCACAAACCAATCAAAATATGCTTATTTCATTTACATTTTTTGGGGGGAATAAGAATGTGAAACAATTATTTATTTATTTTTTTTCAGAACTTTTGCTCTTTCTTTGTTTATAGCGCAAAAAAAATAAAAAAAATCGCAGAGGTGATCAAATACCACCAAAGAAAGCTCTATTTGTGGGAAAAAAAAGGACATTGATTTTATTTAGGTACAGCATCAAAGGACCGTGCAATTGTCAGTTAAAAATATCGCAGTGCCGAATCACTAAAAATGGCCTGGTCATTAAGTGGGCAAATCCTTTCCGGTCCAGAAGTGGTTAATTCTTTTTCACTCTTTTTTGTATGGGACTTTTCTTTTTGGACACTTTTATAACTAATACAATTTTTATTTGGATGTACTTATCACCATTTATTTGTCACAATTTGATTAATTTATATTTCATATGTGTTATTGTGTATAGCGCTGCACTTTCTTTTTGTTTATTGTCACATGCCTACTATCAAGGGTATAATGCTCAGCTGCTAAAATTGTAGGACCCAAGCGCAGATAAATTCCTTCTTTTTTAGGACTTTTTTATTGTTTCCTATAAATATTTCCTGACACTTAGAGCAGACCTACACCTTCATTTTTTTTTTTTTTTTGTATCACTCTTAGTTATATTTGATTAGGTGGATCTGGCCTTGAACAAAACAAAACTTTCCCTGCTGTCCCAGTTGTGCTATATGCTAAGAAAATCGCAGTACAGTTTGTTATAGCCGCTTAAAGATATCATGAATACAGATGTTGTAAAATTAATTTACTTTTTCCTCTATGCATTATAATATCCTTTTCATAACTGAACATCAGAAATCATGCATAAAATAGCACCCTTATTATCACTGGTGCAACCTCCACTTATTCCACTGTCATTCCATCATCACTTAGTTAACTCTGTAAAACAGACAAATCACAATGGACTACGGATATTACAACAAACCGTTGCCGAAGGATGATCCAAAAATGCATTTTTTTTTAAAAGTATACATTTTTTGCACATCACATTGTAAGGCTTCAAATACTTTTTAAATTGTATTTTCTATAAAAAGAAAAAACACGTAAGAGGTAACAGCAATACAGTGACACTGAGCCTTTGCAAGAAGTAGCAGAGTTATATCCGGTAACAGCTTCTAGCTCGAGGACTGAGCTTAATGTTTGAATGTTAGTTTACTCTCCCTGAGGCCTGAGAACCATAAAGCTTACTTTCTCCCAAACCTCTTCTTTCACAAAAGCCCTAGGACTCCAGTCTGTACACATGTGGCAGCTGCACTTACTCCTTCTCTACTGTAATGTAGTGTTTTCATAGGTTTCAGCAAGGTACTGTGCAATGTAATGGATTCACCTAGATAGCAGAAATGTCCTGAAATAGGAACTCTTGTCTGCAGCAACCAATCATATTTAAACTTTTAACTTTTTTTTAAAATAAAATAGCTTAAATAAAGTATAAACGGGATCAGTAGCTCGATATCAGTTTTTGCAGATGACACAAAATTGGGCAGGGCAACAACTTCACATAGTGAGTCAGAAATCTTACAGAAGGACCTGAACAAAATAACAGAGTGGGCAACGACATGGCAAATGAGGTTTAATGTGGAGAAGTGTAAGGTATTGCACTTGGGGACTAAAAGCATAAAAGCACAATACACTTTAGTGGGGAAACCTCTGGGGGAATCAAAAATGGAGAAAGATCTGGGAGTCTTAGTGGAAGATAGACTTAGCAATAGCATGCAATGTCAAGCTGCAGCTGCCAAAGCCGGCAAAATATTAGCATGCATAAGGAAGGGGATATATTCCAGAGATAAATCTATAATCCTACCACTTTATAAAACTCTGGTCTGACCACATCTGGAGTATTCTGTCCAGTTCTGGTCACCAGTCCTCAGAAGGGATGTGTTGGAGCTGGAGAGAGTCCAGAGAAGGGCCACTAAACTAATTAGGGGATTGGAGGACCTTAATTATGAAGAGCGCTTGATTTATTAAATTATTTATTATTAAATTATTTATTATTAATTATTTATTTGATTTATTTTAGAACAAGCGCTTGATTTATTCTCCCTGGAAAGGAGACGCCTGAGAGGGGACATGATAGCGATATACAAGTACCTCAATGGTGATCTCAGCATAGAAAAAAAACTGTTCAGTCGCAACGAATGCATGAGGATACGGGGAAATACAATGCGATTTCAGGAGAAGAGATTTAACCTTAGGCTGGGCAGGGGGTTCTTTACAGTTAGGGCTGCAAGACTGTGGAATTCTCTACCACAAATGGTATGGCTACTTTTAAAAGATTCTTGGATGTACATCTCAAGGATCAGAACATTTAGGGGTATGTGAGATGATTATGTCCATACACACCTACACAGGTTGAACTGGATGGACTATTGTCTTTATTCAACCTCAACTACTTTGTAACTATGTTACTATGTATGTAACATTTAAGGAGACAGCGATTTTTTGTACAGGCAAGCACTTGAAAAAAGAAAAAGAGGAATCTGCAGGGGGTCCTCTTTACTGTTATGACAGGGGTCAACTTTTAATATATCATTTTTACTACTTACAGTACCTTGCTTACCAACCCCTATAATATATTGTAAACCCTCTATTGTTAGTGGAATTCTGCGTTTGGGCTCAATGTTAACCACTTCAGCCCCGGAAGGTTTTTCCCCCTTAATAACCAGGCCATTTTTTGTGATTCGGCACTGTGTTATTTTAACAGACAATTGCGCGGTCGTGCGATGCTGTACCCAAATAAAATTGATGTCCTTTTTTTCCCACAAATAGAACTTTCTTTTGGTGGTATTTGATCACCTGTGCGATTTTTTTTTTTTTTTTTTTGCACTATAAACAAAGAAATGTGACTGCTGACTTTGTGTTCTGCTACATATTTTTGGTAAAAAAAAATCCCAATAAGAGTATATTGATTGGTTGGCGCAAAAATTATCGCGTCTACAAACTAGAGGAAGATTTATGTCATTTTTATTTATTTATTTTTATATGGCGGTGATCTGTGATTTTTAGGGAACTGCAACAATGCGGCAGACAGATCGGACACCTAACTGAAATTTTTTACATTTTTGGGGGGACCAGTGACATTACTACAGTAATCAGTGCAAAAAATATGCACTGTTACTGTATTAATGACATTGGCAGGGAAGTGGTTAACACCAGGGGCGATCAAAGGGTTGAGTGTGAGCCTAGGGGAGTGTTTTCTATCTGTGAGTGGGGTGGGCTTGTGAAATCACCACAGAGACCTGTTATCCTAAATAGGAGGATCACAGGCGCTCTGTGCTGATTCCTAAGAGAACAATGGTCTGCTGTGTTTACAACAGCTGATCGTCATTCTCTCTCCACGGGGGCCGCCGGCCCCATGAGTCAGCTTCCCCGCTGGCTAATGGGGGCGCAAATGCACCTCCAACGGCACGGGCACATCCCCAGGAGCTCTCCCGAGCCAGCCTGCCACAGTATATCTGCAGCAGATGGCGCAAGTAGTTAAAGTAACCAGGTAAAGCAGCCCACACCTAAATTTGTGATACCAAATTAAAAAAAAATTTAAAAAATTAAATAAAGTATAGAGCATGCAATTAATCAAAATGACTAAATAAACATTACAAGAACAGATGAGAAAACCTAATTGCCCATACAAAGACCATTCTCTGAATAGTGATGTCGCGAACCTAAAATTCGCGGTTCGCGAACGGCGAACGCGAACATCGGCAAATGTTCGCGAACCGGGCGAACCGCCATAGACTTCAATAGGCAGGCGAATTTTAAAACACACAGGGACTCTTTCTGGCCACAATAGTGATGGAAAAGTTGTTTCAAGGGGACTAACACCTGGACTGTGGCATGCCGGAGAGGGATCACGCAAAAAAAAGTTCTTAAAAATTATAATTTTTTGCTAGAGAGCCAATTATTGGAAAAATTAAAAAAAAATAAAAATAAAAAATTTCTTTGGATTTAGCATCTGGGGGGTCTAAAAAGTGTACCTGTGAAGTTTCAGCTCTGTAGCATGTCCAGAACCCCTAAAAAACAGCATTTTTCTTATATTTTCAGGAATATGGCTTCTCTGCGGCTGGCTTTTTCTCTTGCAGGCATTTAGCGGGCATTTTTTTAGGCAGGCATGTCATTTTTTGTATTTAGTGTCTGGGGGGTCTAAAAAGTGTACCTGTCAATTTTCAGCTCTGTAGCATGTCCAGAACCCCTAAAAAACAGCATTTTTCTTATATTTTCAGGAATATGGCTTCTCTGCGGCTGGCTTTTTCTCTTGCAGGCATTTAGCGGGCATTTTTTTAGGCAGGCATGTCATTTTTTGTATTTAGTGTCTGGGGGGTCACAAAAGTGTACCTGTCAAGTTTCAGCTCTGTAGCATGTCCAGAACCCCTAAAAAACAGCATTTTTCTTATATTTTCAGGAATATGGCTTCTCTGCGGCTGGCTTTTTCTCTTGCAGGCATTTAGCGGGCATTTTTTTAGGCAGGCATGTCATTTTTTGTATTTAGTGTCTGGGGGGACTAAAAAGTGTACCTGTCAAGTTTCAGCTCTGTAGCATGTCCAGAACCCCTAAAAAACAGCATTTTTCTTATATTTTCAGGAATACGGCTTCTCTGCGGCTGTCTTTTTCTCTTGCAGGCATTTATCGGGCATTTTTTTAGGCAGGCATGTCATTTTTTGTATTTAGTGTCTGGGGGGTCACAAAAGTGTACCTGTCAATTTTCAGCTCTGTAGCATGTCCAGAACCCCTAAAAAACAGCATTTTTCTTATATTTTCAGGAATACGGCTTCTCTGCGGCTGGCTTTTTCTCTTGCAGGCATTTATCAGGCATTTTTTTAGGCAGGCATGTCATTTTTTGTATTTAGTGTCTGGGGGGGTCACAAAAGTGTACCTGTCAAGTTTCAGCTCTGTAGCATGTCCAGAACCCCTAAAAAACAGCATTTTTCTTATATTTTCAGGAATACGGCTTCTCTGCGGCTGGCTTTTTCTCTTGCAGGCATTTATCGGGCATTTTTTTAGGCAGGCATGTCATTTTTTTGTATTTAGTGTCTGGGGGGTCACAAAAGTGTACCTGTCAAGTTTCAGCTCTGTAGCATGTCCAGAACCCCTAAAAAACAGCATTTTTCTTATATTTTCAGGAATACGGCTTCTCTGCGGCTGGCTTTTTCTCTTGCAGGCATTTATCGGGCATTTTTTCAGGCAGGCATGTCATTTTTTGTATTTAGTGTCTGGGGGGTCACAAAAGTGTACCTGTCAAGTTTCAGCTCTGTAGCATGTCCAGAACCCCTAAAAAACAGCATTTTTCTTATATTTTCAGGAATACGGCTTCTCTGCGGCTGTCTTTTTCTCTTGCAGGCATTTATCGGGCATTTTTTTAGGCAGGCATGTCATTTTTTGTATTTAGTGTCTGGGGGGTCTAAAAAGTGTACCTGTCAAGTTTCAGCTCTGTAGCATGTCCAGAACCCCTAAAAAACAGCATTTTTCTTATATTTTCAGGAATACGGCTTCTCTGCGGCTGTCTTTTTCTCTTGCAAGCATTTATCGGGCATTTTTTTAGGCAGGCATGTCATTTTTTGTATTTAGTGTCTGGGGGGTCACAAAAGTGTACCTGTCAAGTTTCAGCTCTGTAGCATGTCCAGAACCCCTAAAAAACAGCATTTTTCTTATATTTTCAGGAATACGGCTTCTCTGCGGCTGTCTTTTTCTCTTGCAGGCATTTATCGGGCATTTTTTTAGGCAGGCATGTCATTTTTTGTATTTAGTGTCTGGGGGGTCTAAAAAGTGTACCTGTCAAGTTTCAGCTCTGTAGTATGTCCACAACCCAAAAAAAACAGCATTTTTCTTATGATTTTTAGTAGAAAACTAATGCAGTGTCTTTCCAGCTGTCTTTTTTTCTTTCTGGCAAGCTAAATTATATTATATGCCAAGGCAAACATGCCTATCAGTTGAGCTATGACACAGACAACACTGCACACATGGGGAAATATGTAAAACAAAAAACAGGAAAAGGAAATTAGGTGACGGTCACAAAACATGATATTGTGATTGGCCAAATAAAAAGTCACCTCGCGATGAGGTCGCGCCAAAGTCGCGCTAAGTCGCGCCAAAGTCGCACTGGAAGCGACGCTACTTTAGTGGTAGCGGCAGTGTAAACCAGCACTAAAACATCCAGTGTGTGAATACGATCAGGTATGATGTTTTATCGGTCAAGTAGTGTAAGGGTTACGCCCGTCGCCCGCTTCACAGTGACAGACCAAACTCTGACAGACCAAACTCCCCGTTTAACAGTCAGTCAGTCCATTTGCACAACCGCAAACTCCCAATTTGCACAAGGTTGGATACCAAGCTAGCCATGTCCCGTTCCTTGTCCTCACTGACATCATTGAAGGTCTCTTCCTCCACCCAGCCACATACAACACCAAGGGTCCCCGAAAGGTGAGAACAAGCCCCCTGGGACGCCTGCTGTGGCTGGTATTCCACCTCCTCAAAGCCACCTTCCTCCTCTGACTTCTTTTCTTCAGACTCCTCTCTCTGCGTTGCCACAGGTCCAGCAATTGACAACGACAAGGCTGCTTCTGGTGGTGATGAGGACCACAACTCTTCCTCTTCATGCTCATCTACAGCCTGATCCAGTACTCTTCGCAGGGCACGCTCCAGAAAAAACGCATATGGGATGAGGTCGATGATGTTGCCTTGGGTTCGACTGACCACCAGGGTTGTCATCTCCGCAAAAGGACGCATGAGCCTACAGCCATTGTTCATGAGCATTCAGTAACGCGGCCAAAAAATACCCAGCTCCGCAGAAAGAATGAAAGAAAATGAATGTTTTTTTTTAGGAAAAATTATCCTGCGGATCGCTTTTGGTCTGTACACAATGAAGCAACGACCTTATCATCTGGGGTGTGCCAACACAATCCTAGAGGTGATCGCTTCATTGTGATACGCAAGCCCCTTCACCACGACAAGGTAACGATCACGAAGGGGAATTGACACATGTATGTGCCTTTTTTTTTGTTTTTTGTTTTTTTGCAGCCACAGTGTAGCACCAGAGGCCAGAAAAATTAGGCATGTACACATGCATGAAAAAGTAGGTATTGTTGCAGCCGCTGCTGTAGCAGCGGCCTGAAAAATTGAGGTTTTAAGGCAGAAAGTGCACTAAAACATTGCGGCTTGAACCGTAGTTGGTGGCGGAGACGTCACGTAAGTCATCCGGCATGCAGAGAATGATTATATACAGCAGCGTGTGGACCATTTTTAGGCCAAGGCATCTCAGTCATCACCAGGCCGTTTTTAGTCAAATGCATCCCCCACTGTCAGTCCCTTCGGGATCCATGCCTCATTCATCTTAATAAACGTGAGGTAATCAAGACTTTTTTGACCTAGGCGACTTCTCTTCTCAGTGACAATACCTCCTGCTGCGCTGAAGGTCCTTTCTGACAGCACACTTGAAGCGGGGCAGGCCAGAAGTTCAATGGCAAACTGGGATAGCTCAGGCCACAGGTCAAGCCTGCACACCCAGTAGTCAAGGGGTTCATCGCTCCTCAGAGTGTCGATATCTGCAGTTAAGGCAAGGTAGTCTGCTACCTGTCGGTCGAGTCGTTCTCTGAGGGTGGACCCCGAAGGGCTGTGGCGATGCATAGGACTAAAAAAGCTCCGCATGTCCTCCATCAACAAGACGTCTGTAAAGCGTCCTGTCCTTGCCGGCGTGGTTGTGGTGGTAGGAGGAGGATTACTTTCACCTCTTCCCCTGTTGGATTCCCGTTGTGCTGTGACATCACCCTTATACGCTGTGTAGAGCATAGTTTTTAACTTATTTTGTAGCTGCTGCATCCTTTGCGACTGCCGGTAATTGGGTAACATATCACAGACTTTCTGCTTATACCGGGGGTCTAGTAGCGTGGCCACCCAGTACAGGTCGTTCTCCTTCAGCCTTTTTATACGAGGGTCTCTCAACAGGCATGACAGCATGAAAGACCCCATTTGCACAAGGTTGGATGCCGAGCTACTCATGTCCAATTCCTCGTCCTCACTGATGTCATTGAAGGTGTGTTCTTCCCCCCAGCCACGTACAACACCACGGGTACCAGATAGGTGACAACGAGCACCCTGGGATGCCTGCTGTGGTTGGTGTTCCTCCTCCTCAAAGCCACATTCCTCCTCTGACTCCTCTTCCTCACACTCCTCTTCCAGTGTTGCCGCAGGTCCAGCAATCGATGGTAAGGCTGTTTCTGGTGGTGGTGATGGTGACCACAACTCTTCCTCTTCCTCTTCACGCTCATCTACGGCCTGATCCAGCACTCTTCGCAGGGCACGCTCCAGGAAAAAAACATATGGGATGATGTCGCTGATGGTGCCTTCAGTGCGACTCACTAGGTTTGTCACCTCCTCAAAAGGACGCATGAGCCTACAGGCATTGCGCATGAGCGTCCAGTAGCGTGGCAAAAAAATACCCAGCTCCGCAGAGGCTGTCCTAGCACCCCGGTCATACAAATACTCGTTGACCGCTTTTTCTTGTTGGAGCAGGCGGTCGAACATTAGCAGTGTTGAATTCCAACGTGTCGGGCTGTCGCAAATCAAGCGCCTCACTGGCATGTTGTTTCGCCGCTGAATATCTGCAAAGTGCGCCATGGCCGTGTAGGAACGCCTGAAATGGCCACACACCTTCCTGGCCTGCTTGAGGACGTCCTGTAAGCCTGGGTACTTCTGCACAAAACGTTGCACAATCAGATTCAACACATGTGCCATGCACGGCACATGTGTCAACTTGCCCAAATTCAATGCCGCCAACAAATTGCTCCCGTTGTCACACACCACTTTGCCGATCTCCAGTTGGTGCGGGGTCAGCCACTGATCCACCTGTGCATTCAGGGCGGACAGTAGTGCTGGTCCGGTGTGACTCTCTGCTTTCAGGCAAGTCAACCCCAAGACAGCGTGACACTGTCGTATCCGGCATGTGGAATAGCCCCTGGGGAGCTGGGGGGGTGCAGTTGGTGTGGAGCAAGACGCAACAGCAGAAGAGGACTCAGCCGAGGAGGTTAGCAAAGAGGATGGAGTAGGAGGAGTAGAGGAGGTGGCAGCAGGCCTGCCTGCAAGTCGTGGCGGTGTCACCAACTCCTCTGCAGCAGAGCCACGCATTCCATGCTTGGCAGCCGCCAGCAGGTTTACCCAATGCGCAGTGTACGTTATATACCTGCCCTGACCGTGCTTTGCAGACCAGCTATCAGTGGTCAGATGGACCCTTGCCCCAACACTGTGTGCCAGACGTGACATGATTTCCTTTTCCACAATAGAGTACAGGTTGGGGATTGCCTTTTGTGAAAAATAATTTCGGCCGGGTACCTTCCACTGCGGTGTCCCAATAGCGACAAATTTTTTGAAGGCCTCAGACTCCACCAGCTTGTATGGTAAAAGCTGGCGGGCTAAGAGTTCCGACAAGCCAGCTGTCAGACGCCGGGCAAGGGGGTGACTCTGCGAGATTGGCTTTTTGCGCTCAAACATTTCCTTCACAGACACCTGACTGTGGGCAGGTGACGAGCAGGAACTGCTGAAGGTGAGAGGCGGAGGGGCGGGTTGTTGATAGGGGGCATGGAGGACAGCAGTGGTTGACGTAACTGAAGATGCTGGACCAGGAGGAGGATGGTGGCTTTCAGTTTGTGTGCTGCTTTTACTCATGTGTTGATCCCATAGGCGTTTGTGATGTGAGATCATGTGCCTTCGCAAAGCAGTTGTACCTAGGTGGGTGTTGGACTTCCCACGACTCAGTTTCTTTTGGCACAGGTTACAAATGGCAGACACACAAAAAAAATGCCACACTGCTGAGCTTTGCAAGGACGGCATTCTGGTGGTGGCAACAGCTTGCGTTGATTGGCGTGCTGTCTGGCTGACCCCGGGTGCCGAATCTACATGCTGTCTGACTGCGCCACTAGCTCCTTGCGATGACCTCCTCCCCCTGCTTCCAACTCGTCTCCTCCTCCTCTCTGTCTCCCCATCTGAACTTTCCCCCTCTTCTTCTGCTCTTCGAGCAGGCACCCAGGTGACATCCACAGACACATCGTCATCAACAGCCGCTTCACTTGACAACTCAGCAAAGGCAGCAGCAGCAGGTACAACATCATCATCATCACAATGTACGTCCATGTGTATAATGCTGCCTGACTGAGACATATCCCCGTTATCTACATCCTCTGGCACTAATAGTTGCGCATCACTTATTTCTTCAAACTGATGTGAAAATAACTCCTCTGACGGATCAAGTGAAGCGGCTGTGGTGCTAGTGTTGGTGGTGGTGCCGGCGGGCTGGCGAGTGGTAAATTGAGAGGTGCCCGAAGCTGAGCTGGAGGAGGATGGTGCATTAAGGTTCCGAGCGGAAGCTGTAGACGATTGGGTGTCCTGTGTAAGCCAGTCAACTATGGCCTCAGAATTTTTTGAGTTCAGGGTCTGTGGTGGCCTCTGAACACTGGGCATTATTCTAGGGCCTAAGGAAATCACAGCACCACGACCACGACGGCCCTTGCGGGGTGGCCTGCCTCTGCCTGTCATTTTTTTTTTAATGTGTTGTTACTGTTGTACTATGAGTGCAAGCTGCTGTGCCACCTTATATATCAGTGGTGGGTGGGCAGTGGCACAGTACACTCTCTGTGGACCTGACAGCAGTCACTGGCACCCAGGCAACTGCAATTTAAAAAATATATATATTTTTTTTTACTTTGCAAGCTGCTGTGCCACCTTATATATCAGTGGTGGGTGGGCAGTGGCACAGTACACTCTCTGTGGACCTGACAGCAGTCACTGGCACCCAGGCAACTGCAATTTAAAAAATATATATATTTTTTTTTACTTTGCAAGCTGCTGTGCCACCTTATATATCAGTGGTGGGTGGGCAGTGGCACAGTACACTCTCTGTGGACCTGACAGCAGTCACTGGCACCCAGACAACTGCAATTTAAAAAATATATATATATTTTTTTACTTTGCAAGCTGCTGTGCCACCTTATATATCAGTGGTGGGTGTGCAGTGGCACAGTACACTCTCTGTGGACCTGACAGCAGTCACTGGCACCCAGGCAACTGCAATTTAAAAAAATATATATATATATTTTACTTTGCAAGCTGCTGTGCCACCTTATATATCAGTGGTGGGTGGGCAGTGGCACAGTACACTCTCTGTGGACCTGACAGCAATCACTGGCACCCAGACAACTGCAATTTAAAAAAATATATATATTTTTTTTACTTTGCAAGCTGCTGTGCCACCTTATATATCAGTGGTGGGTGGGCAGTGGCACAGTACACTCTCTGTGGACCTGACAGCAGTCACTGGCACCCAGGCAACTGCAATTTAAAAAAATATATATTTTTTTTTTACTTTGCAAGCTGCTGTGCCACCTTATATATCAGTGGTGGGTGGGCACACAGTGGCACTGCAGTGGGCACAGTACACTCTGTGGACCTGACAGTCACTGGCAGCCCAGGCAACTGCAATAATAAAAAATATTTTTTTTTTCAATTTATTGCAACAAGATGCTGTGCCAACGTATATATATCAGTGGTGGGCAGTGCACTGCAGTGGGTACAGTGCACTCTGTGGACCTGACACAGCACTCACTGCAATTATGACAGAGGAAAAAAAAATATTTTTTAAAATGCCAGGTACTGTGCCTGTGCCACCCGAAATGAGTGTGGTGTGCACACAGTACAGTCTGTGGTAGGTCTGTGGCCTCTCACACACAGCGGGCAGGCAACTGCAGTGTACAATAGATATATATATATATATATATATATAAAGAAAAAAATCTATTACCTTACCAGCCCTTAAAAGGGCTTTTGGGGACACTATATATATATATATATATATATATATATGTATATATATAAATAAAAAAATCCTCAATTACCAGCCCTTAAAAGGGCTTTTGGGGACACTAGATAGATATAGATATATATATATATATATATATAAGAAGAAACAACTCAATTACCAGCCCTTAAAAGGGCTTTTGGGGACGCTAGGTATATATATATATATATATATATATATAAAAAAAAAAAAAACACAAATACCAGCCCTTAGAAGGGCTTTTTGGGGTGCTGATATTACAGCAGTAGTGGACCAAGATCACTGCAAGACCAGGAACACTGACTAACTGTCCCTAGCTTAACAGCAGCAGCAGCAGCAGCAGCAGCTCTCCCTACTCTCACTACACACACTGCTTCAGAATGATCTAAGATGGATGCTGCCCTTGCTTATTTATAGGAGGTGGGAGGGTGTGGGAGGGAGGTACGCTGATTGGCTGGAAATGTGTCTGCTGACTGTAAAGTTCAGGGTCAAAGTTTGCCTCAATGATGTCTTATGGGGGGCGGACCGAACATCGCATATGTTCGCCGGCAGCGGCGAACGCGAACATGCTAAGTTCGCCGGGAACTGTTCGCCGGCGAACAGTTCTATACATCTCTATCTCTGAATCATAATACATTGACATTCGATTAAATAAAAAATGCCTGTAATGGATCAATTAAATAAAAGTGCATTTGTTAAATATACAGTACAACACATCAAGTGTAAATATCCTATAAACAGACCAATGTAATAAGTGATGACCAATCTTTAGTTCACTATATCCAAATATGTGAAAAACAGTGTTTATTAGTTCACACCGGCATTAAAAGCAGGCGTTCGAGAGGCTTTAAAAATGTCCCTCAAATGCCTATGCACAAAATACAATAAACAGCACACAGTGCTGTTCACAGTATAAAAACATGAAGCGTTAGCGTTGCTTTGCTTCAATAATAAATCCTCATGTCTAGTCAGGGGGTGTTTAAAGCCTTAAAAGCCTCCCATTTAGGCCCTGTCCACACCTGAGCGTTTTTCAGCTCCTAAAATGCTCATCTCTGAAGTCTCAAAACACCCAACAGGCAAAATACTATTAATTTCAATGGCCTCTGTTCACATATAAGCATTTTTTCGCCAGAAAGCAAATGCCTGAATCTCAAAAAAGTATATGAGCTTCTTTTTTTTGGCAGATTACAAGTGTTTTTGTTAGATTTCAATGCCTGCCTCCAAACACCTGCAAAAAAAGCATGAAAAACACCCGAAAAAATGCCTGAAAAATGCCCCAAAAAACACCTGAAAACGATACACTTAGGTGTGAATGGAGCTCTGGCAGGCATTTGTGGCGTGGTTTTGGTGCGTTTATGGCACGTTCAAATTCGTTTATTTCTGTCACTTTCCAGTTACAATTACAGCAAACTGTTCTCATTTCTTTTGAGAAAAAGGTTTTACATTGATAAGTAAAAGCTGATCATTTTAATCACCTCTGCCAGTGTTAAATGGTTTGTCTCATCCATGTAAACTGATACATTCTGATGGAGAGCTTGTGAAAAACAACAGACATGCCTAAACCTTGTGGACAGCCTTCGCCAGATGAAAAAAGAAGAAAAAAAAAACTAATGGAGCCATCACAGCTTAGAATTGGTATATTGCAATATAATAAAGGTTTGCTTTTGGGTTCAATACTGCCTTAAACAAGAACATATGATTTTAACAATAGCTCTGTATTTCAACATGCCAAGCTATGTTCTAAGAAACTGCCCCAGAAACTCCAAGCGAGGGGATCAGGGTGTTTCCCAAGAGATGGAAGGGCATTCCCCTTCATCCTTAGGGACCCCCTTTGGGACAAGGCACATACACTATATTACCAAAAGTATTGGGACGCCTGTCTTTACAAATGCGCAAACTTTAATGGAATCCCAGTCTTAGTCCTTAGGGTTCAATATTGAGTTGGCCCACCCTTTCTCTCCACTCTAATTCATCCCAATGGTGTTCTATAGGGTTTTAGGTAAGGACTCTGTGCAGGCCAGTCAAGTTCCTCCACCCCAAACATGTTCATCCATGTCTTTATGGACCCTGCTTTGTGCACTGGTGCGCAATAATGTTGGAAGAGGAATGGGCCATCCTCAAACTATTCCCAGAAAGTTGGGAGCATGAAATTGTCCAACATTTTTTGGTATGCCATCCCTTAAGAGTTCCCTACACTGGAACTAATGGGCCATACACACTATAAGATTTTCTGAAGACTTTTTCCTTTAGATTTACCAAAACCAGATAATATGAGATCAAACCTAAACACTTTCAATTTGTATGCAATCTGGCAGGCCATTGCACTACATAGAAAAGGTAAATCTGAAGGAAAAAGTCTTCAGAAAATCTTATAGTGTGTATGGCCCTTAAGGGGTCGAGTCCAACCCCTGAAAAACAGCCCCACACCATTATCCCCCCCCTCCCCACCAAATGATTTGGACCAGTGCACAAAGTCCTGACCTCAACCCGATAGAACAACTTTGGGATGAATTAGAGCAGGGACTGCGAGCCTTCTCATTCACATCAGCGCCTGACCTCACAAATACGCTTCTGGAAGAATGGTCAAACAGACACACTCCTAAACCTTGTGGACAGCCTTCCCAGAAGAGTTGAAGCTGTTATAGCTGCAAAGGAGGGGCCAACTCATTATTGAACCTTACGGACTAAGACTGGGATCCCAAAACTTTTGGTAATAAAGTGTATGTGGGTAAGCATTTGCATTTCACCAAACTGATACAATATCTACTGTAGTTGTAATTCTCATGAGGAAGCTATGAACATATAAAGAAAATGTAATCATAATGTTGTATTTTCCCAAGCAAAGCTGACCTCCTGTGCAGAAACCCAACACATAGAACTATGAATTGAAATTTGACCATGTTTTATCTGCTCTATTGCTTTCTATGTCCCCTCATGTCGTTTCCCCTATCACCCGAACCCAGTAATGATACCATATTTTTGGTGCACTTTAAAATTATTGCGTCCTATATACAGTATTATGGTCTAATAGGGTGTAACTAAACGTGGCGTGTCCAAGTTATATAAAATATTAAAGGAGACAGCGGAGCCAAGAATGCCGGCATACACTGAAAAGTGGGAAAGAAATGTGGGAACAAGATTAGAGGAAGAGCAATTAAATAAAGTGTTGAGGGCAGTTAATGAAGTAGCGGTAGATATAAACGTAATTGCGTTGAATTATAAATGTTTGGCTAGATATTACATGACCCCGTGAGAGCACACAAATGTCAGTCAGAGGTATTTTCACTGTGTTGGAGAGGGTGCGAATTGAGGGGCACTATGACGCTCCAGATGACGTCGTATGATGAAACGCGTAGGGCGTGGTTTTGGTACGTCAGTACGTCACTTCCGGGAACGGTGGTTTGAGCCGTTGGAACGCGGAAGCGGCTCGGCGAACACCTTATGCTGATAGTGAACTCCCTAAATTGACCAAGGAGTGCTGAGCCACCTGTCTTACAAGTGCGGTAAGCAGCGGTGCAACACTGGCGCCATATATTGTTTTAAGCACATAATCACTCACGTGGTTAATGGTTTCAATAGCACTCAGCACTTTCTATATGTATATGTATATGTGATATAAGGTACACTGAGCACAGCCCATGCTATTTTATTGAAGTTTTACTAGCACGCAGCACTTTGCAATTTTAAACGCACTATATGCACCATATGCACTTTACAAATATGGATGTTTTATACAGTTTTTGAAACCGCACAAATACACATTTTTTATTTAAAGTGGTAGCGCCGGTCCCAACATTTCTTGCATTATTTCCAATTTACTACATCAGAGGTAGGTTGGGGGCAGCTGACACCACAATAACCACTATCCTAGTTCAATTAAGGTACATAGCGCTGGTATTTAACCTTTTCATATCAATTAAATAAAGTGTTGAGGGCAGTTAATGAAGTAGCGGTAGATATAAACGTAATTGCGTTAAATTATAAATGTTTGGCTAGATGGTACATGACCCCCGTGAGAGCACACAAATGTCAGTCAGAGGTATTTTCACTGTGTTGGAGAGGGTGCGAATTGAGGGGCACTATGGAGCATATATGGTAGGAGTGCCCAAAGATAAGGAAGTACTGGCAGAGTGTGCCGTAATAAATAAAAGAGATCCCAGATACTAAGATTGCAGACGACCCATGGGTATGCCTATTTCATAGGACAAATAATACAGGAAAACAGTGTAATACCAAAAAATGGCGAGAGCCAGAAAGCCCCACGATAAAAGAGTGGTTTAAAAGAATAGAATATCTACATGAAATGGAGTTTTTAAGTAGTTGTAAAAAAGGTAAAGTAGAGGGGTTTAACATCACATGGGAAAATTGGGTTAATTTAAAAAATTAAAAAAAAACGGGGAAATATGCGGAAGTATGGGGAGGAAAATAGTAGTAGGAAAAGAGGAGAGCTGGAACTAGCAAATAGAGCAAGTGGAACAGTGCGTGGCAAAATATGGGTTGGAGGGGGGTAGAAAGTTTAATGCAATATGGTGTTTTTGATTTTGTTTTTACTAATTGGAAAAAAAAAATGTTTAAAAATTAAAAAAGCGGGTGTAACTAGAATAGGAAGTGAGGGAAAACTTTAACAGAGACATCATTATTGTGCACTGCTCTTACGTAATGTGCAATGCTGTCACATAATGTGCCCCGATCTCACGTAATGGACCCTATTATGTGCCCTGTTCCCATACAATGTTCCCTTTTCCCATATAATGTGCCCTGTTGCCTGCCCTTTAATGTGTCCTGATCCCAAGTAATGTGTCCTGCTCTCATATAATGTTCTCTGCTCCTACATAATTTGCCCTGTTCCCACGTAAAGTTCCCTGTTCCAACATAATGTACCCTGCTCTCACGCAATATGCCCTGCTCCTACGTAATATGCCCTGCTCCTATGTAATATGCCCTGCTCCTATGTAATATGCCCTGCTCCTATGTATTGTGCCCTGCTCCTACGTAATGTGCCTTGCTCCCACATTATGTGCTCTGCTCTAATGTAACAGAAACAAGATATAGATGTGCTCAGATCCCAATAGCTTGTACATGCCTATAAACTACCAGGTGCTAAAGGGGGTGTAGCCACATATTAACACTAAAAATACTGGACGAACCCTCTGCACACTGCTATACCCTTACTATCAAACTTTGCAATAAAAAATAGTGATATTTAGTTCACACATATTGCAATACATGTTTAAGCTGGCCAACTACATCAAAGTAATCCCTCTTTAGCCAGTCCTTCCCTGTTCTTCTAAAGCAAATGCTACTTTGGACACAATGCCAACATGGGGCAAACAGACACAAAATAGGGGAGAGCATTATGCACAGATAACTGCGATAATCACTCCTGACCCCTGCATTCTGTGCAATAAATATTCCTGATCTCTGCCCTCTCTGGGACAACCACTCCTAGTCCAGGCAAAAAAAACTAAGAAGTGAACAAATATAAGGTTTGCTTATCTGTCTATGACCCATTGAGGAGATTTGTTTCTGACTCCTTATCCCTGTAAAACTTGTACAAAAATTATGGTAAGTACAGTTGTAAGGACAAAAAGCACAGACAGCAATAAAATAACCTCAGTTAAAGGTTCCAAGGTTTTAATCTTTCTTTGTCCTACTAAAATGTTTGTCCATGTCCCTAATGCTTCCTTTACTGAAAAGAAGCGAGGAGACATCTTCCCAATAGGGACACCAGAAAGAAAACCTAAAATAGACTTTAACCCTTTCCTGTTCAATCCAAAATAATTAAAATATTTGGGCTGGAGCTGAGCTTTAAATTGAAAAAATATTTCTCTTAACAACTGTAAATCCTTCCAAAGATATTATTATTAATCACTAATCAAGCTACACATTTGCAAACACATGCGCAAACTGCAAAGCCCCTTCATGGCACCCTGTAGTACTTGCAGTCCTAACCCTTGTATATTAATGAGAGTCTCCACATTCGAAGCACTTGCACTCTAATGGATTGATAAGGGGCAGGTGGGCCTGGAGGTAGCTCAATCCTCCTTAGTCCGGTTCACACTATTGCGATGTGGGAACACTGCAAATCTACTGAGTGTTCCCACATCACATTCGCAGCACAGACAATTCACACTGCCATATGCAAATCGCTGGGGGATGTCAATACAGAGTTAACGACACCCCCAGATCAGCTCGCATATCGCAGTGCGAACTGACAGTTTGCACATGAATCGGATCACACTGGTGTGAACCACCATGCGATCCGATTGTGCTGTGGACCAAAAAAAGGTCCTGTGCGAGTTCAATGCGATTGCGGTGCAAATTCAGCCATACAATCTGTATGGCTGAATTCACACCGCACAGACATCGCATGTGATTTTAGAAGCAGTGCGCTCCGAATCACATGCAATGTTTGTCATCACAATAGTGTGAACCGGTACTTAAAGGCACAGGGCCATATTGGACACCCAGCATATAGCACAATGGCAGCAAAGGTGCCCAGTGTGTCCACTCACCAAATTTATACCAATAACCATGTGTAACCACATGTTAACAATAAAAATACTGAATGAACCCTCTGCAATACAACAGAAATAAGATATAGATGTGCTCAGATCCCAATAGCATGTACATGCCTATAAACTATCAAGTGCTAAAGGGGTGTAACCACATGTTAACACTAAATATTCTGGATGAACCCTTTGCACACTGCTATACCCTTTCTAGCAATCTTTGCAATAAAAATTAGGAATATTGAGTTCACACATATTGCAATACATGTTTAAGCTGGCCAACTGCGTCAAAGTAAACCCTCTTTAGCAGAGGTGGGGGACTTGAGTCACATGACTTGTCTTAAGTCAGACTTAAGTCACCAGTTTGAGGACTCGAGACTTGCTTGACTAAAATTAATAAATGACTTGACTTGACTTTGACTTGGTATTCATGACTTGAGACTTGACTTTGACTTGAAACATATGACTCGAAATGACTTTACTTTTTTAAGTTATTAAATATTTGCATTTTCTCAAGATGTGTTAAAGCAAAATTAATGTGCCTGTTATGTTTCTGACACCACAGTCACTTAAAACACCTAAGTGTGTTCTGATTTTTAGGACACTGGCTGTTTAACAATGGAAACACTTAACATGTTTTTAGTGACTGTGGTGTTGAAACACGACTGGACGAAGGATTTTGAGCTGTTTGGGCATTCAAAGTGTTTCTTTAATATGCCAAGAAAAAAGCACTAAGCAGTTGCTGAAAATGTTGATAATAAAACAAAACCTTTCCTGACCACTGACTTTTAACTGATTTAAAGGTGAAAATTGGGGTAGATCAGTATTTTGACTTGATTTGTGACTTGACCAAAATAAATGACTTGACTTGATTTGCTTGACTTCTAGCAGGGACTTGACCTGACTTGCTTGCTTTTCGCCACAGTAACTTGGGACTTGCTTGAGACTTGAAGGTTAAGACTTGAGACTTGCTTGTGACTTGCACATGTGTGACTTACTCCCATGTCTGCTCTTTAGCCAGTCCTACTCTGCTCTGCCACTACAAATGCTACTATGCTACTATTGCAAAGTTTGCTAGCAAGGCACATGTATATCTTGGTTCTGTTTTATTGCAGGTCAGTGGACAAACCATAACCTTGAACCCCCCCCCATTTTGTGTCTGTTTGTCCCATGTTGGCATTGTGTCCACAGTAACATTTGCCTTGGCAGAGCAGAGCAGGACTGGCTAAAGAGAGATTACTTTGATGCAGAGTAGATATGGTCCAGTGCAACAGCATGATTTTTGCTTTGATAATCTGCATTCTAGGCTGGTTGGACAATGGTTTAAAGCTCTCCTCATTGATAGCAAAGGTAGTGAAGGTTCTGAGTTTCTTATTATATCCCTACAACTTTAGTACAATATCCTGTTTGATGAAGGCCGGTTCTCATACTTCTCCTCCCATAAAAAAGGGTTACAAGTACATAAATGTAAAGTGCCAACAAAAAGTTCAAAAACATTTAGGAAAGTGCAAAGTGACATATTGTCAGGAACCATGAATCAGATTGAGACAGAAAATGCAGTAAAATCACACCTTTAATGTAATGGTAAAAAATGGTACAAAACAGTAAATGTAGTCAAAACATAAGCCAGGGGTCGGAAGCCAAAACGGGAAGTCAGACGAGCCAGTGATCAGGAAACCGGAAATCAGAGTAGTCAGAGGCAGAGGAACAGGATCAGGAACCAGAAGTGACATCAGCTGGACACAACAGAGAAACTACAGATATGAACACAACAGAGAAACTACAGATATGTTGACCAGGCAAAGGCAGGAAAGGAATGCACAAGTCAGCCTAACTAGCCAGAAGGGGCTGGCTGTAGGCAGGACTGACAAGCAGATAACGATAACCAGGTGAGCCAACAATGCTGACGATTAGCCAACAGATGAGCAGCCTGAGCAGAGAGAAACTGCCCTGACATATATCCACTGAACTGATTTGTTTATACCAACCACCTTTTAGTGCATACTATCAGAAGTAATAACACTCATCTCCCCACAACTAATATTTTGGATCATATAAGGAATGAAACAGTCCAATCATTTGAAAACGAGCAATGCTCCAAACAATGCCTAGCAGTTGCAGATTCTACAAGTATCCTTTTGGTGGTTTACCCCTAGTGAAGTGATAAATTATGTCAATGGACTATGCAGTCTACTCTAAGTACATTCAGCATTTGAGATCCTTTTTAGATGCTTTTAAGATCATTCAGAGTTCATTGACGAGTGAATTTGACCTCCTCCTGACCTATATCGGACACCTGGACCTTCTTCTAGGCTGCAGCAAGCTGCTTTTGTATTCCTGCTGACTTGAGAGAAGCTGCTCTGATTTGAACCAAAGCTTATCAATGCTGTCCCTAACAAGGACAATTGCATATGCCCAAAATGTATTGCAAGCATGCAGAACCAATGCTTACTTGCAGCTCCGTCCCCTCCAGTGTCAAGCTTGAAAATGGCACCAGAACAACAAACCACATCCATAATTGTTCCTATTCTCCATTATCACTCTGTGATGACACAGAGCATGTGCAGCTATCTGTTCTGTGCATGCTCAGTAGGGAGTATGTCCCTGCACCTTTGCCACTCCTGGCCACTACTAGTATAACAATCACCTATACATATAAAGTCGGTCCCCGGGTTACAAACATCCGACTTACAAACAACTCCTACTTACAAACGGAGGGAGACAACAGGAAGTGAGAGGAAATCTCCTCCTAGGAATGGAATTCACTCCTGTAAGAGTTATCATGGGAAAAAGGTGTATCCACGGAAGCTTTATCACTAATCCTTGTTTCCATAACAACCCAAATTTTTCAAAATCCAGTTGTCACAGGGACAGAAAGTGAGGTGAAATCTTCTGACCAGGGGTATAGACAGCAAAACAAATGGTACAGGGGTGTTAACCCTTCCCTATGCTATCCAAAAAACTATTATTTTGGTTGGGGCTACACTTAAAAAATGTACCTGTTCCGACCCTCCAACAAATTCAACGTAAGGACAAACCTACAGTCCCTATCTTGTTTGTAACCCGGGGACTGCCTGTAGACATTAATGATTCATATATTATTTTTTTTTTGCAGGGACAAATCTGCCTGCTACTATTTAGAAAGTAAAAGAAAATTCTGATAGACAATATGCCTGTCTTTCAAAATAATACACTCATATTTTTTTGTGAATGCAAGCATCAAAAATTTGAAATTTTTGCATAATGGCTGGGCATGAAAACTCAGGAGAATCTAAAGCCTCGTACACACGCAGCGATTATCGGCCGACCAATCGTCAGACTTTTGTCCAAGTTGTGTTTTGTTGGTTGGAATGTGCATAGACTGCACAGAAATTATCTCGGCCAACAAAATTCTACTTCAGAACTGATGTCATGTGTTGGTTTGTTTTCTTTGTGTTTCTTCTTCTCTGAGCATGCCCAGACTTGCTCATCAGATTTTTCCCTGTCGAAATCTGTACTGACTGCACAAAAATCGGCTGTTGTGTTGACAGCCAACAAAAATTTTATAGTCTGCACACCAGATTTTTTTCAGCCGAAAAGTCGGAGTTGGTTGTCGGAAGCATCATACTAACAAACCGAAAATCGGCAGATCGGACGTTGGCCGAAAATTTTTCTGCCAATTTTCTACGCCTGTGTACGGGGCTTTAGAGCAAAGCCTCTACAAGTTAAAAAAAAAGAGGTGTCAGTTGAGGGAATATGGTCGTGTTACAATGCCCTGGTAGTTACAACAAGTGCATCCTTCTTGCAGAAGTTTCAGAACAGGTAGTCAAATTCTTATCTTATACCCAACCTTGGAATGACTTGGAATTTCAAAGGAAGAACTGAAGTCTGTGGCTGGACCAGCTTAGCTGATTTCCCTATGACCGGGGAGGCACGAAAGAACTGAAACTGATAATGCACAAAGACTAATCTTTAATAAGATGCATGCGGGACAAATACATACAAAATGTATAGAAAATTATTGCTCGGTTGTTCTTAGCAAATTTGTGCTTACAAATATTGGGTAGCACATGCTGTGCATCTCACATTTTTCCTCGCTCAGCCTGCCGTCAACTGCTAGTGAGTTCTCATAAAAATGCATCTTAAGGTAGATGTAAAATTATACCTTAAAATTCCAACCTAATAACATAGAATCAGCAGTATTTATTGTTCCAACAGACATAATGCAGTTGTGGAGGCTAATAAATTGAATAAAATCTGGGAGGGTGCGAGAAACGAATATGCAAAAAATATAGCATAAACAAAGAAACCTGCTGCCTCATTGCTAAGAAAATGCATAGAAATACAATGTTAAGGCATGCAATACACTCAGTACCTTTCTTTATCTCTGACGCAGCTTTTATATTAGTGCCCAAAAAAATCTACATAGCATTATGGCAAGAAAGATGAACTAGTCAAGGGATTTCCTTTTCTGTTTAGTAATATTTTCTAATATTTAAAAAAAAAGATCAGATGTTCTGCATTTCTGTAATAGGTTTGTCTTGTCGGTGCTTTTGTGTATCTCAGTGTGACAAAAAAGGGACTAAAGTAACAAAAACTGACAAGTTGTATATGTTTTACCTCATTAATAAATAAGCATATTTTGTCTCTTAAGTCAGATGCGTCTCGCACGGCAACAGTGGTAATTAAATTAAATATTGATGAGCGATGGTATATATGTGCAGAGAATGCCTGGGTAAAAAGCATTGCCAGACCTAATTAAAATCTCACAGAAGTAGCCCCATTGGGGCTGTTCGTTAAACCTCCAAATGGTGATACCAGCAGAAGCGTAACTAGCACTTAACAACTCTAATTAATAGTAATCTAATTATATTTATGGAAACGTCTTTATTCTGGGCTCGGTTCCTGATTGTTTTGGAGAAGTGAATTTTTGGAACAGATCAGAAAAGCGTTCAGTGTTTGGATGCAGGGGAAGCTGGGAGCACTGTCAGTCTTCAGATGAAAAATAGGTGAGGAGAAGAGGTGATGCCACTAAACTCGCATGCTATCATCCACAATCAAAAAAGGCTAACTGTGTTACACCTTGACTGTGACAAAGCAAATTAGCTTCATTTGCCAACAAAAAAGCAGTTGTGTACAGAAACCCATGTGAACCAGCACAAAAATAGCTCTTTGCAGCTGTGAGTAAACAGAGTAATTGAAGTCACATTTGGATTGGTTAATATAGGTTATTGCACTCCATTGTGCTGTGTTATTTAATAATACCGGCTATACCTGTCATTATAGCTGAACTCCAGGCAAACACATGTAAATAGTATAATGAAAGGAAGCTGTTTTATCTAGCAAAGGATTTGAATATTTTTCTTTTTTGTTCTGTTTTTAATGCATACTGTTAGACAGGACAATTTGATTGGTTAGCAGGCTGGTCGGTATGTTGCGCTGGGTTTTTTTTTTGGTTTTGTTTTGCATGCGTTACCCTTCCATGTGCTCCTTGCTGCAAAGGGCAGTTAAAGTGAGGGCAGTGGCCATTTGTCTGTACTGTTGAAATATTGGTGAGGGGACATACTGGACACATTTGCTACCATGGTGCTATATGCTGGGTGTCCAGTTTGCCCATGTGCCTTTAGGGAGGTGTGGGCTCCCTCCAAGCTCCCCTGCCCTCCGCCTAGCCATTATAATGCATGTGCTTCCACTGTGAAGGCTCTCAAAATTTAGAGTTAGGGATACAGAAAATATTAGGGTGCCTTGATGGGGCTCTGCAGCTTAGGCATGTATTTGCAAATGTTTGCAAACTTAACCCCTGTTTTTAACGCATACTGTTAGACAGGACAATTTGGTTGGTTAGAAGGCTGGTCAGCAAGTTGAGATGGGAATTTTCTTTGGCTTTGTTTTGCATGCATTGCCCTTTCATGTGCTCCTTGCTGCAAACGTCAGTTATAGGTGAGGGTAGTGCCCATTTGTCTTTTCTATCCTAGCTTTACACAGCTCTTCCACACCGCACCACCTGTAAGATTGCACCTACATTTAAAGTAACCCTGACTTCCCACTAATAGCTTCAATAAATGCTTCCACTTTAAAAAGAAATAGAATCCTTACCTACTCTGCCACCTTTTGGTTAGGTGACAGGGTGGCCTTGGGGAACACAGGGTTGTCATCTCCCCGGCCAGCCAGCTGTTTGAACAGTAAAGAAGCAGCGGCAGACTGAAAAGATTATCTCTCTACTATCTCTGCTCTCCCCTCTTGTCAGCTTGCTCCTTCAGCATACCTGAGAGTACTGCCCCTCCATACCTCCCAACTCTCCAAAATGAGTAAGAGGGACACCTTATATCAAAGGTATCAAACACCCAGCCCACCAGGCCATTTCATGTGGCCCTCACACCCAGGGCTTTTTTTCAGCTGGGACATGGTGGAACTTTGTTCTGTTACCTCCAGCTCTTGCAGATCTCTGCCTACCCTGCATGCACTCATAGCGGGGCACGGCAGTGTCAACCAATGATCTCCCTGCAAGTAAGAGAGAGAGACACAGAGCCACCTACACTGCTGGGAGGTACTAGCGCCTGGCAGATATGATGTAAGGAACCTTTTTGGGGGTGGGGGGGGCACTTTGTACTCCACACACTCCTGAACTCTGCACGCCACATACTTCTTATCTCTGCACTCTGTACATAGCGCACCCATAAACCCTGCATTCTGTATGTCATACACTTCTCCACCCTGCAGTCTGTACTTAGCGCACCCATGAACTCTGCAATCTGTATGTAGCGCACTCATGAACTCTACACTCTGTACACTGCGTACTCCTAAGTATCTAAGTGGATGCATAGTAGTCTTACAGATACAACCAGCCCTTTGAGGACAACCCTAATGCTGATGCAGCCCACAATTAAATTGAGTTTGACACCCCTGCCTTATATCATAAAGCATGCAGGCAAAGGACACACCCCTGCCACACCCCCAGTTATACAGATTATGAAGAAAAATAACATTCAAAAAATGATTTGTTAAATCCACAAGTGCAAATAAACACTGCTTTTCTTTTATACTTGCTTTTTAACCACTTCCTTACTGCTGGACGTCATATGACGTCCTGGGCTTTAAGTGGGGATATCTGAATGTTGCCTGCAGCTGAAGGCATCATTCAGATATAATTTTTTTTAGCTAGGGATTCCCTGAACCGTAAGAACGATCAAAGCGTCTGTTCAGCCCGTTGATCGTTCTTACAGGCAGTGGGGGGGGGGGGGACTTACCCCCCATCCCCCCCTCCCGCCACCCTCCAGGGTTTCTACTGGCTTGCCTGTGCGATCAGCGAGCCGGAGAAGGAATCCGCCGGTGGCGGAATTACACCATAGAGACTATGATGGTCCCCGGCAGTCTCTATGACAGGCAGTTGTCAATACTGCCGTGATCTCGACTGGATAGCCAAGATCTTTTTTTTTATTTTTTATTTCAGGCTTTTCAGCCTGTAGGAGAGATCTGAGGTCTTATTGACCCCAGATCTCTCCATAGAGACCTATCATGCACTAATCCTATTACAAGGGATGTTTACTTTCCTTGTAATAGGAATAAAAGTGATCAAAAAAATAAATAAAAAATAAAGAGAAAGTGTAAAAATAAAAAATGGAAATAAAATAAACAATAAAAAAAAATGTAAAGTGCCCCTGTCCCCACATGCTCGCATGCAGAAGCGAATGCATGCATAGGTAGCGGCCACAAATGTAAACGGCATTCAATCCATACATGTGAGGTATCGCCGTGAAAGTTAAAGTGAGAGCAACAATTCAAGCCTCAGACCTCCTCTGTAACTCTAAAATGGTAACCTGTAAAAAATTTTAAAGCGTTGCCTATGGAGATTTTTAAGTATCTGAAGTTTGGTGTCATTCCACAAGTGTGCGCAATTTTAAAGCGTGACATGTTAGTTATCAATTTACTCAGCATAACATCATCTTTCACATTATACAAAAAAAATTGGGCTAACTTTAGTGATTTGTTTTTTTTTATTTTAAATTCATAAAACTGTTTTTTTCCCAACAAAAATGTGTTTAAAAATGTTCTGCGCAAATACCGTGTGACAGAAATAGTTGCAATGACCATCATTTTATTCCCTAGGGACTCTGCTATAAAAAAAAAAAAAAATATATATATATATATATATATATATATATATATATATATATATATATGTATATATATATATATATATATATATATATATAATGTTTGGGGGGTTCTGAGTAATTTTCTAGCAAGGAAATTATGAATTTTACATGTAGGAGCGGAGAGCCCGAAATGGCCCGGCATGGAAGTGGTTATAAATAACAAATGCATTGGTTTAGAAGTAGAGTGAAAGGTTTAGTGTAGTATAACAGTAGTTAGATAGTTAAATAATGCATTATTTTAATAGAGGTCTATATTTTAGATCAAAAGGAGGGACAAGTGAGGAGAAAGGAGGGACAGAGGGATATGGTTCCAAAACAGGGACAGTCCATCCAATACAGGGACAGTGGGGATCTATGGCATTCCCTCACTCAATGTGAGTGTTTCTGTACAGGGGATTGCAAGAGGCTGATACCAAGTCAAACTGTATTTCCAGAAGCTAGCAAACATAGCACCTGAGGTCACTTTATTGGTGTTAAAAAAAAAATCCACCAACTACATTTCACAGGTGGTATACCAATATAGTTTTTCAATTGGTTGATTCTGTTTTTACTCAGTGGTTGCAGCAGTCCAAAACATCAACCACAACCTACATGTCACAAGCAGGGCTATGGAGCAATAATACTCTAGAAATCTGATGTGAAGCATTAGCATTCCTGCCAAGCAGTGGGGTTGAATTATTAAAACTGGAGAGTGCAAAATCTGGTGCAGCTCAGCAGAGAAACCAATCAGCTTCCAGGTTTGTTTGTCAAAGCTTAATTGAAGCTGATTGGCTACCATGGACAGCTGCACCAGATTTTGCACTCTCCAGTTTTAGAAAATCAACCCCACAGTGTCAACAAAACAAATGACAGGACCAGTAAAAGCTGCATGCATGGCATATATATATTGCTGAATGCTTGGCTTGTAGTAAGCACACCAAATGCCAAATGTATACATCCATAGAATGCTAGCTATTGATACGTGTTCTTGATTTTTTCATTTCTCAAAAAAGGCATTACAGTACCATGACAAACTCCCAGAACTGAAAGCAAATGCATTGGTATGAGGCTCCATGATGACCATTTCTGCTTTTCTTCACACTATTTAGTCTAAAGCCTGGTACAAACTTTGAGTTTTATACCATTCAACCCAGCGGGTTGAAAGAAAAAAAAAACTGTCAGCTCCGGTTGGAGCCACTGTACTAATGATCCCATGTTGGTACAGCGAGTTGTTGTGTTCTGACAGAGGGACGGCCCCCCCTGCCAGGACACTCCGATCACCGCTTTCAGCCTTGGGCTGAGAACGCTGATCGCGAGTCGGTCGGCTGCTGGTTTTCCAGTATACTCATCCTACAGATGAGCTAATGTCATCAAGTCTGTTGAACTGGCTGGCATACACACGGGCCGAATGTTGGCCAGTTTTTATTGAACGGGCCGATGTTGGCCCATATTTGGCCCCTTTGTATGGGGCTTAAGGCAAGAATTAAGGAATGTAGCATATGAAAAAAATGTCAGATCCAATGACTGTCTGCACAGAACAATAGAAATAAAACCTAAAAATGCTATAAAGGTCCTTTTATAAAAGCGTGAAAGCAAAGTTTACTTAACCAGTTAACATCAGCATCGAACAGTACCATATTTTGATGACAGTCCTTGTTTAACTGTTTATTTATGAACCATTATACTCATGAAACAGCTTCATAATTTCTTTTCTCCCAGGTACCGAACTGTTTAGTATTATAATATTCCTCTCTTTTCTTGTTTCTTGTCTCCAGTCATCTTGTTCTGCATCACATGCACGCAGCTCTTAATACAGCCTAATCATTTCATCATCAAACAGCAGAGTACAGTAACAGCCTCTGCAGAGTCGGCCAGATGTTCTCTTCACGGCCTACATCCAGCTGCCTCCCTACCTCATGGGAGTTCCGCAACAGGTTAAAGAGACAAAATACACATCCAGAAAGCACCAAATTTTCTAAGCAGGTTTTCGCACGATCCATAGGACATCTGGAATAGAGCCGCAGGCTAATTTACTGCTTGGTTCGACTTCTGCACCTGCTAGAGTTACACGCCACGCTACCTTAAATGAGCGAATCCACTGCTGAGTTCCTTCAGGCGGTTTGGTGCCTAATGATGGCAATTTGACTAATAAAACAAATTAGGCGCAGTTTGACTCCTTCTCCTATCCTCTCTGCACTAGGGGCAGGGATCCTGAACATATTTTTTGACAGATGTCTATTGTGTTAATCAAACTACCTGTCTGACGGAGAGTGGCATCAGGTACTGTCATTTTCATGGGATGTGACAGGTGATGAGAGACTGCCACACCTTGTGTTCTGGGGACCAGATTTAACCCCTCAGTTTATGAGATTCATCAATTTCCAACTACTTCTTTGACTATTGCACATTTGGCACCTTTGCTACCAAAAGATATTTAATCTTACTCTCTACCTGCCAAAAAAGTGTAGACATCATGGGCACTCCATCCCTGGATTCATCAGGAATTTATATCATCAACATGGTTTTAATCAACTGCTTCTCTTTAAGCAGAGTTAGTAAGTCAATTAACAGTTTGTGAATTTAAATATCCTTGGGATAAACACAGGTCTATCCTCAGGCAAAAATAATCATTTGAAAAAAAGGTAAAAAACCAATTGGACCTTTTTGTGCCATCTCTCGTCAATGTTTCTATGAAAAATCTTTTAGTCAATACTGACCAACACAGAAATTAAACATCGACAAGATATGATGATTGCAAAAAAATGCCCGGAACCAAAAGCAACAGACCTCCATAGACCCTTATACTGACCTTCCTTTCACCCTCCCACTGCTCTGTTCAGCCACCAGGATTGAAAGAAAAGTTCTGTGTAAGCTACAAATCAGTCTTTAGAGCTGGCACGTGGAGTGATCACATGGTCCTCAATACCCAAAAGTAACTGGCAATTCCTTTGGCTCCCAGTGCTGAATAGAATGACAGAAGAGTAAAGTAAAGTTAAGTATATACTGCTGGATATGGAGAGATTAAAGCACATGGATTTGCTTTAAAGTGGTACTCCACACTAAGAGCTATTACATAAATGATTAGGTTTTTACTTGTGAAAAGATCTGTAATTCTGTTTACTCATTCTTATGATGTATAAAGCCAGAGCCAGATTAAAGTGTATGGTACCCTAAATATTTTTTTTTTCCTATGTGTGTTCAAAAATCTGTATGTTTTAAATCATGGTCTCTATTATTTTCATGTACTTCATCCATCTGAAGTACCTGGTTCATTCTGCTATTCACCTTTCTTCCTTATTCTAAACTGACCACACAAAGAACAGAAGCTGATCTGTGTTAGCGTGGTCAGGGTGCACCCCTTGGCTAGCCATTTAGGGGTACAAGACACTGTGCAGACACACAGCATGTCTGTATTCAATACATAGCTTAGACACCACACACCTAACCCATCACAGCCTGCCTCTGAGCTCCCCCCCCCCCCCAATCACAGCCTGCCTTTGGCACACCTCCCTCCCAATCACATGAACAGATTTAGCAATACAGGCACACTGTATTTTTGCACAATGCCCTTTAACCCAGTCCCCTCATTAACAGTAATAAGAGATGCGTGGTCATATTACAGAACTTTTTAACCTTGTAAAAAAGGTAAGAAAGATCATTTCTGGAGCTAAGCAAATAGTACGTTCACAACTACTTTAACCTCCTCCCATACGCGCTACAGCCGAAGTACGGCTGCAGCGCGGACTCACATTTTCGGGAGGCCGTCTTTAAACGGCCTCCCAGACACAGGCTCCCCGCGCGCTCCCGCGAGCGCGCATCGGGGAAAATTGGACACAGCCAATCACAGATCGTGGTGAATGGCCAATCACAGCAGCCATTCACCACGTGATCGGGCCGTCCAATGAGAGATGATCTCATATGTAAACATATGAGATCATCTCTCATTGCCAGCGCTCCTTCCTCAAACAGAGACTGCAGTGTGAGGAAGGAGGAGAGCTGATCAGCCGTCGGGGACACAGAAGAATGTAATCAGGGCACTGATCACCAGTGCCCTGATTACACAAGGTACATTAAACACACTAACTGCCCACCATCAGTGCCCACAGTGCCCGCCATCAGTGCCCCCCATCAGTGCCCACAATCAGTGCCCATAGTGCTACCAGTCAGTGCCCATCAATGCCTGCTCATGCACTATGGGCACTGAGTGTGGGCACTGATGGTGCTGCCCATCAGTGCTCATCAGTGCCACCCGTCAGTGTCAATCAGTGCCACCCATCAGTGTCAGTCAGTGCCACCCACCAGTGCCCATCAGTGCTGCCCGTCAGTGCCCATCAGTGCCGCCTTGCAGTGCCCAGCAGTGCCACCTCTCAGTGCCCAGCAGTGCCACCTCTCAGTGCCCAGCAGTGCCGCCTATCAGTGCTCATCAGTGCCGCCTATCAGTGCCGCCTATCAGTGCTCATCAGTGCGGCATATTAGTACCTCCTCATCAGTGCCACCTCATCAGTGCCCATAAGTGCCACCTCATCAGTGCCCATAAGTGCCACCTCATCAGTGCCCATCAGTGCAGCCTATCAGTGCCCATCAGTGCCGCCTCATCAGCGCACATCAGTAAAGGAGAAAAATGTATTTATTTTCAAAATTTACTCACAGAAAATAATAAAAACTTTTTTTTTTTTCAAAATTTTCTGTCTTTTTTCTTTTTTTTTGTAAAAAATAAAAAACCCAGAGGTGATTAAATACCACCAAAAGAAAGCTCTATTTGTGTGAAAAAAATGATAAAAATTTCATATGGGTACAGTGTAGCATGACCGCGCAATTGTCATTCAAAGTGTGAGAGCACTGAAAGCTAAAAATTGGTCTGGATGGGAAGGGGGTTTGAGTGCACAGAAGGCAAGTGGTTAAAGTGGTTATAAATGCTAATTTTATGCATGAAGGTTAAAAAAAAAAACACTTCTGGGCACTGCTCCCCGCACAGCTCCCTCTAATACTCCCCAGAGCTGAGTACAGGAGCCTGGCCTGTCCCAGGTCTCTCTCTTTATTGGCTGAGACACAGCAGCGGGAGCCAATGTGGAAAGAATGGTGCGGGACCAAGCCGCGTCTCTGTGTGTCGTATGGAACCATAGAGCGGGGCTTGGGAGCGAGCACACACCAGTGCCCCCAGAGCAAGAGGCTTGCTGATGGGGGCACTAGTCAAGGGGGAGGAGCCAGGAGCGCTGACAGGGGACATCCAGAGAAGGAGATCAGCTCTCACAACACAGACTACTGAACTGACGGGCAGGGAGGGAGGGAAAGACTGAACGTACAGCGGGATGACGAAGGGACGTAAACTGACCACAGTATCTTGGATCAGCAGCCATAAATACCATGGTCAGTATACATAAAGGGACACAGGAACAGGCAAGATCAACCAGGTATTTCACAACAAAGAATAGGACAAATCACATGCAGAAGCACTATGCTATAGATCATGCTTTAAAGGAACAGGAACATTGTCTTGGGTTACAACCCCTTTAAGTCGAAATGGCAAGGTGGCAACTTTGGGTCCCCTCTACTCACCCTATATACATTTTGAGTATTTAAGTACAATTAGCAGTATGAAAAGGTTTGAGGGCCTATTGACATTTGCTCCAGTGTGCAATAAATCAGAGTAAGCAATTTCAGTATAGGAGAGAAGCCTGTACAATTGTGCAAGACTGAATGGAAGGCTGGAGTTCAGCTTTAAAAGGGGGCATCCGTTTTCTTCTTCTAACCTTCATTTTTTGTATAATGTGATGTTTAAATTAAAAAAATAAATAAATACACACTTTTGAAGAGTTCCTGTTTACAGTGGCAATAGTTCCATTTAGACTAACTATCAAAGTTAAATGCCATAGCACGTCTAACTACTTGAAAGCTGTATTTAGTAGATTTATGTAAAATAAAACCTCAAAGAACAAAAAGGCGTGCATTGAGGCGAAGTGTTACACGATGTTAATGGGCTCTCATCCTCCACCTCAGCCTGTGTCAGCTGTCAGTGATGGGAAGAGGTACAGACACAGCATCACTCTCCCTGACTACCAATGATCTGAATGCAGAGTGGTCACAGACAACACATTATACCATATCTCTTGTTTGGAATTTTGCTGGTTTGCGTCTTAGCAGACCTTCTAGGTTTTAAAACATATGAAATGTCATGCATTTTTTAAAATTTAGATATCAAAATAATATGAACTATTATTATACTTTCCTAGCTTTTCCTTTTAACTGATTAATTATTCTGTTCTGCAAACTTTGCATCTCGACAGTGACTGAATTTTCAGCATTAATGACATACAGTAGTATTAGACGCACCCACCCCCTCACCAACAAAACTTCAAATAACAGTTAAAGAAGCTAGTTTTAATTAGTGTAATAATTCACCTTGATCCTTTTTGGGGGTTTTAATAATTTTATTGTATGCATTTATAAACCAGAAATATTTTTTTCTTTTTAAAAAAATCACGTGTCAACTTTTACAATAAACTTGCTCAGTTTTACTGACTCAAGCAACCACTCCATTAAAGAGGTTTCAGCACTGAATGCATACAGTTGCCTATCCAAAAAGCCTGTATTCTTTTTTAACCATCAGGTGATGTTCTAGTTTTCTTTATGGGTTATTTTTTTTATATATTTACACCTTGTAAAAAGGATTGTTGTTTACAAACCCCAATAGCTTAAAGTGGATGTAAACCCTCACATTTACCCAGTATAAGTGAATAGCCTCAGATGATGAAAATCCTCCTACATACGCTTTACTTGTATATCTGCTGTCTTCAGCTTTGTACACTCTTTAGAAAGTGCAGATAGTGTTTGTGACGAGACCCTTGCTCACTCTGTCCGCTCTCCCGACACTCTTCTGTTTCTAGTGAGTCAGCTTGCAGATCGCAACGTCTGATGGTTCGGTCAACCAAGGACCCGGGACCGAACTACAGCTATGTGCCATCCGGAATCCATTAGAACACACATCAGGCAGGCTGTATGTACCTTCAAACAGGAAGACCATTTATTGGAAGAACACAGCACACTTTTATACAGAATTTGGAACATCCTGTCCCCCAACAACCGCTTTCCCATTGGTCAATTGCACAGTACCTGCAGTTATCCATAAGGTCCTCTCCAGCCATGCAAATGAGGGCTTGAAAATGAGTCAGCAGTGATTGGTCAGATAGCTTGACCAGAAGGACTGCCATGTGCAAGGAGACAGAAGCCCCAGGGGGAAATCAATGTACACAATAGCCAGACACAGAACAATGGTTCCCTAACGAGCCCTCAATACACATTACTCTGAGTGTCAATACATCCCTTAGCAGACAGCAGGTGAATTCATTAGCACACCCGACAATAGGTGAATGGAGAGCCACCTCAGACAGTCCGTCTCCTCATTGAACTTCCTGGAATGACCATATTAGGAGTGGTACTTCCTGTCCAGAGACCTCATACTATACAGGGAATAACATCGTCATTTTACAAGGGAGACATTATTCCTGAATGTGACTGTCCCATTTGTAGTAGTCCAAACCATATTTTCAGTGTTCACCCCCCTCCTGGTCACCCTGCATCCATAACAGATGCAGGGTGACTTAAACATAAGAGAGTCCCATAAGGTTGGGCATGGTGCCCCCCGACCTCTCTAAAGGAATTTGGGGTCCACAACCCCCATGCCCAAAATGACTCCCGTCACAGTGTTAAAAATATTTCTTCCTTTCACTAGTGGGTGGGGATACTGGGATTGCACTGTGTATGAGCTGATTGGAGGAAAATGGTACATTCCCCCTTCCCTTTACATAGGGAGATGAACGAAGGAACATGCAGAGCTGTAGTGTGAATAGACAAGCTCTCTGCCAATCTAGCTCTAAGCTCCCTCCCCAACACAAATTTTCAGCTACTGTCATCACATGTGTCGGAGAACTTGTCAGAAGTGACCCATGCTGATAACAGAGGAATGAAGCACCAGAGAGAAACAGCACTTTGGAGAGAGATAAGTAAACACTGCATATATAGGTAGTTCGCTCAATTTCCTTGAATAGGATTAACAACCACTTTAAAGTGAATAACTCATTTATCCTAGTGACTAGGGTTGAGCGGACACCTAGATGTCCGTGTTCGACGGGTTCGGCCGAACTTTAAAAAAAAGTCCGGGTCCGTGTCCCGGACTTTTACCGAACTTTTCCCGGACACCGAACCCCATTGAAGTCAATGGGGACCCGAACTTTAAGGCACTAAAATGGCTCTAAAACACCAAAGGAAAGGGCTAGAGTGCTGCAAATGGCAGCAAAACGTAATTAAGAGCATGGCAAGTGCTCTGCAAACAAATGTGGATAGGGAAATAACTTAAAACAACAAAAAAAAACAGAAAAATAAAACAATGTTCTTCTTCATCTCTGAAGGACGAGGCCCATATGGAGTAGGAGGGAGGTTGAGGTGGTGGTGGATGTGGCGGTGACATAGGCATGCGCACAGGGTGTGCTGGGTGTGCCTGGGCACACCCTAATCACCTAGGGCACATAGCATTGCCAGTGAGGAGATGGGAAAGATCTCCCTGGGACCTGCTCTGCTCTATTTCTCCTTGCCTACAGGTACATGGCCCCGATACATTACTCTCCCTGCTGGCAAACACATGCATGTGTATTTCAACTTTGGGGTGCACACCTTAATGCAATAGGCTGCGCACACCTATGGGCGGTGTAGGTGGAAGCGGCGGTGGAGGAGGACCAGGGCCGGATTAACAGCATCATGGGCTTGGTGCTGAGGATTTTGAAGGGCCTTAGGGCCGTGCCTTGCCATGCACCCAGAGGAGGAAGGGTGCAGCCATGCATGCCTAATTCAACATGGGATGCTGTCTCTGAAGCCCATAAACACATCCATGCATCGCCAACTGTCCCTCCTTGTCCGGCCTTCACGCTGTGTGGGGAGGTTCTGAGGGTGCTGCCTGGGGAAGCGAGCATAGAAGCCAGACTTCTGTGTTTACAAGTGACAGAAGAGCGGTAACAGTGAATATGGCCAACCCGGGGCCTATATAAAAGGTAGGGGCCTGGAGCTGCAGCTCCAATAGCCCCTACATTAATCTGGCCCTGAGGAGGAGGACGAGGTAGCCAACACTGCTTCTTTTCACAAATTTTAAATGAGGGTACACCCCAAAAGAGTGAGAAAGAGCAAAAATGGAACAATGGGTGGGTAAGGTCGGTATCCATTGCTATTCTGCATAAGGTACGGAAAAGTCCCGTGGGATCCATGCCTGGTTCATTTTAATGAACGTGAGCTTGTCCACATTGTCTCTGGACAGGCGGCTGCGCTTGTCTGTTATAACGCCCCCAGCCGTGCTAAATACCCGTTCAGATAATACACTGGCTGCAGGGCACGCCAGCACCTCCAAGGCGTAAAGGGCAAGCTCAGGCCATGTGCCCAATTTGGAGACCCAGAAGTTGAAGGGGGCAGACCCGTCATTCACTACATGTAGGCGTGTGCACACATACTGCTCCACCATGTTGGTAAAATGCTGCCTCCTGCTAAGACGTTCCATCTGAGCTGCTGGTGCTGCTGTTTGTTGTGGCGTGCTGACAAAGCTTTTCCACATTTCGGCCATGCTAACCCTGCCTTCTGAGGTGCTGGCGGTGCCCTGGTTGCGTTGGCGACCTCCTCCTCCTCCTCCTCTGCCTTGTGCTTCCACTGTGGCCCCGCTGTCAGATGGGAATGCCAGCAGCATGGCGTCTACCAGCGTGCGCTTGTACTCGCGCATCTTGCGATCGCGCTCCAGTGAGTGAATTAAGGACGGTACGTTGTCCTTGTAACGGGGATCCAGCAGCGTGGCCACCCAGTAATCAGCACAAGTTAGAATGTGGGCAACTCGGCGGTCGTTGTGGAGACACTGCAGCATGTAATCGCTCATGTGTGCCAGGCTGCCCAGAGGCAACGAAAGGCTGTCCTCTGTGGGAGGTGTATGGTCCGTGTCCTCTGTATCCCCCCAGCCACGCACCAGTGATGGCCATGAGCTGGCCTGGGTGCCACCCTGCTGTGAACATGGTTCCATCTCCTCCTCCAGCTCCTCCTCCTCCTCATCCTCCTCATCCTCCAGAACTGTGCCCCTGCTGGACAATTGCGTCCCTGGCGTTTGCGTGTGCAGGAACCCACCCTCGGAGCCCCTTGCGAATGACTGCCCTGAAAGCCTTGGAAATGTTACCTCTTCATCCTCCTCCTCCTCCTCATCCTGTGCCACATCCTCTTCCATCATCGCCCGAATTGTTTTTTCAAGGAGGCATAGAAGTGGGATAGTTAAGCTGAGAACGGCGTCATTGCCACTGGCCATGTTGGTGGAGTACTCAAAACAGCGCAACAAGGCACACAGGTCTCGCATGGAGGCCCAGTTATTGGTGGTGAAGTGGTGCTGTTCCGCAGAGCGACTCACGCGTGCGTGCTGCAGCTGAAACTCCACTATGGCCTGCTGCTGCTCGCACAGTCTTTCCAGCATGTGCAAGGTGGAGTTCCACCTTGTGGGCACGTCACATATGAGGCGGTGAGCGGGAAGGCCGAAGTTACGCTGCAGCGCTGCCAGGCGAGCAGCAGCAGGGTGAGAACGCCGAAAGTGCGCACAAACGGCCCGCACTTTCTGCAGCAGCTCTGACATATCGGGGTAGTTTTTAAGGAACCTCTGCACCACCAAATTCAGCACATGCGCCAGGCAAGGGATGTGCGTCAAACCGGCTAGGCCCAGAGCTGCTATGAGATTTCGCCCGTTATCGCACACCACCAGGCCGGGCTTGAGGCTCGCTGGCAGCAACCACTCATTTGTCTGCTGTTCCATGCTCCTCCACAACTCCTGCGCGGTGTGTGGTTTGTCCCCCAAACAGGCAAGTTGTAAAACTGCCTGCTGTCGTTTACCCCTGGCCGTGCTGAAGTTGGTGGTGAAGGTGTTACGCTGTCCGGATGAGGAGGCGGTAGAGGATGAGGAAGTGGAGTAGGAGGAGTTAGGAACAGGAGGCAAACTGAAGCGCCCTGCAATCCTCGGTGGTGGAAGGACATGCGCCAAATTGCTATCCGCCTCAGGCCCATCCGCCACTGCATTTACCCAGTGTGCCGTTAGGGAGATATAACGCCCCTGACCGTGCTTACTGGTCCACGTATCCGTAGTTAGGTGGACCTTGGCACAGATGGCGTTGCGCAGTGCACACCTGATTTTTTCCCCCACTTGGTTGTGCAGGGAAGGGATGGCTTGCCTGGAAAAGTAGTGGCGGCTGGGCACGACGTACTGTGGGACAGCCACCGACATAAGGTTTTTAAAACTGTGCGTCTCCACCAGACGGAATGACAGCATTTCAAAGGCCAATAATTTTGAAATGCTGGCATTCAGGGCCAGGGATCGCGGGTGGGTAGGGGGGTACTTCCTCTTCCTCTCAAGTGTTTGGGAGATGGAAAGCTGAACGCTTCCACGGGACATTGTGGAGATGGTTGTTGGTGACCCAGGTGGTGGTGTTGCTGACAGATCGTCTGTTTGCGGGGTGGCAGGTGCCGGTATCACTACAGATGTGGCTGGAGCGGCCGAGACTGCAGCAGAAGAGGAAGCAGGATGAGCCAGAGACGTTTCTTGGTTTTGAAGGTGTGTACTCCACTGCAGCTCGTGCTTTGCACTTAGATGCCTGATCATGCAGGTTGTGCTCAGGTTGAGAAGGTTCATGCCTCGCTTCAAGCTCTGATTGCACAGGGTGCAAACCACTCGTGTCCTGTCATCAGCACATTTTCTAAAGAACTTCCACGCTAGAGAACTCCTTTGAGCTGACTTTGGTGCGCTCGTTCCCTTGCTGCGTTGGGCAGTAGCGGGCGTAGTGTCTAGGGCACGGCCGCTCCGCTTCTGCACCCTGCTCCCTCTTCTGCTGTGCTGGTGGCTCTGTGCGACCACCGCCTCTTCCTCCAAACTACTCAGTTCACCTGCATGACGTTCATTCCATGTGGGGTCGAGGACCTCATCGTCCTCCACATCATCTTCCACCCAGTCTTCACCCCTGCCCTCCTTGTCGGTCTCCACAATGCTGAACGCCGCAGCAGTTGGCACCTGCGTTTCGTCATCATCGGAGACGTGCTGCGATGATCCTTGCATGTACTCATCTTGAGAAATAAGTGGTTGGGCATCGCTGCACTCAATCTCTTCCACTTCTGGGGCAGGGCTAGGTGGATGGCCCTGGGAAACCCTGCTGACAGAGTCCTCAAAAAGAATAAGAGACTGCTGTATGGCTTGGGGCTCAGACTGCTGGCCTGATTTGCAAGGGGGTGAGGTGAAAGACGGTTGGACATTGGCTGCAGGTGCCAACTCTGACCTTTCTGCAGTAGACTGGGTGGGAGACAATGTGAAGGAACTGGAGGCACTGTCAGCAGCAAACCAATCTACTATCGCCTCAACTTGTTCTGGCCTCATCACTTCTAGGGGCGTTTGATGCCCTACCAAATACTGATGCAGGTTCTGTCGCCTACTCACACTTGAGGAAGGTGTTTCACTTGTGCGTGTAGCTGGCACAGATCGACCATGTCCTCTCCTTGCAACAGGAGCTCTACCAGCAGCACCACGACCCAGGCCACGGCCCTTATTTGACGGTCTCCTCATATTTCTGTAATTTAAGATCTTGCCCTAGAAAGGTTTTTATTGAATAGCGGAATAGAAAATATGATCCAAAAAAAGTGTATGTATATCACACGTACACAACCACACTAGGCCCCAATTACTATTGTTTGTACCCCTAAAAGGCTAGATGAGGAGTAGGGGGAGTATGGAACAGGCAGCACCCTCAAACCTTCAGAAGTATGAGATGAACCCCAACAACTTGGAAAGGTGGATCTCTCTCACACGTACCGACACAGACTATCCCGCAATTCAATTGATCCTCAAAGGTTTTTATTGAATAGCGGAATAGGAAATATGATCAAAAAAAGTGTATGTATCTCGCACGTACACAACCACACTAGGCCCCAATTACTATTGTTTGTACCCCTAAAAGGCTAGATGAGGAGTAGGGGGGGTATGGAACAGGCAGCACCCTCAAACCTTCAGAAGTATGAGATGAACCCCAACAACTTGGAAAGGTGGATCTCTCTCACACGTACCGACACAGACTATCCCGCAATTCAATTGATCCTCAAAGGTTTTTATTGAATAGCGGAATAGGAAATATGATCAAAAAAAGTGTATGTATCTCGCACGTACACAACCACACTAGGCCCCAATTACTATTGTTTGTACCCCTAAAAGGCTAGATGAGGAGTAGGGGGGGTATGGAACAGGCAGCACCCTCAAACCTTCAGAAGTATGAGATGAACCCCAACAACTTGGAAAGGTGGATCTCTCTCACACGTACCGACACAGACTATCCCGCAATTCAATTGATCCTCAAAGGTTTTTATTGAATAGCGGAATAGGAAATATGATCAAAAAAAGTGTATGTATCTCGCACGTACACAACCACACTAGGCCCCAATTACTATTGTTTGTACCCCTAAAAGGCTAGATGAGGAGTAGGGGGGGTATGGAACAGGCAGCACCCTCAAACCTTCAGAAGTATGAGATGAACCCCAACAACTTGGAAAGGTGGATCTCTCTCACACGTACCGACACAGACTATCCCGCAATTCAATTGATCCTCAAAGGTTTTTATTGAATAGCGGAATAGGAAATATGATCAAAAAAAGTGTATGTATCTCGCACGTACACAACCACACTAGGCCCCAATTACTATTGTTTGTACCCCTAAAAGGCTAGATGAGGAGTAGGGGGGGTATGGAACAGGCAGCACCCTCAAACCTTCAGAAGTATGAGATGAACCCCAACAACTTGGAAAGGTGGATCTCTCTCACACGTACCGACACAGACTATCCCGCAATTCAATTGATCCTCAAAGGATTTTATTGAATAGCGGAATAGGAAATATGATCAAAAAAAGTGTATGTATCTCGCACGTACACAACCACACTAGGCCCCAATTACTATTGTTTGTACCCCTAAAAGGCTAGATGAGGAGTAGGGGGGGTATGGAACAGGCAGCACCCTCAAACCTTCAGAAGTATGAGATGAACCCCAACAACTTGGAAAGGTGGATCTCTCTCACACGTACCGACACAGACTATCCCGCAATTCAATTGATCCTCAAAGGTTTTTATTGAATAGCGGAATAGGAAATATGATCAAAAAAAGTGTATGTATCTCGCACGTACACAACCACACTAGGCCCCAATTACTATTGTTTGTACCCCTAAAAGGCTAGATGAGGAGTAGGGGGGGTATGGAACAGGCAGCACCCTCAAACCTTCAGAAGTATGAGATGAACCCCAACAACTTGGAAAGGTGGATCTCTCTCACACGTACCGACACAGACTATCCCGCAATTCAATTGATCCTCAAAGGTTTTTATTGAATAGCGGAATAGGAAATATGATCAAAAAAAGTGTATGTATCTCGCACGTACACAACCACACTAGGCCCCAATTACTATTGTTTGTACCCCTAAAAGGCTAGGAGTAGGGGGAGTATGGAACAGGCAGCACCCTCAAACCTTCAGAAGTATGAGATGAACCCCAACAACTTGGAAAGGTGGATCTCTCTCACACGTACCAACACAGACTATCCCCCAATTTAACTGATCCCCAAAGGTTTTTGATTAAATAGCGGAATAGAAAATATGATCCCAAAAAAGTGTATGTATATCACACGTACACAACCACACTAGGCCCCAATTACTATTGTTTGTACCCCTAAAAGGCTAGGAGTAGGGGGAGTATGGAACAGGCAGCACCCTCAAACCTTCAGAAGTATGAGATGAACCCCAACAACTTGGAAAGGTGGATCTCTCTCACACGTACCAACACAGACTATCCCCCAATTTAACTGATCCCCAAAGGTTTTTGATTAAATAGCGGAATAGAAAATATGATCCCAAAAAAGTGTATGTATATCACACGTACACAACCACACTAGGCCCCAATTACTATTGTTTGTACCCCTAAAAGGCTAGGAGTAGGGGGAGTATGGAACAGGCAGCACCCTCAAACCTTCAGAAGTATGAGATGAACCCCAACAACTTGGAAAGGTGGATCTCTCTCACACGTACCAACACAGACTATCCCCCAATTTAACTGATCCCCAAAGGTTTTTGATTAAATAGCGGAATAGAAAATATGATCCCAAAAAAGTGTATGTATATCACACGTACACAACCACACTAGGCCCCAATTACTATTGTTTGTACCCCTAAAAGGCTAGGAGTAGGGGGAGTATGGAACAGGCAGCACCCTCAAACCTTCAGAAGTATGAGATGAACCTCAACAACTTGGAAAGGTGGATCTCTCTCACACGTACCAACACAGACTATCCCCCAATTTAACTGATCCCCAAAGGTTTTTGATTAAATAGCGGAATAGAAAATATGATCCCAAAAAAGTGTATGTATATCACACGTACACAACCACACTAGGCCCCAATTACTATTGTTTGTACCCCTAAAAGGCTAGGAGTAGGGGGAGTATGGAACAGGCAGCACCCTCAAACCTTCAGAAGTATGAGATGAACCCCAACAACTTGGAAAGGTGGATCTCTCTCACACGTACCAACACAGACTATCCCCCAATTTAACTGATCCCCAAAGGTTTTTGATTAAATAGCGGAATAGAAAATATGATCCCAAAAAAGTGTATGTATATCACACGTACACAACCACACTAGGCCCCAATTACTATTGTTTGTACCCCTAAAAGGCTAGGAGTAGGGGGAGTATGGAACAGGCAGCACCCTCAAACCTTCAGAAGTATGAGATGAACCCCAACAACTTGGAAAGGTGGATCTCTCTCACACGTACCAACACAGACTATCCCCCAATTTAACTGATCCCCAAAGGTTTTTGATTAAATAGCGGAATAGAAAATATGATCCCAAAAAAGTGTATGTATATCACACGTACACAACCACACTAGGCCCCAATTACTATTGTTTGTACCCCTAAAAGGCTAGGAGTAGGGGGAGTATGGAACAGGCAGCACCCTCAAACCTTCAGAAGTATGAGATGAACCTCAACAACTTGGAAAGGTGGATCTCTCTCACACGTACCAACACAGACTATCCCCCAATTTAACTGATCCCCAAAGGTTTTTGATTAAATAGCGGAATAGAAAATATGATCCCAAAAAAGTGTATGTATATCACACGTACACAACCACACTAGGCCCCAATTACTATTGTTTGTACCCCTAAAAGGCTAGGAGTAGGGGGAGTATGGAACAGGCAGCACCCTCAAACCTTCAGAAGTATGAGATGAACCCCAACAACTTGGAAAGGTGGATCTCTCTCACACGTACCAACACAGACTATCCCCCAATTTAACTGATCCCCAAAGGTTTTTGATTAAATAGCGGAATAGAAAATATGATCCCAAAAAAGTGTATGTATATCACACGTACACAACCACACTAGGCCCCAATTACTATTGTTTGTACCCCTAAAAGGCTAGGAGTAGGGGGATTATGGAACAGGCAGCACCCTCAAACCTTCAGAAGTATGAGATGAACCTCAACAACTTGGAAAGGTGGATCTCTCTCACACGTACCAACACAGACTATCCCCCAATTTAACTGATCCCCAAAGGTTTTTGATTAAATAGCGGAATAGAAAATATGATCCCAAAAAAGTGTATGTATATCACACGTACACAACCACACTAGGCCCCAATTACTATTTTTTGTACCCCTAAAAGGCTAGGAGTAGGGGGAGTATGGAACAGGCAGCACCCTCAAACCTTCAGAAGTATGAGATGAACCCCAACAACTTGGAAAGGTGGATCTCTCTCACACGTACCAACACAGACTATCCCCCAATTTAACTGATCCCCAAAGGTTTTTGATTAAATAGCGGAATAGAAAATATGATCCCAAAAAAGTGTATGTATATCACACGTACACAACCACACTAGGCCCCAATTACTATTGTTTGTACCCCTAAAAGGCTAGGAGTAGGGGGAGTATGGAACAGGCAGCACCCTCAAACCTTCAGAAGTATGAGATGAACCTCAACAACTTGGAAAGGTGGATCTCTCTCACACGTACCAACACAGACTATCCCCCAATTTAACTGATCCCCAAAGGTTTTTGATTAAATAGCGGAATAGAAAATATGATCCCAAAAAAGTGTATGTATATCACACGTACACAACCACACTAGGCCCCAATTACTATTGTTTGTACCCCTAAAAGGCTAGGAGTAGGGGGAGTATGGAACAGGCAGCACCCTCAAACCTTCAGAAGTATGAGATGAACCCCAACAACTTGGAAAGGTGGATCTCTCTCACACGTACCAACACAGACTATCCCCCAATTTAACTGATCCCCAAAGGTTTTTGATTAAATAGCGGAATAGAAAATATGATCCCAAAAAAGTGTATGTATATCACACGTACACAACCACACTAGGCCCCAATTACTATTGTTTGTACCCCTAAAAGGCTAGGAGTAGGGGGAGTATGGAACAGGCAGCACCCTCAAACCTTCAGAAGTATGAGATGAACCCCAACAACTTGGAAAGGTGGATCTCTCTCACACGTACCAACACAGACTATCCCCCAATTTAACTGATCCCCAAAGGTTTTTGATTAAATAGCGGAATAGAAAATATGATCCCAAAAAAGTGTATGTATATCACACGTACACAACCACACTAGGCCCCAATTACTATTGTTTGTACCCCTAAAAGGCTAGGAGTAGGGGGAGTATGGAACAGGCAGCACCCTCAAACCTTCAGAAGTATGAGATGAACCCCAACAACTTGGAAAGGTGGATCTCTCTCACACGTACCAACACAGACTATCCCCCAATTTAACTGATCCCCAAAGGTTTTTGATTAAATAGCGGAATAGAAAATATGATCCCAAAAAAGTGTATGTATATCACACGTACACAACCACACTAGGCCCCAATTACTATTGTTTGTACCCCTAAAAGGCTAGGAGTAGGGGGAGTATGGAACAGGCAGCACCCTCAAACCTTCAGAAGTATGAGATGAACCCCAACAACTTGGAAAGGTGGATCTCTCTCACACGTACCAACACAGACTATCCCCCAATTTAACTGATCCCCAAAGGTTTTTGATTAAATAGTGGAATAGAAAATATGATCCCAAAAAAGTGTATGTATATCACACGTACACAACCACACTAGGCCCCAATTACTATTGTTTGTACCCCTAAAAGGCTAGGAGTAGGGGGAGTATGGAACAGGCAGCACCCTCAAACCTTCAGAAGTATGAGATGAACCTCAACAACTTGGAAAGGTGGATCTCTCTCACACGTACCAACACAGACTATCCCCCAATTTAACTGATCCCCAAAGGTTTTTGATTAAATAGCGGAATAGAAAATATGATCCCAAAAAAGTGTATGTATATCACACGTACACAACCACACTAGGCCCCAATTACTATTGTTTGTACCCCTAAAAGGCTAGGAGTAGGGGGAGTATGGAACAGGCAGCACCCTCAAACCTTCAGAAGTATGAGATGAACCCCAACAACTTGGAAAGGTGGATCTCTCTCACACGTACCAACACAGACTATCCCCCAATTTAACTGATCCCCAAAGGTTTTTGATTAAATAGCGGAATAGAAAATATGATCCCAAAAAAGTGTATGTATATCACACGTACACAACCACACTAGGCCCCAATTACTATTGTTTGTACCCCTAAAAGGCTAGGAGTAGGGGGAGTATGGAACAGGCAGCACCCTCAAACCTTCAGAAGTATGAGATGAACCCCAACAACTTGGAAAGGTGGATCTCTCTCACACGTACCAACACAGACTATCCCCCAATTTAACTGATCCCCAAAGGTTTTTGATTAAATAGCGGAATAGAAAATATGATCCCAAAAAAGTGTATGTATATCACACGTACACAACCACACTAGGCCCCAATTACTATTGTTTGTACCCCTAAAAGGCTAGGAGTAGGGGGAGTATGGAACAGGCAGCACCCTCAAACCTTCAGAAGTATGAGATGAACCCCAACAACTTGGAAAGGTGGATCTCTCTCACACGTACCAACACAGACTATCCCCCAATTTAACTGATCCCCAAAGGTTTTTGATTAAATAGCGGAATAGAAAATATGATCCCAAAAAAGTGTATGTATATCACACGTACACAACCACACTAGGCCCCAATTACTATTGTTTGTACCCCTAAAAGGCTAGATGAGGAGTAGGGGGAGTATGGAACAGGCAGCACCCTCAAACCTTCAGTATGAGATTGTGTTCACTGTACCCCACAAAGATTGAGTTCACTGCACCCCACAATGATTGTGTTCACTGCACCCCACAAAGATTGTGTTCACTGCACCTCACAAAGATTGTGTTCACTGTACCCCCCAAAGATTGTGTTCACTGCACCCCACAAAGATTCTGTTCACTGTACCCCACAAAGATTCTGTTCACTGCACCCCAAAAAGATTGTGTTCACTGCACCCCAAAAAGGATGTTGTTCACTGCACCCCAAAAAGGATGTTGTTCACTCCACCCCAAAAAGATTGTGTTCACTGCACCCCACAAAGATTGTGTTCACTGCACCCCAAAAAGATTGTGTTCACTGCACCCCAAAAATGATTTTGTTCACTGCACCCCAAAAAGGATTTTGTTCACTGCACCCCAAAAAGGATGTTGTTCACTCCACCCCAAAAAGATTGTGTTCACTGCACCCCAAAAAGATTGTGTTCACTGCACCCCACAAAGGATTTTGTTCACTGCACCCCAAAAAGATTGTGTTCACTGCACCCCAAAAAGGATGTTGTTCACTGCACCCCAAAAAGGATTTTGTTCACTGCACCCCAAAAAGATTGTGTTCACTGCACCCCACAAAGGATTTTGTTCACTGCACCCCACAAAGATTGTGTTCACTGCACACCAAAAAGGATTGTGTTCACTGCACCCCAAAAAGATTTTGTTCACTGCACCCCAAAAAGATTGTGTTCACTGCAGCCCAAAAAGATTGTGTTCACTGCAGCCCAAAAAGATTGTGTTCACTGCAGCCCAAAAAGATTGTGTTCACTGCAGCCCAAAAAGATTGTGTTCACTGCAGCTCACACACAGAAAAATGGATGTGGATCACTGACACCTGCCTATCTCCAATCCCACACCACACAGCAATATCGATTGTAGTTTGTAGAACACAGTTTCCCTAAAATTCAGCAGACTCTGTCCCTAACAGGATTGAGAAGAGATCGTAGATCAGGATTGAGTGCAGACCCCACCCCCCACACAGCAATATCGATTGTAGTTTGTAGAAGACACTGACCCTATATAATTCAGCAGACTCTATCCCTAAAATGCCTACAACTCGCCCTGCCTAAACACTCCGACCTGTCCCTCAATTCTATCCGGACACAAATGGTTTTTTCCTGCCTATCTTTCCCTAATCAGCAGCCAGCACGTTGATGTGTGCTCTGTCCCTGAATCTAAGCAGCATAATGACGCCGCTGCGGCTGCCTCGAACTTATAAAGACTTGGTCACATGCTTCAGACGGCCAATCACAGCTACTGAGACATTTGCAGGCATGGCTGGGATGGCTTAAGGCACACCAGTTAAACGATTGTTGATTGGCTGTTGAAAGCCCGCCATGAAAAGAGCGCCAAAGCATGCAAAACCCGGAAATAAAACGACCGAACACGGATTTTTACCCGAACATACAGTAAAGTGTCCGTGTCCGTGTTCGGGTACAAAAAATCCAATTATTCGGTACGAACACGAATAATACAGTCCGTGTTCGCTCAACACTACTAGTGACTTATCCCTTAGAAAATGGCTGAGTCTGAACTTTCAGTCTGGCAAAACACCACCTTAAGGTAGGTGATGCTATTGCATGTTATTAAAGTGCAGTTCCACCCTATTTTTATACTTACCTCCATCTTCTCGCTCCGGGTCACCTGAAAAAGAAATGGATAATCGCATATTTTTTTTTTCTTTACTTACCTCGTAGCGAAGAAAATATACTTACCTTACTTCCTTCTTCCTCCTTCCTCGGCCGCGGCCCATCGTCACTTCCTGGCTCTGCAATGATTCCTGGGAGCTGGACGTCATAGCTCCCAGGAATCATTGCGCCTGCACCGGCCCCGACGTCAGTTCCGGGTCGCGCGCGTCATCCCCTTCTAAACAGCTTCTGGGCATGCCCAGAAGCTGTGGAGGGGTGACGCGCGCGACCCGGAAGTGACGTCGGGGCCGGCGCAGAGCATCGTGGGACCACAGAAGGCGGAAGAAGACGCCGAAGAGGACGCGCTGGCTTCAAGCTGCCCACATCTGAGATGGCAGCGCTGGACAAGACGTTTGCAAGGTAAGTATTTCGTCTTGCAGGTAAGTGCAACCCGGGACAGATCAGAGGCTAGCCATTGTGGAATGCACTAGCCCTGACTGTCCCGGGGGTATTAAAAAAAAAAAAAAAATCCAGGGTGGAACTCCGCTTTAAACTGGAACTTTACTCTGTCAATCAACATTGACTATTTTTTATCATTAGACTGGTAGAATTAGTAGATAAAAAGGAAAGTATATCACATTTACTTGTTTAAAACTTTTTTTTTTACATTTACTCAGTTACTTCCCCAGTTTCTAGGCCTAGGCAAATGAGGTCATACATCCCAGACGTTTTCAGAAGGGGAGGAGGGGTTTTCTTAGCTAAGCAGAACCTCACACCTGCATACCTGATCTAAGGACAGAGTAATTCCAAGAAAGAAATGTTACATAATTCATCTGCCCTTACTCAAGATGGGCATGGCTAGAAATGCTAGGGATGGGGGGGGGGGGGGGCAAAGTGATTTCTCCACAAAATAAAGCACGGAGACATGGATGGTTTGGGAAGTTTGCTTTGAATAATAAAATAATTAAATAGAGTTTTTGCTTTGTGGTCTTTATATTGTAACATGGTTTGTAGTTTAGTTTTACGATAGTTCATTGAAGGGGGGAGATTTACTAAAACTGGAGCATGCAAGATCTGATGCAAAATCTTGTGCTGCTCTGCATAGAAACCAATCTGCTTCCAGCTTTTATTATGAAAGCTTAAAGGGGAAGTTCACCCTAACACTAAAATTGCTCCATCTACAAAAATATGTAGCAGAATACAAATTGGCCTAAAAGGATGAAAACAATTGTTTTTTAAATGTTTTTGTTTTTTTTTTGAGGAATGTTATATAGCAGAAAGTGAAAAATAGTGTTTTTTTTTTTTTTTCAGAATTGTCACTCGTTTTTTGTTTATAGCACAAAAAAAAAAAATTGCAGAGGTGATCAAATCCCACCAAAAGAAAGCTCTATTTGTGTGAAAAAAAGGATATCAATTTTATTAAGGTGCAGCGTCGCACGACCACGCTTTTGTTAATTAAAATAATGCATGGCTGTATCGCAATAAATGGCCTGGTTATTAAGGGGGCAAAGCCTTCCGGTCCAGAAGTGGTTAATTTGTATTTTCAGTGTCAAATTTATAAAACCGCACAAAATTGGTTTGTGAATACCTTTGCCATGATTTGTACCAGAAACATAATTTTGGCATTATTATAAATCTGACAAATAATAAAATAAAATGTAAACTAAAAGCTATTTTTTTTATTTTATTTTTGTTACTCCATTTGTCTATAGAATACATAGATAAATATTATTAGCAATGATAATAACAATGCATAAAGACAATTTTGCCAAAAGCGATCTTTATTTATCCCAAGAATAGGAGTTTTTTGTACTTTATTAATTTAATATTTTTTAAGTTATGACAAAGATATTGTCCAATAATAATAAAAATTAAGGTTGTCAAAAAAAAATTGCTATAGTCCGGTAGGGGCAGGCAGATTTGAGAACTGAACTGGTTATTATTTGTCATAGTTAGGTGTATCCAAATCCAAGAAAAGCAATTGTATAAATTGCTCTTTACCAGTTCTTTGTTCCAGTGTTTTTGCTGTGTATTATTCATATTTTTCAGGCCTATTTTACTTTATTTTCACCTGTTGATTCTGCCAGCAGCTATCTTCCTGCCATAGGATGACAATACTCACTCACTGTATTGTGTCTAAGGAGCAACATTATTGTTATCCTAGGACAGAAAGTGGGTTAGGACTATAGAACACCTCCCCTTCTCCAAAATATGTAGTAATAACACTTTTCCTGACAACATTCTTTGAGATACCAATACATAGAGCACAGGACACAGAACAGCACTTGAATTCTGGAAACAGTTTTTTTTTTTTATTGAACAGTTGCACACAAAACAGTGATATTTTAAACAGACCAAGATAAAGCATATATATATATATATATATAAAAGGTTGGCTTTTAAGGATTACATATACTTTTAGTCCTGTCTTGACTCAATATTTATCATGAACGATTATAATCCTCTATTCAGATCTTTTATTTGAACGGATTGCCTACTATTTACCTTGAAGCAAGCTAAGCCCGATGCCACTTGTATCCCTTGCTGGGCTCTTGCAGCACATTTCTCTGTACTTCTGTGTTGGCCTCTACCACAACAAAAGATTGCAGACTACATTTTGTGACAGGACCTTCACTGACTGACTCACCAAGAATAAGCACTTTTTAGACAACCATTCCGAGAAGTACTTTATCTTGCCTAAGAGTAAAGTGTACTTAGAAGGAGCAAAAGTCTTTATCCTTTAAATAGTATTGAGTCTTTTAACGGCACCATCTAACGAACAGACATAATTATCCCTTCATCTGGAAGGTCACAATTAACGATGCTACCTGACTTACCAAGGGCACCTAACTTAAGCAGTGGATCATCATCTCTACATCGTAAGTTATAATCAATAATTAAAAGCCTTATTAAAGCATTCTGGAGTATACTTGGGAAGAGGAGTTATACTGCATTTCATGGTTAATTCAATGTCAATTAAGTGATTGCTAATGTCCCTCCAGCTATATCTTGTACAGAATAAGAGGACAGGAATCAAAAGTGTTTTCCAGCTGTAACAGGCCCGGAGTTTCAATCACACACCATGTCTGGCCCTGGGCTGCAAATCAATGGCTGCAGACATTTGATTGCAATTTAAGCAGACATTTTTGGATGCTACTTTTTTCCACTCTGCTTAATTGTCCCTGAATGAATTGCCCAGGTAAGCAGGCTCTTTATTGTGTGGAATAAGGTGGGGGCAGCTGCTGAAATAAAATCTTGAAGACACATAAAAGGAAGGAATCAACAGGGTGTGTGGCTTGGACGGAAAGATAATTACTGCGGTTCAAATAAACTTATTAAAGATGATATATTTTATTGCATTTTACTAAAAAAAAATGTGTTAACTTTTGCCAAGGATTGTATGCTTAACACTGATAAGGGTGCCATTTTTTATTTGAAAAACATATTACAAGTCATGACACACATAGATCTGACTAAGGTACTCTCACAGTTTTCTTATTTTAGAAAAGAAAGTAAGAGCATTTCATGTATTACGTTTCTTTTGTACTTTTTAACATTTTTAGTTGGGGTTTTTTACCTTGATTTTCCATTCCACATTTTTTGTATTTTGAAGTGTATAATACCTATGGTAATGGATTGAGGCTGATACAATAGGGGCTACAGGTAAGGTAGCAATGTGCTAAAAAATTAGAACTCTCTTATTTTGTTTCATCCTTTCAGCCTCTTTGTGGTTAAATTGAGCCAATTCTTATTATTATTTATCTTCGAGAAACCACATTTCTCTTGTTTGGTGGCCTTTACGGTAGAAAGTAATCCTATGACCTACTGTCTCCAAAACTACATTACAGCAGCAGTTTTTACTACAATAATCATATAACATAATGGGCGAAGCTTTAGAAAAGGCCATCTTGACTTAGAGGATAGTATGATGTTGAAATGCAAATCTTGGCATAATAAGGCATGTTCCTATGCAACTGTTAAGTTCTAATTTGTATCATTAAGTAGCTATAACAAGAGCTTTGGTACAACAAACTTTATGGAGCTGGACAAAAAATGTCCAAGCATGTTTACACATTTTTTGGACAAACTGAGAATTGTTGCTTACAGAAAAAAAGTGTGGTTGGGAAAAGCAAGCATATCTTCTTCTATTGTTTACACTGCAAACAAACAACCAAAATAAAGGAAATGGTAATAAAAAAAGAAGAGTAATCCTAAAAGCCAAATTATAATAATAAGGCATTATTCTTTGAAACAGTTATTGATACATCAGCTATGGAATCCAAGGAGATTAAAGTGGAACTATACTCACTGTCAGCACAGCGATGCAACAACCTGGAGCTCACTGACATTTTTGGGTGGCTGGCTTCTGAATATCAATCGCTGGTCGCATTCATTGACTTTGCTGAGATAACCTCACTCCCATACACAGTTAGCTTGACATTGCAAAATTTAGACGATGAGCTGAATGTAGGTAGGCAGGTAAGTAACTTTAAAGCGGAGTTTCGCCTTCCCCTCCAAAAATTTAAATATAGCAGCTACACTCCTGGAGTCCAGCGATGTCGGCACCACAGCTGATGTTTCCATCGGCTTTGAGGTGCTGGCGCCGCCATTGCCGGCAAGGGAACCCGGGCGTGAAGCCGCAAGGTCCCTACTGCTCATGCACGAAGCACGCTGCGCATTTTTATTGGCTCGGCGGCGGAGGAAGGAGGAGGGGGCCGAACCTCCGGGATGAACAGCCCCGGCGCTGTGTCCCGGAAGTGGGGAAGGGTACCTGTCAAAAACAGGTACCCATTCCCCCCTGAAAGGTGCCAAATGTGGCACCAGAGGGGGGGGGGGAAGCAAAAGAGCGGAAGTTCCACTTTTGGGTGGAACTCCGCTTTAATGCAGAAGAGATATGGAATGTCTCTTTTACATTAAAAATCTTGCCTGTTCGCCCATTGTTTTGTATTAACCACTTTACCACCAGAGGATTTTGCTGTCTTACGTCTGGTCCACTTTTTGCGATTCGGCACTGTGCGACTTTAACTGACAATTGCGCGGTCATGCAACGTCGTACCCAAACGAAATTTACGTCCTTTTTTCCCACAAACAGAGATTTCTTTTGGTGGTATTTTATCATCTCTGCGATTTTTATTTTTTGCGATATTAATAAAAAATTCGACAATTTTGAAAAAATAACAATATTTTTCACATTTTTTTATATGAAATCCCCCCCCCCCCCCACAAAAAATGTAAAAATCTAAATTTTTTAACATTTTAGGCCAATTTGTTTTCTGCTACATATGTTTGGTAAAAAAAAATTGCAATAAGCGTATTTTGATTGGTTTGCGCAAAAGTTATCGCAGCTATTAACTACGGGAAATTTATGGCATTTTTATTGTTTTTTTTTAACTAGTAATGGCGGCGATCTGGCGGCGATCTGCGACTTTTTTGCGGGACTGCGACATTGCAGGGGACAGATCGGACCCTTGATTGACATTTTTGACACTTTTGGGGGTACCAGTGACATTACTACAGTAATCAGTGCTATAAATATGCACTGTTACTGTAAAAATGACACTGGCAGGGAAGGGGGTTAACTTTTATTGGTGATCAAGGGGTTCATGTATGCCTGGTGCTTACTAACGTGTGTGGGGGAGGGGACTATGTGACACAGGCACAGATCGAGGGTTCAGCTATGCTGAATCCTGCAATCTGACCCTGCCTGTCACTTAGGAGATCCGCCCGCTTTGTTTACACAAGCGGGCGGATCTCCACACTCGATCCCCGATGATCGGGGAAGAGCAGCGGTGATCACCGCCGCTCCTCCCTTGGCCCGACTCCTGCTGTGTCTGAATAGAGAGGGGAGAGTCTGGTGACGTAGGTCTACGTCGCCAGACCTTAACGAACAACTTTGCCGCAGTACTGTCGATGTAGGCAGTCGGCAAGTGGTTAATATTAGGACACTTACCTGTCCTAGAATCCAGCGATGTTAGCCCCGGAGCTGATGTTTCCATCGGCTGTCGGGTGCTGCCGCTGCCATTGCCGGTAAGGGAACCCGGCAGTGAAGCCTTGCGTGAAGTGCGCTGCACATTTCTATTGGCTCGGCGGCAGGGGAAGGAGGAGGGGGCCGAACTTCCGGGACAGACGGCTGCGGCGCTGTCAAAAACAGGTACCCATTCCCCCCTCCCCCCTAAAAGGTGCCAAATGTGGCACCGGAGGGGGGGGAGGAAGCAAAAGAGCGGAAGTTCCACTTTTGGGTGGAACTCCGCTTTAATGCAGAAGAGATATGGAATGTCTCTTCTACATTAAAAATCTTGCCTTTTCGCCCATTGTTTTGTATTAAAGTTCAATGATAATAACATTTTGTCTGGAGACTAATTTTTTTTTAGTTTCTTCAATATAATCTAAAAAGTGCTGCGCAGTGTGCAATATAATCTTTTTAGATTGTATTTTGTTTTTCACACTCAGTGATTAGAGAGTGATTAGTGCAAGCTGCAGTCTAGTGAGCGTAGTTGAGTGACATTTCTTCAATGTCTTGGCTTCCTGTAGTACCAATGCGATGACTGTCCTTTTTAATATTCTGTAAGACTTCAAAAAAATGGTTTAGTTAACCAAAATATGGGTTTTAAACTTTATTTTAAACCAACACAGACCACTTAAAGTCTAAACTAAGTTAAACTAAGCTCTACAAGATAAAAAAAAAAATAACACGCATAGTACTAACATGCAAAGAACAACACTGAAAAACTATACAGAAAATTGAATTGTAAAGGGTAAGGTGTAGGGTAAATTGGAATATTATTAAGATGCTCATATCATCTCCAAGGGTCATTTAGTACATACATTTCAATAGCTTCTAGTCCCTCTAGTTCAGGGCTTTGTGCTAGAGGGTATCAGTAGGGCAAGTGGTCAGTAGCTTGCATGAAAGTAAAAGTCCTGTAATCCTTTCTGTGTGGCTTCTTCTCAATCCTCAGGTGTAAAGTCTGCTTATTAGAAGCTGTTTTCTCTTTAATCCTCCTATTGTTCTGCAACTAATTCCTTTTGTGCTCCTCGATTTCACTTCATTAGTTTTACTGTCAAAATGCAACAAAAGTAATTGCCTTAATTCCAGGGTAACTGCCTGAGATGCTTCAGTCTTGACAAACACAATCTTTCAGCAGTTTAAAAGCATTGTGTCAGTATATTTATAACCTGTTGTCTGAAAGGAACAGAATAGAATATGATTAGCTCTGTAATTTACTTATAATTATAAAGTAATAGGAATAATTAAATGGCTTGGATTGTATTCTTCTTCGTGTATTATCTGTTTCGTTATCTGTAAAGGTATGGAGAGGGTTACTTAACAAATGAAAATTTTAAACAAGTTATTTTCTTCTGTTGGTTTTAGAAACCTTGCTAAACGGATGTTATTTCGTCAAGTTAACTTTAGATTTTAAAGAAAAATCAAAGAATATTGTTCAAAGGAAAAAGCATCTAAATATTTAAAACAATACATAAATAAATGCAGTATATATGTGATAGGTATGGAGTCAAACTGTCTGGTAGATAGAATTCAAATCACTAAAAATCAATATAAACTATTCTCTCTCAATAAGTCCAACAGCTCCAAAAAATAAAGGGTAACTTAAGTACTCTAATTTGAGTACAGATATCCGTAAATTGTAGTTCCCCATGCCCCCCACAGGACATCCAGGTCTGCCACTTAAGCTGGCCATACATTGATCGAAATTCAGCCAGTTCAACGGGAACCGGCTGCATTTCGATTGATGTGTGTCCACTGTGGTTGAACAGAAATCGATCTACCAATGAACTTCTGTTCAGCTGCACTGTCTGTAAATTTCTCGCTGGTTGAACAAAAAAACTGACCCATGTTTGGCCAGCTTTACCTGTTCATTGCCTACAATGACCTTTAGGGTGCTGCACAGTCACTTTACATAAAGCTTTCTGCCAAGCCATGGATTAGCATTAGGTTACCCATTAAATTCTGTAGGAAGGGCATGAAGTACATTGAGAGTAAATTACTACAGTCACAACATTGCAAAAGAAAATTAGCGCATAACTGAGTGTTCATTTACAAAGCACATTTGATGTTTAGGGGTCAGGTTTAAGTTCAAGTCTAGAATGATTTCAAGGTGAACTAAACCCATTTGCAGTTCACAGAAATGGCAAACTAATGCAGCCAATAATGTACTTCCTGGCTTTTCATATGGCTTAGAAGGGACCAGCAAGATATTTTGGTGGATGGGTTTACATCTATTTTAACAAACTGTCATGAATGGGACTGTCACATATAAATGGGATTGTGCGCCCTCCATTCAGCCTGCACCCAGTCATCCAGCATGAAGGCTGCACAGAGGGTCCACAATCCCAATCATCTGTGACAGGCTACAGTTGACCTGGTATAGGGAAGCACTAGAAACAAGAACCTAGGAATACAGAAATCCCAGGAATGGCAGGAGTATAGTGCAGAACTGAAGTTTTGGACTCATTGGGAAGCAGGATTACACAGGGAGACAGGATTACAGGTGTATCTTACAACAGTGAGATGGTGAGCTTACAGGAACACAGGGGTAACGGTATGTATAAGGAACATGAAGGTGCACAGGGGTCCCAGGGAATCCAGGATACAGCTGGGTGCATGAGTACTCTAGGAGAGGGAGGATACCTACAGCATTGTTATTGATGGGGGAAAACACAGCCTGGCCGCATATACAACAAAGCTGAGGGCCCTTGGAAGGGTCTAAGCAAATGGTTTGTCTTCTCCAGAAATTGGAGATGGGTTGAGCTGCATTAAATTCCCCAGTTGCAGTTCTCTTACTCACGCAAGCAGGCAGCTACTGGAACTGATAAGCACGCAAGAGACCATTGCAGCACTAAGATCACAGGTCAAAAGGCCAGTTGAGCCTCTGATGATGTCATATTTGACAAAACACATTAGTCAAAGTCGAGCATAGTGATATCACAGTGCAGTTCATCTATCGTTTGGATCCCTATAACTCTTTGGCGCTGTGATAAAGTATATTATGTGAGTTCCATTTTAATACATTTTACCTAGCTGTATTTATACTGCTGAAAGCGAGGGGCTCTTCCTTTTCTGTTTATATATTGTATGTGTGTGGTCCATGAAGGGGAACTATTAAGAGAAGTGGTGGAACCCTATATCCATACAGGCAGTGTTACTGCTATATCTATCAGATGCAGTTTGACCACTCACATGGGTTGATTTACTAAAGGCAAATAGGCTGTGCCCTTTGCAAACTGCAGTTGCACTCTGCAAGTGCAATTGCTCCATAGCTTAGTGTAGCAGGTTTTCCAGGCATTGGGCCTGATGTGGGTCTGCCATTGTTTCCAGTTACCTCCCCAGCCCATGTGAGCTGCGACCCTGGGTGTGAGAACTGAGACATTGACAACTCCGGCATCTTGGTTTTGTGGTTTTATTGTAGATAGAGGGGATGGGAGAAGGGAATGAGTGGGATACTCCTTTAGGCTTAACTAGATACAATTTGGGACTTTATCCAGAAAATGTCTGTTAATTCTGCCTTGACGCCAGCCGACGCTAACCAGCACTCACTGAGGCTCAGAACACACTGTAACTTGACAGAAGTGCTGAATCCTCAACTCTAGGTTCAAAAGACTCAGGACTGTGGAGCATAGAACTACTGACACTGCAAAGTCACTGACCACTCTCTCCAGCCTGGCACTGGCTTGAGGTAGCTTGCTGTGAATTACTGTATAGCTGCAACTCTCAACTGGTACTCTGCACAATTCAGGGCCCAAACCGCAGGTGCCCCCTTTACACTTTTAGCTCTTCAGGGTTCACTGACTATGTACCCCCTCTGTTACTTCAGGGTCCTCAACCTAGATACCCCCTTTACAGCTAGCTGACACTGGATCCCAGAACCTCCTCTGGAGTGGTCTCCTCTAAGTCTCCAGGCAGACCCCCAGGGGCAATCCTCACTACTCACGACCTGTGTAGGCTTTCCTGGGACTGGACCCCTCTCGCTCTCCGCAGGCTCCCGGCACACCGGATCCCCTCCGCTCAACTCAGCACTCTCTTGATTCTCAGGCGGCTCCCCGAGATAACCGCTTCCTCAGATAGGAGACAGCCATTCTCTCCCTCCTGGGATTCTGCTCCCGCCAAAAATGCCGGGTCACGCGCTTCCCCCAAACTTATACCCACTCCCAGAATCCTTTGCAGCATAATATTTCTTCTGGGGTAGTTACAAGCTTGAATGGGTCCCCTGATTGGGCTTCCTCCACTACCCTATGAGAAGCCTCTCACAGGAGCCAGTGGGGAGACTTCCCCTATAGCAGGCACATCTGGAAACCATGACACCCTAACCAAAAGAAATCATGGCCCTGCTGTTAGGCTGACAAGGCCCACTATACATTTACCTAGTACCTACCTGTAGGGTGCTACAACAGTAAATGAGGGAGAGCTCTGCTAACTTTCATCATCCAATCACGTGCAAGCAAGAAGCTGTTTTTTATTTTTTTCCTTGCCTGTGATTGGCTATTCTTTGCAAACTGAAGCTTTACCTCATTTACTAAGCTTTGGGGCAACTGCCCTTTGCAAAGTGTACAGTCTATTTGCCTTTAGTAAATCAACCCCATTGCCTTCACGCTTGGCACATGTGTGGAGTGTGTTTGTTTAGTGGAACACACTGGAAGATTTCCCCTTGTGACAGACAGGGGTTCTTTTACTAAAGGCAAAAAGAGTGCAGTTGCTCGACAGCTTAGTAACTGAGGTAAAGCTTCGCATTGCAAAGAATACCCAATCACCTGCAAGGAAAATTTTAAAAAAAAAAGAGCATTTCTGCTTGCACATAATTGGATGATGGAAATCAGCAAAGCTTCTGCTCATTTACTAAGCTCTGGAGCAACTGCTCTTGCAGAGTGCACAGTCTCTTTGCCTTTAGTAAATCAACCCTACAGAGTCACAGGAGGACTTTTTGGTTGCTTTGCCGCACTGAGTTTGTCACTGAAGGACATTGTTCACTTTATTGTAAATTACCATATTGGTAATTCAGTATTATATACGTGCATGTTGTTTTCTGTATTTGGGATTAGCTCAGCACTTGCATTTATACTCAGTATGAAATACATTTAGCATATGGCTGTAGTATTCTAAGTTTATCTTTATGCTGCTGCTAGTTCTTCCCCCTGCCCATAAAATTCCCCCTATTCATTTTCTGCTGCCTGCCTTCCCCCCTGCTTTGTGGAAGAGTTTAAATAAATAAATTGTATTAAAAATTAAACAGACTAAACAAGTAATTTGCAAACAGAATATTAATACATGTGAATTTTACAATATTTGTAACTATTTTTAATCTGTTAGGGCTGGTTCACACCAGGCCAGTTGGACTACCTTGAGAAGCATTGCCCAGTGCAGTCCCAACACAATGACAAGGCAAAAGGCCTTGCATTGTATAGGGCCCATTCACATTTACTGTGGCGTGCTTGATTTGTGCTGTGATAATTTAATGCAAGCATCATATAATCGCAGCTCAGTGAATTACAATGTTCTGAAAAGCTTTGCAATGTGCTGCAACACATACAGTTACTTTAGATGTTAAAAAAAAAAGATAAAAAACAGCAATGCAATGCGTATAATAATGCACTGCAGCGCACAGCGAAACTCCTTCACTATTTGCTATGTGTTGTATACACAAATAGCATAATATACAGATAAAAAAAAAAAAACATATATATATATATATATATATATATATATATATATATATATATATTTATACATTTATATATATATTTATATATATAAATATATATATATATATATATATATAGCAAGGTTTCCAGGCCTGTGGCCTGATGGGGGTCTGCCATTGGTACCGGAATCCTCTCCAGCCCATGTGAGCTGAGTCCCCAGGTGTGATAATTGAAACAGTGACAACTCCGGCATCTTTGTTTGTGGTTTTTATTATAAATTAGGGGATGGTAGAAGGGAATGAGTGGGATACTCCTTTAGGCTTGAACTAATTACAATTGGGACTTTGATCCTGGAAAAATGCCCGTTGGCGCTTCCTTGACGCTAGCCAGCGCCAGCCAACGCTCACTGACTCTGAGAACACTCTGTAAAACAGAGGAAGTGTTGAATCCCCGACCTATAGTCCAGTAGATCCAAGACTGAGAACTGTAGAACTCCTGACACTGCTTCACTGTGTAAGTCTTTGAATACTTTCCCCCGCCTGGCACAGCTTGAAGTAGTATTTTGTAGAACTCCAGATAGCTAACACTGTAACTGGCACACGCAAAACAATTCAGGGCCCAGACTGCAGGTGCCCCATTTGCTCCTTGAATTCTTCAGGGTCCACTGACTATGTACCCCCTTTATACTTCAGGGTCCTCAACCTAGGTACCCTCTTTACAGCTAGCTGACCTTGGATCCCCGAACCTCTTCCGGAGTGGTCCCCTCTGACTCTAGGCAGACCCCCAAGGGCAATCCGTAGTACTCATGACCTGTGTAGGCTTTCCTGGGACTGGACCCCTCTCTCTCTCTCCGCAGGCTCTTGGAACACTAGATCCCCTCAACTCAACTCAGCACTCTCTGGATTCTCGGGCGACAACCCGAGACATCCACCTTCCCCAGACAGGAGGAGAGACAGCCGCACTCTCCTTCCTGGGACCCTGCTCCCGCCAAAGACACCTTGCCACACCCCCCCAAACTTATAGCCACTCCCAGAATCCCTTGCAGCGTAATCTGCCTTCTAGAGTAGTTACAAGCTTGGACGTGTCCCCTAATTGAGCTTCCCACACTGCCCTATGAGAAGCCTCTCACAGGAGCCAGTGGGGATACTTCTCCCTTCAGCAGGCACATCTGGAAGTCATGAAACCATGACTAGATAAATCACAGCCCTGCTGTTAGGCAGACAAGGCCCACTAAAGTTTTACCTAGCACCTATTTTTAGGGTGCTATATATATATATATATATATATATATATATATATATATATGGGCTGCAGTGCATTATTATAATGAAAAGAGCATCTACCATTGAGCTAAACACTCCCGAAATCAATAGCAATATCAATATATACTGTATATATAAATATATACAGTATATATATATATATATATATATATATATATATATAGATAGATAGATATATATAGATATATATATATATATATATATATATATATATATATATAGATATGTATATATATATATATATATATATATATTGGGAGTGTTTAGCCCAATGGTAGATGCTCTTTTCGTTATATATATATATCTATATATATATATTGATATTGGGAGTGTTTAGCTCAATGGTAGATGCTCTTTTTGTGCAGTGCAGTGAGTCCACTGTTTTCAGTCACAGCGGAAGTTGGGCCAGGGGAAGACAGGCGGTGATCACCGCCGCTCTTCCCCGATCGTCGGGGATCGAGTGTGGAAATCCGCCCGCTTGTGTAAACAAAGAGGGCGGATCTCCTAAGTGACAGGCAGGGTCAGATTGCAGGATTCAGCATAGCTGAACCTGCGATCTGTGCCTGTGTCACTCAGTCCCCTCCCCCCACACACGTTAGTAAGCACCAGGCATACATTAACCCCTTGATCACCAATAAAAGTTAACCCCTTCCCTGCCAGTGTCATTTTTACAGTAACAGTAAAAATGACACTGTCCGCCGCAATGTCGCAGTCCCGCAAAAAAAAAATCGCAGATCGCCGCCATTACTAGTTAAAAAAAACCCCAATATGACATAAATTTCCCGTAATTAGTAGCTGCGATAACTTTTGTGCAAACCAATCAAAATATGCTTATTGTGACTTTTTTTACCAAAAATATGTAGCAGAAAACAAATTGGCCTAAAATGTTAAAAAATTTAGATTTAGATTTTTACTTTTTTTTGGGGGGGGGGGGGAATTTCATATAAAAAAATTTGAAAAATATTGTTATTTTTTCAAAATTGTTGCTTTTCTTTGTTTATAGCGCAAAAAGTAAAAATCGCACAGGTGATCAAATACCACCAAAAGAAAGCTCTATTTGTGGGAAAAAAAAGAACATACATTTAATTTGGGTACATCATCGCACGACCGCGCAATTGTCCGTTAAAATAACGCAGTGCCGAATTGCAAAATATGGCCTGGTCAGGAATGGGGTAAAATCTTCCGGTCTTAAAGCGGTTAAAAATATGCTCATTGAGAATTTTTTTGTCAAAGACATGTAGCTAAAAACATTTTGGCCTAAACATATGACAGAAATTGAATATATTGGATATTTTTTAACAGTCAAAGTAGAAAAATATTGTTATTTTTTCAAAATTTTCACATTTTTTTATTAATATCGCAAGAAATAAAAAGCGCAGAGGTGATCAAATACCACTAAAAGAAAGCTCTGTTTGTGGGAAAAAAAGGACATAAATTTTGTTTCGGTACGGCGTTGCATAACCCCGCAATTGTCAGTTAAAGTCGCACAGTGCTGAATCGCAAAAAGTGGCCTGGACGTAAGACAGCAAAATCCTCCGGTGGTAAAGTGGTTAAAATTCTGTACAGTGGGATGCTCCCCTAGCCTGCTGAATGGACAATGAAAGAGCAGCAGCACACTAATGAGGTCATCCATGTGCACTATTCTCATAAAACATGTTCACTGACAGCATTGTGCAAAGTATAATAAGAGCACTTATTGGCTCATAGGAATGATTCTCTTTCTCTCCCATTTGGAGTATTTCTCTACATAACCTAAATGAAATATATGAATGACTGAGTAACTGGGTTTAATTAGGTGAGTGCAGCTTGCCTAGTGCAGTGGGATAAGGTTTTTCCTCACAGGAAAGTTGAAGGGCCTGTGATGATGGGCTTTTTTTTTTTTGTGCCCAGTAGGTTTTGCATTCCTATACAACTCTAATGGAGGTCAACTGCAGGTCAAATATACCTTCAGTGAATTGTGAATGATCTCAGAAGTGCCTTAGATTCATGTCAAACTGATGCCATTGATGCTAGCTCAAAGCCTTTCAATAAGCCTCCGCAATTAAATTCAGGTTTAACTCACTCTCTGTAATACTAACAGCCTTTTTTTTTGTTTGTTTTTTTGCAGGGGCTATTTTTTTTTATGTTTGTTTTTTTCCTTGGTAGCTCCACTCCCCACTGAGGATGGCGTGTCCTGTAGCCTCCTAGAATGTCCCTGTCACATACAGTATCCAAGGAGGCTGTGGGAACCCATTCACAGAGGAGCCAGGGGCAGAGCTGCACTGTGCCACCAGAGGCAGCTGGCTGAAGAAGACAAAGATGGGGACCCTGGCTGTAGGCTATCAAACCTTATAAGTGGATTGCTGCAGGATAACACTGGATCCACAAGCGTTTTCTGAAGCAAACTTAGCATTAAAGGTAAGGGGGGAACTGGGGAGAGAAAAGGCGGGGGGGTCATCTATAATGTAATCAATTTGTTTAGTGTATGTTAAAAGGATAAAAAAAAATCATGTCTCCATGTATAGTTTGTAATTGTCTAGCCTTTTTGAACCTCTTATTAATTCAAGATGTTGGGCTCTAAGCTGCTTGAAGTTAGGAAATAACAGTTTTCATTCATTAGGAAAAATGTCTATTTTTACCCAATATAATAATGTGATTTGGTTACACTCACATGTGTGATATCAGTTACTGTGAAGGTACGTCCACTTTAAAGTTTAGCATGCATAAAGGTAAAAAACCGTCAGCCTTTACAACCACTTTAACATTTACATGATACTTAAAGTGGAACTCCACCCAAAAGAAGGGAAGTTCCACTTTAAGGACTCGTTCTCCGCTCCTCTTGCACAATTGGCACTTTTGAGGAGCGGGGGTGGGGGGGGAGCAGGTATCTGATTTTGACAGGTACCTGCTTCCACTTCCGTCCTGAGTGCCACGTTGCTTGCGAACAGAATTTCTCCTCCCCCCTGCAATCTCCTGGGACACTGATAGGTGCCAGAAGACTGCATCCACCAATCCAGAATGTGTCGCGCGACTCGAGCATGCACAGTGGGCAGCAAGGGAGGACGGAGGATGAAGAATGAAGCCTGCTGGGGTGAGATCACTGCTTGACCATGGGAAAGGGGAGTGGCTATTTTTTGAAAGTCAGCAGCTACACTTTTTGTAGCTGCTGACTTTTATTTTTATTTTTTACAGGTGGCTGGAGCTCCTCTTTAAGCCTATTTTTTTTAAAAGCTAATGCTGGTGTAAATACTTACACAAACAATCAGTTCATCCCCACAGTGCTGGAATCGCTGTCTGCTGCTTCAATGTCTCCTTCTTCTTGCAGTGTCCCACGGAGACATCCTTGCATGTGCACTGTCCAACTTTGCAGTGAGCAGCAGTCCACTTCACCTAGCCCTCCCATGTCCTCCAGTACCCATGCCTATCCTGTCCCTTTCCTCACTGTGTCTTCAGTGCACGTCCTCTCTTATCTGGAAGTTCAGGGAAGTGGAGCTCTGTGGCTAGAAATGAGTGGCAGAGAACAGGGAGTTATGTAAGTTTTGGAGACACACTAGGGCGTTGACATCTTCTGAAGTATGTTGCACTGCTTGCTAGAAGTGCATACATTTAATAACAAAAACCTGAGCATTTAATATTACTTTAGGCTGTCTAGTAAGTGACAGCGGTTGAGACCAACTGTTATACTTTCATGGTTGCTTACAGCAGCCCCCTTTTATTTACATCTAGTGTAGCTGTGCATAGTAACCAATCAGCTTCTTGCTTCAGCCTATTCAGTGAAGCTTTAAAAATTAAAGCTAGAAGCTGATTGGTGGCCATGTAAAGCTGCTCCAAATTTTGGCTGTTCCAGTCTAACCCCTCAGTGTTTTTTTGTGTTATGGCCCTTCAAGCACCACCCACTTATATATATGTAGCACTGCCCCTTAGAGGACTGCTGGATATAACACTTTCTTAATTCCCCTGGGTTACCCGTAGCAACTGCTTGCAGAAACGTATCACTTTAAGTACTTTGCTCAGTCAATGATCAATCCAGGGGATGTTGTTTTGTAGTTTTATTTAGAACTGAGATAGGAGAAGGGATGAGTGGGATACTCCAACTAGTAACTATTCACAGTATTGAGGACATCTGACTTGAGGATGCGGCAAGGCCGCTGCTTCACTCTGCCACTGGAATGAAGCTAATTTAAGTGTTCCTGCTTGTATTTATCTTCAGGGTTCTAACTTGGCACCCCTTGCTCTCTCTCTGTGCAGCTGACACCTGTCCACTGACTCCTACACTCTGGAGTGGTCCCCTTCCTGGGCAAACAAGTTCCTCTGTACTCACGGACACTGTTTTTCTAGAGTCACCGATGCCCCCAACTCCACCAGTCAGCTTCTCTTGGACCTCCGGATTCAACCACACTCTGGTTTAATAGTCTGACTGCCTGTGAGCCCCATCCACTGCTACAGAAGAGGAGACAGCCGTCACCCTCCTTCTGGGACCTGGCTTCCCGCCCAAAGACCCCTACCTTGTGTGTCCTTTGCATTATATACCCTGCCCCATAATGCACCGAGACAGCCAGTCTGTGCCAATCCCTGGGGCAGTAACAAAGCCTGTGTCTCACTGGCTGGGTTTCCTCCACTGTCCAATGTGCCTCCCCATTGGACACAGTGGGAACACTCCCTCAGCCCAGATAAATCCCACACTGGACACAGGGAGCAGGCCTAACTAAGAAATCCTGCTCCCTGAGAGCAGGGAGCATATACATTTAGCCTGCTGCTCTGCTATTAAGCAGACAGAGCCAAAACGACTCTGCCTGCCTAGCACCTATCTAGGAGGGTGCTACATCCACCCCCCACCAAATGAGCCATGTCCCAATTGGCTCTGGGGCAACATGTCAAAAATTTCCTACCAATATTCCACAGAGTATCCCACTAACCTGGAAAAGGGGGAAAGATAGAGAACAAATATACAATAATAATTTAAGTGAAAAAATATATATCTCTGCTGTACAATAAATATTACACATCAGGCGCATTAACATAATGCACCCCCCCCCCCCCCACCAAACAAAACTTTGTTTAGGTGAGTAGATATGTCATCCTAACTAACTACAATACTATCCCTCAGACAACCTGCAAAAGAAAAACACAAGTTAGACACATCTGCATGTTACACTCTGAAACAATCACATTCCTAACTAATTACAGTGAGATGACCCTCTCCGCAGAGGCGGCCTTCTCACCCAACATCCCTAACTACGAAACTTGGTAGCAGTCTTAACCCGGCGTTCAATTCACTCCTCAAAGGTGACGACTAAACCCTGCCACTACCTAGCTACCACTGACCACGCCCACGAGGTCATGAAGACATGTGGAGTCCACTTGACTAGTGCTCGCAGTGTCACCCACACCTGCAGCACCGAGACAGCATGTCTTCCTCTGACAGGATGTTCATTGCTGGAGCCTGAGCAACCTGTCTGACATGTGGGATTACCAGTCTCTTCAGGGGCACCCCCCACCAAACAAACTTCAGGTCACCACCCTCTCTCTAGGTGGCAACCCAGCAAAGTTCCATTACTGGCCCGTTGGCCTGTCAGAATCTTCACAAAGCATCTTGTTAACAAGAGTCTCTCTGCAAAGGATTCTCCTCTTCAGCCTGGGGGCCCAACTATTCCACAGAGTGTCTTTTCAATGGATGAGAAACAGGATCCTGGCCCGATAGCCCAAAGGATCTCCTTAATAGCACAAGCACAACTGTTTTTCAGAGTCCTTCTTTAGTGGATCCACTTAGCAGTGGTGTTTGTAGATTCCTCAACCCCTCTTGCAAGGATAGAAGGGGAAGGGATATTGGGAATAGGGTTTGGGCCCTAGTAACAAAAGAACTTGAACTTCACTGTATACTTTACAGCCAAGGAACTCAGGCTAGCCAGCCTTTAATAGGATTCAACAGTCTGTCTTTAACAGTAATAGTCCGGATGGGGACAACTTTCCCCTTTTTATCTTTCACTCGGATTGACCAGGCCTGGCCAGAGCCATCGGGGTGGCGGCTTCTACCCGGTCTATATAAATAGCCCGCCCATGGTTCCAATTTGCCTTTACCGAATGGAAGGTCTTCTACAACTCCAGCTTGGACTGGTTGCGGTGGGGTTTCGGGATAAAGAGAAAATCCCAAACAGCCACGTCACCCCAAGCCTCTCTTCTGGCCTCAATCTCCAGCATGGCCTCCCTTGGAGCATAGGGGTAGTCATACCCGTATTCTAAGTCCACCTTCCATTATATCAGCCTTTGCATCCTGGAGAATCTGGGGAGGGTTTGTCGTTTACCTCTCCCAGGTGGGGAATACAGGGTCTTCTCCTTTTTGATGAGGGAGGCATATGCCTCATTTTGATCCCGAGCCTAGGCATAGTTCCGAGGTGAGGATAAATCTGGGACCCGGTTAGAGTAAGGCCTCACAGAACCCCTGATTCTTGGCGCACTGTCCACGCACCACAGAATCCCTAGTGTCCTCATCAGGGGTGCCTAAACTGACTGGACTGCTCCGATTTTCTGACCCCAGTCCCATTCAGTCTCTTCCTCCAATCTCCACATATCTATTCCTTCCTCCAAGGATCCATAGCGATGTTGGAAACTGGGAGACCCCACATTGATGACCCCAGCCTCTTCCTCACTGTTCACACTTGCAGCCCCGGTCACCGCTGGCCATCTACTCCCCTCTGTCATGATTGGAGCAGATATGGTTTCTGCCACTGCAGCTTCCTGTACATCATGTGACCGCTTTCTGGCTCGCACTGCCTGCATGCACACAGATTCCGAAATTTGAGTTTCTCTCACTCTGCCTACTGTAGCACTGGCAGATGGCATAGGGCCCAGTTCTGTCAACACTCTAAGCACAGCTCTTCCTCTGCCCACAAAGAGTACCGATTCCCCAGCCGGCAGGGCATGGGTGACCCTGGTCTCCCATGTCACACTTAGTCTTCTGGGCCGAACTTCACTCCTCTCTGCCCACAGCAGCAAATTTCCGCAGTGCCCACACTGGCCCCACACTTGCAACTGCATGGTAACACTCAGACACTGACTACATACCAGGCCCAAGTGCTCCACGCCTCCTCCAGTGCACAACGCCAGTATTCCATTGGGCACCAATCTCACCCCTGCATCCCACAGGGTCGATGTTGGCTTCCCAGTCTGCTCTGCAGGATCTCCACCAACACGTGGGATAGCCTCCGTGCTCCGGGTCACTCCGATACTCCCCATCTTGCTCCTCCACACACGTGTCTCCCTCTCAGCCTCACTCGAAAGAGGAAGTCAATATGGGCTCCCTTCCTCTTTCCAGATTGGCTGCGCATGAGCGGCGTCTCTGCCCACGACTCCAGATTTCCCCAGCGAGCGCTTTCCCGCATGGTACATAAAACCTTTTCAGTGCCGCTTCATCTCAACTCAGCTAGCATGAAAGTCACTGTAAGGCGAATCGTTCTCTTAAATCCACATGCATCCACCATCCTTGTCTGTACTAGGGCCCCAGCTGTGCCTCTTTCTCTCTGAGCCAGCTGACCCTCTTTGCTATTTAGTACAATTGTCCTGCTGTCAGACATTGCAAGGCCAACATTCCTCTTCATAGCACTTGTACAGGCAATACTCGCTATACTGTCTTGGAAAAGTGTCCCGCTATCATTGGTTGCACGGTCAACATTTTTCTCTACAGCATCCTCCTGGCTACTATCTTGCAAATGTGTCCCGCTGTCATTGATTGCACGGTCAACATTTTTCTGTATAGTACTTGCACAAACATGGCCCCTGGCACACCGATCCATGTGTCCTGGGCCCTCATGTTCTCTGTCCACACTTGCACCATCCACTGTTAGGCAGACACAGTCCTTTTTCACAGCATGGTGCAACTCTCTCTCTCCAACTCTCCTGCACACTTCTTGAGAGAACAAATTACAGTCCCGACAAAAGTCCATCCGTTGCCACTGGCATTCCACTCTCTTCTGTCGAGCAGGCCTTACACTCCACGTGGGCACTCCAGTACATTTCTTCAGGAAGAATAACGGTTTTAGACAGAATTTTCCGACCATTGCCATTAGCAACCATTCCGATAACCCAGGCGATATCCCGGACGAGCCCCCAAATGTAGCACTGATCCCTAGTGGACTGCTGGATATAACACTTTCTGGATTCCCCTGGGTTACCCATAGCAACTGCTTGCAGAAACTTATCACTTTAAGTACTTTGCTCAGTCAATAATCAGTCCAGGGGATGTTGCTTTGTAGTTTTATTTAGAACTGGGATAGGAGAAGGGATCAGTGGGATACTCCAACTAGTAACTATACACAGTATTGAGGATATCTGACTGGCAAGGCCGCTGCTTCACTCTGCCACTGGAATGAAGGTAATTTAGGTGTTCCTGCTTGTAATTATCTTCAGGGTTCTAACTTGGCACCCCCTTTATTTCTCTCTGTGCAGCTGACACCTGTCCACTGACTTCTACACTCTGGAGCGGTCCCCTTCCTGGGCAGACCCTGGGAAAGTTCCTCTGTACTCACGGGCACTGTTTTTCCAGAGTCACCTTTGCCCCCAACTCCACCAGTTAGCTTCTCTTGGACCTCTGGATTCAGTCACACACTCTGGTTCACTAGGCCGACTGCCTGTGCCCACCATCCACTGCTACAGAAGAGGAGACAGCCGTCACTCTCCTTCTGGGACCTGGCTTCCTGCCCAAAGACCCCTACCTCATGTGTCCTTGGCTTTATATACCCTGCCCCATAATGCACCGAAACAGCCAATCTGTGCCAATCCCTGGGGCAGTAACAAAGCCTGTGTGTCACTAGCTGGGTTTCCTCCACTGTCCAATGTGCCTCCCCATTGGACACAGTGTGGACACTCCCTCAGCCCAGATAAATCCCACACTGGACACATGGAGCAGGCCTAACTAAGAAATCCTGCTCCCTGAGAAGCAGGGAGCATATAAATTTAGCCTGCTGCTCTGCTGTTAAGCAGACAGAGCCAAAACTACTCTGCCTACCTAACACCTATCTAGGAGGGTGCTACATATATTTAGCACTAATCCCGTAGGACCTGCCAGATTACTGTCCAGGTCTTTCCAAGCTTCAGCCCTGCAGCCAGGCACACAGTATTTTTCACAGCCAGGTGCACACAACACTTTCGCACATTTCTTCAATTTAGGGGGTGTTGTTTTTGTTGTTTTTTATTTTTGGAGAACTTGGATAGGGATGAGGATAGAGGTGGGATACTCCAAAAGGAGAGCTATTTACACCATGGACTTAATTTTCCTTTGTTGCTTAGAGAAATAGGACTAGTAGTGCAAAGTCCCTTTTTCTCTAGTGGACAATAACTGGACAGAGCTCTTCAGAACCACCAGCTGTACGTGTGAGATACACCCTTTAGATACTGTTGTTCTATTCTGCTATTCAATAATCACCCATTTAGGGAAAAAAAATAAAATTGCGGCTTAGTCTGCATATGTTACTGTGAGATACACCTTTTGGATACTTTTGTTCTATTGCGCTATTCAATAAACACCCATTTATGGGAAAAAAATAAATTGCGGCCTAGCCTGCATATTTTACTGTGAGATACACCCTTTGGATACTGTTGTTCTATTCCGCTATTGTATAAACAACCATTTAGGGAAAAAAAATAATTTTGGCCTAGTCTGCATATGTTACAGTGCAACAAGGCACACAGGTCTCCCATGGAGGCCCAGTTATTGGTGGTGAAGTGGTGCTGTTCCGCAAAGCGACTCATGCGTGCGTGCGTGCGTGCGTGCGTGCTGCAGCTGAAACTCCACTATTGCCTGCTGCTGCTCGCACAGTCTGGCCAGCATGTGCAAGGTGGAGTTCCACCTTGTGGGCACGTCACATATGAGGGGGTGAGCGAGGAGGCCGAAGTAACGCTGCAGCGCTGACAGGCGAGCAGCAGCACGGTGAGAACGCCGAAAGTGCACACAGACGGCCCGCACTTTCTGCAGCAGCTCTGACATATCAGGGTAATTTTAAGGAACCTCTGCACCACCAAATTCAGCATATGCACCAGGCAAGGGATGTGTATCAAACCAGCTAGGCCCAGAGCTTCTACGAGATTTTGCCCATTATGGCACACCACCAGGCCGGGCTTGAGGCTCGCTGGCAGCAACCACTCATTTGTCTGCTGTTGAATGCCCCTCCACAACTTCTGCGCAGTGTGTGGTTTTTAAAACTGCCTGCTGTTGTTTACCCCTGGCTGTGCTGAAGTTGGTGGTGAAGGTGTTATGCTGACCAGATGAGGAGGCGGTAGAGGATGAGGAAGCGGAGTAGGAGTTAGGAACAGGAGGCAAACTGAAGTGCACTGCACTCCTTGGTGGTGGAAGGACATGTGCCAAACTGCTATCCGCCTCAGGCCCAGCCACCACTGCATTTACCCAGTAGTGCTGTTAGGGAGATATAACATCCCTGACCGTGCTTACTGGTCCACGTATCCGTACTTAGGTGGACCTTGCCACAGATGGTGTTGCGCAGTGCACACCTGATTTTGTCACCCACTTGGTTGTGCAGGGAAGGGATGACTTGCCTGGAAAAGTAGTAGCGGCTGGGCACGACGTATTGTGGGACAGCCGCTGCCATAAGGCTTTTAAAACTCTGCGTCTCCACCAGCCGGAATGACAGCATTTCAAAGGCCAGGAATTTTGAAATGCTGGCATTCAGGGCCAGGGATGGCGGGTGGGTAGGGGGGGTACTTCCTCTTCCGCTCCAGTGTTTGGGAGATAGAAAGCTGAACGCTTCCACGGGACATTGTGGAGATGGTTGTTGGTGACCCAGGTGGTGGTGTTGCTGGCAGATCCTCTGTTTGCAGGGTGGCAGGTGCCGATCTCACTACAGAGGTGGATGAAGAGGCCGAGACTGCAGCAGAAGAGGAAGCAGGAGCCAAAGACCTTTCTTGGGTTTTGAGTTGTCTACTCCACTGCAGCTCGTGCTTTGCACTTAGATACCTGATCATGCAGGTTGTGCTCAGGTTGAGAAGGTTTATGCCTCGCTTCAGGCTCTGATTGCACAGCGTGCAAACCATTCGTGTCCTGTCATCAGCACATTGTCTGAAGAACTGCCACACTAGGGAACTCCTTAGAGCTGGTTTTGGTGTGCTCAGTCCCTTGCTGCGTTGAGCAGTAGCAGGCGTAGTGTCTAGGGCACGGCCGCTCCGCTTTTGCACCCGGCTCCCTCTTCTGCTGTACTGGTGGCTCTGTGCGACCACCGCCTCTTCCTCCAAACTACTCAGGTCACCTGCATGATGTTCATTCCATGTGGGGTCGAGGACCTCATCGTCCTCCACATCATCTTCCACCCAGTCTTCACCCCTGCCCTCCTTGTCGGTCTCCACAATTCGGAATTCTGCAGCAGTTGGCACCTGTGTTTTGTCATCATCCGAGACGTGCTGCGATGGTCCTCCCATGTACTCATCTTGAGACATAAGTGGTTGGGCATCGGTGCACTCAATCTCTTCCACTTCTGGGGAGGGCTAGGTGGATGGCCCTGGGAAACCATGCTAACAGAGTCATCAAAAAGAAGAATAGACTGCTGCATGACTTGGGGCTCAGACTGCTTGGCTGATTTGCAAGGGGGTGAGGTGAAAGATTGATGGACATTGGCTGCAGGTGCCAACTCTGACCTTTCAGCATAAGACTGGGTGGGAGACAATGTGAAGGAACTGGAGGCACTGTCAGCAACCCAATCTACTATTGCCTGTACTTGTTCTGGCCTCAACATTTGTAGAGGCGCATTAGGCCCTGCCAAATACTGCTGTAAGGTTCTGTCACCTACTCGCAGCTGAGGAAGGTGTTTCGCCTCGGAATCAGGGTAAGTTCGGGTTAAGTCCGGTTCACAAACCCGGACTTTTTTTTCACGTTTGGCCGGACTCACACCTACTATCCAGAAACTTCTCCAGTCTCATATTGTAGCTGCTGACTTTTAATATTAGGACACTTACCTGTCCTAGAATCAAGTGATGTCAGCACCGCAGCCGATGTTCCCATCGGCTGTCGGATTCTGCCACCGACATTGCCAGTAAGGGAAACCGACTGTGAAGCCTTGCGGCTCTAGGTGTTCTAGGAGCATAAATTACACATATCATTTCATTACAATTCATACAATTCATTACAACCAATCACACTTTTGAAGGCCGTGGAGCACCAGGACAATGGAAACCCCCACAAAATGACCCCATTTTGGAAAGCAAACAGCCCAACACATAATCTAGGAGGCATGGGCTGCAGATAGGTACTCAGGTACTCTGATGGGCTGCAGACAGGTAGTCAGGTACACTGATCGGCTTCAGAAAGGTACTCGGGTACTCTGATGAGCTTCAGAGAGGTACTTGGGTATTCTGATGGGCTAGAGACAGGTACTCGGGTAATCTGATGGGGTGCAGACAGGTATTCGGGCACTCTGGGCTGGATACAGGTACTCGGGTACTCCGATGACAGGTACTCAAAGTACCCAAGTACCTATCATCAGAGTACCCGAGTACCTGTCATCTGAGTACCCGAGTACCTGTCACCAACCCATCAGAGTACCCGAGTACCTGTCATCAGAGTACCCAAATACCTGCCATCAGAGTACCCGAGTACCTGTCACCAACCCATCAGAGTAACCGAGTACCTGTCACCAGCCCATCAGAGTACCCGAGTACCTGTCATCAGAGTACCTGATGGGCTGGTAACAGGTACTTGGGTACTCCGATGACAGGTACTTGGGTACTCCGATGACAGGTACTCGGGCACTCTGATGACATTGCAGAGAGAACGAGCAGCTCGTGCTGGAGCCGTTCATGTGATCGGCTGTGATTGGACACAGCCGATCACGTGGTAAACAGACAATTTTCATTGGCTGTTTACCTTTATCGGGGATGGGCTATGTCCGAGGGATGAGCCTCATCCTTGATCGCCGCACTGCGCGCCCCCGGGGGCGCGCAGTAGCGGCGAGAGCGGGCCGCTGTCATATGACGTCGGCCCGGATCGACATAAGCTTCCTGTCGCTGTCATTTTACAATGGCGCAGTATGGAAGTGGTTACGAAAAAGTCACAAGAATCACGTTGATTTATAGCACTTAGTTTAGTGCACATTTTACTTACATATGGACATTATTCTTAGTATATTATAACTTATTGTACTTATCATGCACTGCAGCACCTCTATTTTGATTATTATCGTATTTATTATATCACGCACTGCAGCACTTTTTATTGCATATGTATTTTATCTGCATGACCATATTTATTTATTGCTTTATTTATTACTTTACACTTTGGTGAAATTGGCACATTCACAGTTTATCAATTATTATTTTTATTGATTCTGAATATCGTTTGTGTTTTTACATTCTTATTGGATTATCTGCCCCTGTTTTTGATTATACATTCTCATTGAATATATTTTTTCCCGTCCCCATTTGTTAGTTGGGACATTTTGTACATGGACTGGCACTGATTAATTATTACATTAGATTGTTTACATTGTTTCTGATAACGATTGTGACATTACCCTCATAATTTTTAGATTGAATATTTTTACATTGTTTCTGGTCCACCGTTTTAAGAAATCTAGCGCTGATTTTTTCTCCCTCTATCAATAAAAATGACATAAATCTTTCCCGTAGTTGGTAGATGCAATAACTTTTGCGCAAACCAATCAAAATACACTTATTGCGATTTTTTTTTTTACCAAAAATATGTAGCAGAATACAAATTGGCCTATAATGTTAAAAAAAAATTTGATTTTTTAATTTTCTTTTTTTGTTTATAGCGCAAAAAGTAAAAATCGGACACGTGATTAAATTCCACCAAAAGAAAGCTCTATTTGCGGGGAAAAAAGAACATCAATTTTACTTAGGTACAGCGTCGCACGACCACGCAATTGTCCGGTATATTAACGCAGTGCCGAATCGCAAAATATGGCCTGGTCATTAAGGGGGGAAATCTTCCGGTCCAGAAGTGGTTAAGAACCTTACAAAAAATACATGCTTTTGATAATTATTTGTGTTATAAATATAATGTGCTTTTGCAAAGGACACTTTTTTAGTTAATAATATATGTTCAAAGCTGTACAGATTGCTCTAGCTCTAGGAATATCCCAATTGCCCAGACTACATGAAGCACATTTAAACATAAATTACAATCTGCAGTTTTTATATGAAGATCAAAGGATCACATGATTGATTGTAGGTATCTGACCTCAAAAGTATTTACTCCTTAGCTTTAAGTTGTGCAGACTGTAAAAATAAGCCAAAAACAGTGGTAAACAGTATATATGAACTCTTTCTTTTTTTAATATCTTTCAGAGACAGAAGTGACAGCACAGGATAGAAAGGATTTCACCACTGCCACCTTCGCCTTTAGGAAATTGTGGTCTAACATGAAATTCTTGGGTCAACTTTTACTCAGAACAGCCTTGATTAGTATCTGCTTTAAAAGTAAGTGCTGTATGAATTTCCCTGTAAATTCACTTTTTCAAATCAGGAAGGTGGGGGAGAAAAAACCCCAGTGAGTGATTGTCATTGTGTAGGTATCAAGCAGCCTACCTCCTAATACATCTTTTGATTCCGCTCCGTCCATAATGAATAGCCCAGCAGGTGGCTGAGCAGATCTCATGACTCTGTGACACCACAGTGCCCCTCCTTCCACCGCCGTCTAAAGGAAAAAAAGACCAACAGGATACCAAAAGGCAGATGGGGTCACACTGGCAGATGTATACATGCCCAAACTGTTAAGCTGGTGGTTTAAAAGCAAGCAAGAGCCAATTGAAAGAAAAATGGCTTATGCAGCATTTGCATTGGAAATGCTGAACCTTTTTATTTGAAGCATTTTTCTAGCATGTTGGGTTATTTTTACAATTTATGTGACTGTCACATTTGTAGTGTACATGAATAATGGAATATGATAGCAAAGGCATAAATCATGAGACATGAGTGGAGCATATTACCACGGTGGTGCAGTTCAGCACTGTAGGTGGTACAAGGCAGCTAGGGTTCAGGTATGAATGCATGTGTAGAACTGCCTTATGGGAAAACATGATTGTTGTGTTGTCAGCTATCAACGGCTGGCATTAGATGGTACATGTTGATTTACCAGCAGACTGGTTGTGTCTGCTTTTTTTTGGAAGCCACTGATTATTTATTGAACATAGATTTTTTCATAATGAATAAGATTTACAAGTGAAGACCATTAGTATTGTGTTAGTGTGAGTTTATGTCCCATGTAAAATGTTTAGAGCACAGGAGTTACTAAAATGCATTCAAGTTGAACTCCAGGAAAATATGAAAAGAAATAAAAATCAATCCAGTGATGAATAAATTAACATTTATTAAATGTACTTTTATTCAAACTTTTAGGCTGGGTTCACACTAGCTGTGGCCGCTGCTCGCAGAAGAGGGTCCAGTGCGTCTCTCTTCTCAGTTTCAGGTATGGATCAGATCCATATTTTTGCTTGAATTCAGACCTGAAATAGAGCCAAAGATGCACAGAACCATTTCCTTAATGCAAACCGCGGCCGCCCCGTAGGTGTGTGAACCAGTCACACTCTCCTGTTATTTGAATTGGATTCAATTTGCATAAGTGTGAACCCAGCCTTAAAAGAAAGTGTTTTGTTATAAGCTAATTGTAATAATTTTCACATTAGTATTCAGAATCGAAGAAAGAGGACCAGCACACACTGGGCCAATCAGAGCTCCACCACTTTGAAGCAGATGACTTCATCAGTGATCTGCTGCTTCCTCATTGTCCAATCAGCAGGCTGTGACACGAAGGACCACAATAAACGTATTCCTTAAAGCCCAACTCAAACCAAAACTTTTCTTCTTTTTAAGTACCGATAAAACTTTGGAATTTTAAATATTTCTGTTTTTTTTTTTTTTGGGGGGGGTTGTGACCCTGTTAGAATTTCACTTTCTATCCCTGTGACAGCTGGACAATAAATTAGGAGAGTGGTTTGTCAATGGGAAAGGAAAACACAGACTGTGATAATAACCTGACAGAGTTTCTAACCCTTTCACATTTTACTAAAAAATAAAATCTTTTATGTTATAGTCTTTGTCCTATACTGGTGAGATGACCCCTGGCTTACTGTCACCAATGGGGACATAGATTGCAAATTAAAACCTGATACTCCTTCCCCACTCTGCCCAAAAGGTTGGCTAGAGTTGGGCTTTGCCGGAAATGGAAAAGGTGTCATCAGTCTCCTGGATATGTAGTGCGGTAGTTGTTTGTTAATCACAGAAGTAACTGAACAGAACCCCAAATATTTTATCAGGCCAGTTGACACACAGTAAATTGCATTATCTTTAATGTGGGTACACAATTGGAAACACAGATATAAATCAATTTTGCCTTTACACAGAAATCATTTATATGCTGAAATCATTTACATGTTTAGTACAAATCCCTGATCATACATTTATGCAAACAAATGTTCACCTATCTTTGAAAAGATAAGATTTATTATAATAAGATTTGGTTGAAATCACTAGAATGCCCGATAAAGGAGTCCGGGGCTCTAAACATTGCATTCTTAAGTGATGTCCCAGTAAAAGTTTGGAGTTTGCAACAAAGCTCTTAGGTGTGCTGGCCACACATTTTTATCTATGTTCCACACAGATACCAGTCGGGAGTTACTACAGCATCCTGAAAACGACATTGTCCAATCCAATATGGTATGCAGTGGGAATATAGTTATCATGCTCCAGTGAGAATGTCTGAAATTACATTTACAAATTTAAAGAGGACAACTAGGAAGACTATATGAGATATATGGTTAAAATTGTAGTACATTTTAATTTAGCAAAGTTTACTGAGAACCAGAGATGTATAGTAACGAAGTAGAACTACTTAAGTACTGTACTTAAGTACCGAAAGGCGGTATCTGTACTTTCCTAGAGTAGAATTTTTTTCTCCTACTTCTACTTTTACTTCACTACATTTTTTCGATGATTTCGATACTTCTACTCAAGTATTTTTTTTTTGTGCTGCATAGTTACTCGTTACTTTTAAAAAAATTACCACTGCCAGAACAGTAGATGGCAGGTTGCATAAAGCTCAAAAAAATGTGTATAATGTCATTTGTAAATCAGCGCATTCGAAAATAAAGGCTGTGTATAATAAAAGCTGCTATACCAAATCTTTCCAATAAAAAGAAAATATGAAACAAACAAATAAATGGTGCTACAGCGCTTAAAGTGCATCAAGAAACTACTAACAAACACCGGTTAATCATTTGAATAAATCATTTGAAATAATAAAAACAATATGATGTTCATACTTTTGACTTCTTTCTTTAATAACTACATAACACAGTACTTGTACTTCTACTTTCAGTACTTGAGTAGAAATTTTTTTTCAAAACTACTGGTACTTTTTACTTTTAGTACTTAAGTAGCAAATTTTTTGAAAAAACTACTTGCAATACTTAAGTAAAAAAAATGTTGAATACTTTAGTACTTCTACTTAAGTAACTTTTTCTGCGAGCACTTCCACTTCTACTCAAGTAATTTTTTGATCGAGCACTTGTACTTTTACTCAAGTAGAAATTTCGAGTACTTTATACAAGTCTGCTGAGAACCATTTCATCATTTTCATTTTTAAAATAAGTAGTGTTGCTGTTAATAAAAAAAAGTATACATTTTCTTCTATAATGGCTTCTACAATGACATTTCAATTGAGAAGTGTGACACTGAAAAAATAGCAATCAAAATGAGTGAAACAAAATTAAATACTAATTGAAAAAAATAAATAAACTGCTGAAAAATAACAGCTGAATAGAGTTAATTAATGGCTAATAAGAGTTTAGATAGGAATATGATTTAAAACGTTTTTTTCTTTTCTTTTTATTTTTTGTACACTTGAAAAAGTTGCATTAACAAATGTCATATGCAATTGGAGAGGAGAGGGGAGCTAGGGGGACTTTAAGGGTACTGTCAAAGACAAATTGTACAGAGGTACAAAAACAATATATAAAAAGTCAAAGTTTATCAGTCTAAACAACAAAGAAAACAGAAAATTTGATAAAATTGTATTGTCCATACATATGAACAATAATAACATACAGATACAGAGAATTGTTGTAACATACACCAACAGATAGTTATATATTATGTGCACCAACTACAAGGAATGGGGCAAGATGGATGGTAATGCCCACTGACTGGCTACCAAAACCAGACAGAAATGAGGTAGTTGAGGTGCATAATCGTCCGACATTTTTCGCGGGTTAGCACTTCTTCAGGGGAAAAAATGAAGACATACAGTTGGTATCACATATATGTACTAAATGTAAAAAGAAGACAGGGTGAGTTTAACATGCAACATATCAACATGTGAGTATATCATCATATCCTTAGGTTATTTTTAGGTATGTCTGATTCTTCCCCACACATATACCCAATCACTTGAACCCATCTGTCTAGAGGTGGCCCGCAGGCCAAACAGCCTGGAGGCAGCCAGTTGTAAGGTCGCCCCGGGGGTTAGCACGGAGACTGCCAGGTACAGACACGGACCACAGAAATACAGTAAAACCTTGGTTTGAGAGTAACTTGGTTTAAGAGCGCTTTGCAAGACAAGAAAAATTTTCAAATAAATTTTGACTTGGTTTACAAGCGATGTCTTGATATACAAGTAGCCTCAAGTCACAGCTGAGTATAAAAGAGAAGCCTCTAAGTGTAGCAATATGGTTAAATTTAATGAAGGTACAACATTTAGCAACTCACATGGTTGATGATTGGAACAGGCACATCTAAGTATGCAGGCATCCAGGCTAAAGCTGTCCACATAGACCATCCTCCGCACCGCCATCTACGTCATCCCTTCCATGCTGCCCCTCGCTTTCAGATCCCTTTACTGCAGGGTGGTCTTCCCGGTCAGGATTACAGACTGGCAGCCGGTGGTGCAGAAGATAGTCCATGTGGACAGCTTTACCCCGGATGCCTGCATACTTAGATGTGCCTGTTTTATTCATTAACCATGTGAGTTGCTAAATGTTGTACCTTCATTAAATGGAACCATATTGCTACACTTAGAGGCACCTCTCTTCTCTTTGATACTCTGTAGCTCCTACTGGATTTTGCTTCTAATCCCCTTGTGGAAGGGGCTATTTGTGGATGGACATTTTATGGTTATATAACCTATCGCAATGATATAATCTTTTTATATGGACTATAAACTGAAGGACTTATGAATAAATGGTTGTGGAACGAATCATCTGAGTTTCCATTATTTCTTATGGGGAAATTTGCTTTGATATAAGAGTGCTTTGGATTACAAGCATGTTTCCGGAACGAATTATGCTCGCAATCCAAGGTTTTACTGTAATAATAATCAGTTTAAAATAAAAAGTATCCAGCACTCTAAAGCCCCCCTAGCCCCCCTTTCCTCTCCAATTTCTTTCACACGTTATTGGGACGTTGGTACCTTTATTGTACTATGTATGCTTCTCTGAGCTTTGTCAATTCTCAAATTTCATATGCAGATGACACCACTTTGATCCATGTACCTGTATGAATGAAATAGTAATTACAATATATTATAATACATTATAATAATATAATTTACATTGTGTTTACACTAGTAGACTATCTTCAAGTTTCATTTTAAACAGGAATTGTCGGTAATCATGGCAGAAGAGCAGAGGCAGGGGAAGAGGACCAGAGCATAGGAGATACACCTTGGGAACATTTTTGAAGTTTTTAGGATATATTCCATATGCTTAAAATGATTAACTATTATTATTAATGGGAAAAAATGGTGTTAACCAAAAAACGAACTGCGCAAATGGGTGCTTGTGCACAAATTATAGTGCATTAACCGTGAATACAAAAAATGAATAAATATATAAATATATAAATCAAGTCTCAGGGAGCATGAGACCGTAGACTTCCGGGTTGGCGGAACGCAAGCGTGGAGCGGAGTTCCTTACCGATCTAACCGAGATTCTGATTACACAAAGGCGGACTGTTGTACGATTTTGTAGTAAGTGCAATCTGTATTAATAAAATGCTTGTTATACTGATATGCTGCACTATGAGAGTCTCCTTTTTGCCCCTATATGTCCTTTAATTTGGAGTTCCACTACTATCTGGCCACACATCTTTGATGTTGAGAGGAAAGGTTATGTGGATGATCCGGATTCGGTGTGGATATCAATGCTTGTTGTGACCCCCTATAATCAAGGGGTCATATCCTTCTGGTAAGGAGTATCTATTTAGAGCACTTGGTGAAGGTGTGGAGGTGAAGGTTTAACACCACTTCTATCAAGTCTGTGCTTTAATACTGCTGCGGATTACCTTATCATCATCTTATTTTTAGCACTATAAGGACTTTTTGTACACAGTATAATTCTTTATGCTGAGTTTGTGGTTTATCAACCAATGACATTAAGCACTTTGGATTACTTCTTTTATTTATTCATTTATTTATATGCACCTATTCACTTTTTTTGTTGAGCGCAATATATACTTTCAAAATTTCACATATTATTAATAATGCATTGTATTTATAGCTCAAATCTTTTTTTCTGTTTCTCCACTGGGTAGTTTTACCCCTTGTATTTGTTGGGTAACCCTCGTCACATTGACAGAAAATAAAAGAAAATCCAAAATGTTAACATTGTCACCGCACTTTAAAAGCCAGTTCACACTGAGGCGACACGACTCCTTACTACTTCCGGGGCGACTTGTACATTACCATGCACCACGACTTCGGAGCGAGTTGCAGGGACTTCACATAATGGAAGTCTATGCAAGTCGCTCCGAGGTCGCCCCGAAATAGTACAGGACACTTTTTCTAAGTCGGAGCGACTTGTGTCGCTCCTATTAGAACGGGTCCTGTAGCGGTCAATGGACCGCGAGGGAGCGCGACTTGTCAGGCTGACAAGTCGTCTGACAAGTCGCGCTAGTGTGAACCGGCTCTAAAGGGGGGTTGATTTGCTAAAAGCAATTAGACTGTGCACTTTTGAAAGTGCAGTTGCTTCAGAGCTTAGTAGGGGAAGCTCTGCTGACTTCCATCATCCAATCATGTGCAAGCAAAAATGCTGTTTGTTTGTTTTTTTATTTTCCTTGCATGTGATTGTGTATTCTTTGTAAATTGAAGCTTTACCTCATTTAGTAAGCTCTGGAGCAACTGCACTTGCAAAGTGCAACTACACTTTACAAAGTACACAGTCAATTTGCTTTTAGTAAATCAACCCCTTAGTCTGAAGTGTGGTGACAACTTTAAAATTTTGGATTTGCTTTTAATTTCTGTCACTCTGACGAGGGTTACCCAACAAATACAAGGGGTAAAACTACTCAGTGGTACCCAGTCTATTTACCTTTAGTAAATCAACGTCTACATTTTCTAAAGGAACTCCACTTACTTTGTAAGCACACCAAAACACAGATAGCAAAAAATAAGGAAAAGGGGTTTAAACCCTTCTCTTCTCTATCAAAAAAAGTTTTGTCTTTACATACAACAAACCTTATTGATCGTAACCATCATCAATCTTAATTTTTTTCCATCAAAGTACCTACAATAAAAATTGACTTTATGGTTTCAGTCATCCCATTTAATCCCGTTCAGTCAACATGTGTATTTGATGTCAATATTAGCCACTAAAAAAACAATACAACAAAAAAACCTAAAGAGCTACTCTTCTGGAAAAAAAATTGTGCTGTGATTGGGCTGATGATAGATTTTACATTTCATTTAAAATAATAGAAAAATAGCTACTTCCAATTATGCTGAACAATACCATCATTATGGGAATTCTGCTATTGTGAATGAACATTGTACTGGAAATCAGGTATTTTCATTGCAGGTTCCAATCAGCAGCCTTGATCTCCAATCAGTGATTGCAGCAGGCATTACAGTGTGCTTCCATCGCTGTTTCTACAATACATAAGTGCTTTGTTTAGTCCTTATATTTGTAAAGAAGATTTTCTTTGTCTACTTGTCACTGTTTGATGCAGTAATTGTGGTGTTGATTATTTAGGAATAATTGTGGGATACCCTGGAAAAAATAATTATTTGATTATAAATTCACTTTTACAATATGAACGTCATTATTGTTGGACACATTACAGCTAAGATTACTTCATTAATTGTGTCTAAGCAATAACAAAGAAAAAGGGAGCTGACATACAGCAGTTCTGCACTGCAACCAATATGATCGAATATGATCCCTTGTTTAATCTTCTTGTTTCAGTTTGAAAAATAAAACCTGATTGATTAGCATGGACAATGGCTCCACTTAAGTTGCATTTACATAATGTAGTTTTAAAACATCCACACCTATTTTTTATACTACTGTAGTTCTGTGGTACTAAAGTATGGAACCCAAGACAAAAAAGAAGATGTCTATCAAGCTGGAATTTTAAAATATATAATGTTTTAAGATAGTCACTTGTCTAAAACAAAAGCATCAAAAGACTGACAATTTTTAAAAGGAAGAAGAAAAGGGAAAGGGGGGCTACCACTATAAGCTTTGTCAGTGGGTCAGTATGGAAAAGGAAAAAATCAGTTGAGCGAGAGAAAGAAACTACAGTATCCAAAGCAGAAATCTAGCTGGCAACTCGATAACTCCCTAGTATCATCCTCTATTTGGCTATAACATATACACAGGATCAATGCTGACATGTTTCAGTCATGATCATGCCATGAGTAAGGCTGTAATGGCCGAAACATGTCAGCATTGATCGTGTGTATCTGATGTTGCCAAATAAAGGATAATACTGTGGGGTTGACGAGGTGCCGGCTGAATTTCTGCTTTGGATGTTCAAACAGGGAAGTGGGGATCGCCCAGCCTGAGCTCCGAATCTCAGCAAGTATTTTGCAACTGTGCGGTTGAGCTTGGAAATCTTTTGCTTGTAGGGAACTACAGTATGTCCTGTAAATTCTTATGTAGCACTGTCCCGTAGGGCTTGCTGTATGATGACTTGTTGGGCCTCCTCTGATTACCAGCACACAGTCACTTAGGGAACAGTTCACACATCCCTCCTTACTCCCGATGGCTCATCACACAATAACCAGTCCAGGGGTATTGCTTTTTTTCTTTTGCAAGGATAGAAGAGAAGGGGGTTCGGCCCCAATAGTAACTTTAGTATCAAAGGAACTCTTCAGGCACACTAGCCCCTTTGTAACTCTCTCCACTTAATATATAACACTTTTCAGGCCAACTAGCCCCTTAGTAATTCAACTTTTCTGACAGGAACAAGAACTCTACACACCTCAGTACTAATGATCAGGATGCGGTATGTGGATGATCTTTCCCTCAGAGTTGCTGACGGGCCAAGGCTTGGCCGTTTCCATCTGGGCGGTTTACTTCCATTCGATCAATGTATATGGACCACCCCAGATTCCAATTTGCCTTGACAGATTGAAAGGTGTCCCATAGATGTGATAGACTTGTTCCGTTATGGTTTAGGGACATAGAGAAAGTCCCAGATGGCTTGATCACACCAAGCCCCTGTCTTATCCTCAATCTTCTCTATTATCTCCCGTGGAGTATATGGATAGTCATATCCAAATTCCAAGGCCACCTTCCTCTGAACTAGGCGTTGAAAGCGAGAGAACCTGGGAAGTTTCTACCTGTCTCCTCTCCCAGGTGGGGTGTATAGGGTCTCCACTCTCTTGATTGGACTGGCATAGGCGTCATTTCTAAACCCGGGCCCGGGCGTAGTTGCGAGGTGGGGACATGTCTGAGGCCCTAGCGGTGTAGGCCTTACAGAACCCCAAATTCCTTGCACACTGCATGGGGACGATGGCTGCCTCAGTCTCTTTACTGAGTGAACTGGAACTCACAGGGCTGCTTCTCTCCTCAGTTCCCCAGTCCCACTCAGTCTTCACTTCTGACTTCCAATCATTAATTCCCTCTTCCAGGGACCCACACCGATGCTGGAACCTGGGTTAGCCTACATCAATGGCCCCAGCCTCCTCCTCATTTAACAAACTGGAAGCCTTCCACTTCTGGGCCCATTGATCCCCCTCTGCCTCTTTAAGAGCTGGACTGTGGGTTGTTGCAACTGTTGCATCTTGCGGCCACTGCCTGGCCCGCACAAATTGCATGCACTGCACCATTGAAACATAGGTTTCCCTGATCTGACAGATGGTGATTCGGGTTTGTATCACTGGTGGTCACGGCCCCAGCGGTACTTTCAGCACCTTCCATCCTCTTCCAACAGGGTTCGCCACTCTGGGTGTCAGCAGCTCCTGAGTGGTTCCTGTCTCCCAGCTTACATACAGTCTTCTGGGCTGGCAATCACTCCTTTTTGTCTGCAACAACGTGTCATCGCAGTGCCCACACTGACCCCACGCCCGCAGCCACATGGACACATTCAGGCATCTGCTACATACCAGTCCTAGATGCTCTGTGTCCCCTCCGCTGCACAGGGCCAGACTTCCTTTGGGCACTAGTCACACCCAGGTGTCCCACAGGGTCGAGATTGGCAACTAAGTCTGCTCATCAGGTACTCCCCCAACATGTGGGATAGCCCCTACGCTCTGGCTCACTCCGGCATTCGCCATCTTGCTCCTCCACACATGTGTCTGCTCCTCAGCTACACCCGATGTCGGAAGTGACGTCTCAGCTCCTTTACTCCATTCAGATTGGCAGCCCGAGGACGGTGACTCTGCCCACGACCCCAGACTAGCTGACTCTCTGGCGTATGGCAGATCTCTTTAGCGTGCGCTTTCTCGCATGGTGCAGTAACCTCTTCGCCGCTGCCATAACTCTGCCCAGCCAGCACGAATGGTACTGCGATGCAGATTGTGTTCCCTGCCACAGACACACATTCATCTGCCTCTTCTGTCTGTACTTGAGCTTCAGTTGCTCTTCTCCATTCATAAGCCAACCAAACTCCCTTACTGTTGTTAGAAATTGTCCCGCTGTAACCGGCAGGGCAGAAAGTTTCTTTTTTACAGTACATGTTACAACCCCTGATGCGTCGATCCCCGCGTCCCAGGTCACTGCCTTCTTGACTATTACTTGAAAGCACACTGATCCCTGTAAAGCAGACACAATTTTGTCTCACAATACAGCACATCTTTTCCCCATTGACACTCCAGCACTTTACATGAGAAGACATATTGTTTCCTAGGTAAATGTCCAGTTGTTGCTGTGACCATGACTTAACAGCACGTTTTCACTGGTCGCTGTAGAACAGACATTAATTTCCCTGCTAACACTCAGGTACTTTGCTTGAGAAGACATAGCGTTACTTGGGCAAATACTTGGAAGTTGCCAGTAGCAACCGCTGCTGTAACTCAGGAAATCCCGGACGAGCCCCCAAATGTAGCACTGTCCCCTGTAGGGCTTGCTGTATGATGACTTGTTGGGCCTCCTCTGATTACCCGCACACAGTCACTTAGGGAACAGTTGACACATTTCTCCTTACTCCCAATGGCTCATCACTCAATGAACACTCCAGGATTTTTGGTTTTTATTGTTTATATTGGAACTTGGATGGGAGAAGGGAATAATCGGATTCTGCAACTGTAACTATTTACAATGGATAAGGACAATTCTCACTTGGCCTCTCCAGGCTACTTGTGGAAGCATCTGCACTGCTTAATCCATACTGTCACATGTATGGAAAGGGTTAGGTCTACTTGCTCTTTTCTCTCCAACTATAGACTTGGTGAATCTACATTATCCTCAGGACACTCACTAGAATTCCCTTTACTGACACTCGTCCACTGACTCTTCTAGCTGCAGCTCTGTACTCCCTGTACTGCAGATTCAGATCCTCCAGTGTCTCCCCTTTCAGTCAGCTTCACGGGATCTCTGTGTTTAGTTCCTCACCAGCACTCTCCAGGCCCTCAGGTCGACTACCTGAGTCTGCATGGCACCTCTACAGAGGTGAAGGCAGCTGCCCCTCCCTCCGGGACTCAGATATCCAGCCAAAAAAGAGCCGAGCACATGTGCTCCTGGCTTTTAAACAGTATCCCAGCATGCACCAAGGTACTTTTCCTCTGCCAAATCACCAGGGCTGTATCAAATGCCTGTGCAGTCATTTGTCAGGTTTCCCCCACTGTCCAATATGCCTCCCTATTGGACCAGTGTTAAACACTCTGCAAACAGAATAAGTTGCATCTGAGCACAATGAGTAGACCTCACAGATCCTGCTCTCTGGTAGGCAGAGAACAATATACCTGCAGTCCTTCTGGTAAGCAGACAGGACTCAAAATGATACTTTCTCTCTAGCACCTACCTAGAATGGTGCTACACTTATTAGCATACAGTGTGGCAAGACAAGGTCCTCTGGGACACAAGGTGAACAACATACTAAAGTGAAACGGCACAAAGTACAAAATGAACAAACACAATATAAATGGTACAGGAAAAAACTTAATGAAAGAAGGGGTAAGGGGCTGTTATGTGTACATAAAAAGACAATACTTTGGTCTGCATATAGCTCTATTATTGAATAAAAGCTAAAACTATGTGTTTCAACCACAAATGAATAAAGAATAGGATCTGGCTGTCACGCAGACAGCCCAGTCCTGCAGGCTCAACTCTAAAGGCAGATCCCAAGGGGCAATTAGCAGGGCTCCACTGTCAGTGCTCCCAATATAGAATGGGATCCGACAGTTACACTGACATATGACCCCTATTGATTACACTTGGTATATTCAGCTTGTGTCTACTGATTAGTTTGGCAGTTTGACAATCCAAGCCTGCATGCAGAGTCATAAAGACTGCCTGCTGACACAGAGTGTGAGGAAAAAGTACTTTGCTGCCGTGCTCTAGTTTTAACCTCTTCACTTATGCACAATTCAGCACTGATTGCAGGTCATTTATTCCAGTCCATAGATTTTTCCCTACCAGCATAGGTTCAAAGGTTGATGGTGCACTTACATGTGGTGCTCAGTTTTTGAGTCACTACCATACTATGCACTTTAGCTCTCAGGTTGTCATCACTTCAAGTCTCAAGGGAATCCAGTAACTTGTTTAAGTTCCTTCTTGCCTATCTGCTTCAACTCTGGATTACCCCGTGCCTTAGCACTTCAACTGATTTCCCAGTTGAAGTTTTATTCCTAGTCTCTATGAGTTGTACAAAAAAAAGCCTTAAGACTTACCTATTAGACTGCTGTACCTGCATTCCTATTGCAGATTTGGCCCCTGCTCCTGGGCCCTTGAGGGTTTGTGGTTGTAAGTTAAGAGTTTCCAAATGCTGTTCAGCTCACTCATTCACCAACCAAGTTAAACTTGTGAAAAATCAGCTTTTTTGTGCCCAGATGTTTTTTTGTTTTTTTCAGCTCCTGCAAGGCATTTTGTGACAGGTTCCTGTTGCAGCTGCACTCCCAACCATACTTCCTGGGACACCATGGGGCTGATTTAGAGTGTAAAATTATGAGTGTAATATCTGGTGCAGCTCTCCATAGATAGAAACAAATTAGCTTCCAGTTTTTTTTTTTGGCAAAGTTTAACTGACAAAGCTGAAGTTAAAAGCTGATTGGCCAGATTTTGCAATATCCAGTTTTAGTAAATTAATAACTGTATATATAACTTTGTCTGAACAGAAGAGATCTTCTATTGGCTATGTGTGCAAATACTGTATATACCTGCCATCTTTGTATGTACCGGTCTTCAATGGTGATTTTTTAGACTGGCACATTCACATTTTACAGAATTGGGCTTAGGATTGTAACATCTTTCTGTCCAAGGTTGGGTTTATTTAACAGTTTTTCTGGTTTATGAATACTTTTAAAGTAACTATACCTAAAGCAGCCCTTGCAACTGCAATGGGACCTGGGGTGTGAGTGTAAACCATTATGGAGGCTGTTAGCGCCCTGAATGCATTGTGCTGCAGCTCACACATGCAACCCAGTGATAATGAAAGGATTATAACACACCTCAATTCATAAAACTGAAGGAAATGTATTTACGGTACTCCATAATGCACACTATGATTTGTAGTGTGCTTTGATGTGCTACAACAAATGGGCCAGCATATGTGCCAGCATAAGGTGGCATAGGCAGCGGCCTTAGGGCACCAGAATGGGTGAGGGGGCAGTAACATTTACTTGCTGGGGATTCCATACTTACCAACAGCCATGCCTTTTCGCTAGGCATCCTGCCCCAACTGTGTCCTTAGCTGTGTCCCGGGAATGAGAGCAGACACACACATTGCTGAACATGATAGGCGGCACACTGTGTAGCCCGGGACCCCCACACAGGCTCACAGAACAGGCATTTTAGTGGAGTGTACCACACCAGGAGGAGTACTGTATAGCCACCCGGCCCCTCTCCATCCCCATCCTACAGTACACCTAGGAAGTACGGCAGTGTATAATTCCTGGGCACTCCTGAGCTTCTGCATAAAATCCAAGTAGTGCCTATGCAAGGCAGTCACATGTGGGCAGGCTCAAACCCTCCAGGTCTGCCCTCAGTGTGCACCAATGCCTGACCCAGTATACACCAGATCAGAAATAAGATGGGCAGAAAGGTAATGGTACAGATGTGATGGGTAGGGTGGGGTGATAGGAAGAAAAGTTGTGCTGGATTGGGTGGGGGGGATTGGTGTTCTGGGGGAGACATTGGAAGCAGAGGTGTCCTTGGGTCGGGATTAGAGGAAGAGGTCTACTGGGGGCATAATAGTGGCAGAGTAGTGCCGAGGGGTGCAGAGGTCTAGTGGGGCTGGCCATCTGTGGAAGCTTCACAGAAGACCCAAAAGCTATTAACCCCCGCAGCAGAAGTTTAAAGACTAGAAGAAGATGGGGCATTCCTGCATATAACATTTCTCCAGGATACAGCTGCTTGGGATAACCTTCACTACTGGTAAGTAAGCTCACTAAAGCTATAGAGAATTTTTTTTAGATAAACTTCATCTTTAATACGTCTGCTTTAGAACCATGCCTATTTTCAAAGAATGCCCTGCCCCTAATTTTTTCATTCTTTACCTGTAGTGGCTGGCTATACACACAGCAAAAAATTGTCCCTGGTAATTTTCTTTTAAATGTTGGCAACTATGAGATTCAGATTTTTAAAATACCTATCTTTTGTTCTAACGCTGCACCATCTCTCCTACCGCGCACTGTGTGGTGGATGTTTTAGATTGCCTCACCTGCCAGCTGCCCATAGCCAGTTAGGGGAAGCGGGGAATGCATTTTCGCCCATGTAGAGGAAAATCCTTGCACTTGCCCTGGCTACAACCCAGGTGTGTACAAGCCCTTAAGGAAAATTACACTTTAAAGAAGCGGTATTTGATGCTGACCCTAACCTACTCTGAAGCCTCCAGTCTAGAAGAGCTGATGTCAGATGCACTGGAGAAATCTTAAAGATCATTGCTAGCCTCCCTTGCTTTCTCTGCGCAGCAGGCAATATTTCATAAAAGGTTGTTTAGTGTCTTAGCAGTACAGCCAAGGTAGTAGATTGTTTCCCTCAGAGCTTCTGCTGCCACCTCCCTAGCCATCACTCTGAAATGACCCTGGAATGCCTAAAAGGCTCATGAACACAGGGCAGCTGAAAACCTCTTCTGAAAGCTGGAAAATTGACAGTTGGAAACTGACGATGAAAATTGTCTGTTTTACAGCTTTTACATACTACGTTTATGCGAGTTTAGCAGCAGTTATGTACATTTAAGGTTAGAAGAAATGTTAAAGATAACCTCAGGAGATCCTCCCGAATGTCCACAATGCATGAAAAACAAGTCAATTATTAACTAATACAATCAGTGGCGGCCGGTGTGTTGAGGGCGCAGGGGTGCCGCCCCCCCTATCCATTCATCTGGCCCCCTAATCTACATGCGGGGCGCGGGATGCATGGAGTTCAATGGGCTTTTTTTTTTTGCATCACCTAATTAGAGCCAGAGGCTCTAATAGGCTTCAGCAAAGGGTGGACCCGGGGCACAGAGCAGTGCGCCCCGAGCCCACCCATTGTGGGACAATAGCGAATGAAAATTCGCTATTGTCACATGGATCCTCCTCCTGACCAATCAGGAAGCGGGTCCTATACACGCTTCCTGATTGGCCGAAAGGCAAACCCCATGCCATTGGCTGAGGAGGAGGCAGGAGCCAAGAGGACTGAGGAGGACTCGAGAAGGCCCCGCCACGCCGGGGAACTGAAGCCGCCAGCCGCCGCTGGTCGGGTGTGACACAGCGGCGGGGAGGGAGCCATTGTGAGCATGGACTGACAGAGCCCAGCTGGGATTGACGACTGGATCAGAACTGCCAGAGGAAGAGATCGGCTGGAGGAGAGTGGGCACAGCCAGGTAAGGAGGATGGGGGGCATACCGGCCCATGTGTCCTCCTGATGGAGAGAACCCTCTGGGAGAGGGGCTGGGGAGAGCCTGGGATGGGAGCTCAGGATCGGGATGGGGTATGTTCTGAGCTGGTTGAAGCGAAGTCCTGGTCTGGGGGAGACCGGAGGACATGGTTGTGTTCCTGGCTAGGTTCTGATTTGGTGTAGACAGGCAAAGGTTCTGATCTGATGGAAGAAGGCAGGGGTTAGGAGCTTCCTGAGGTTTGGGGACTTTCTGGGCTGGTGGATAAGGCAGGAGTCCTGATCCTGTCGAGGTTTGGACGTTGTGATCTGGTGGAAGCAAAGCCCTGGTCTGATGGACGCTTTTGTAGGTTCTAATCTAATGTAAAGAGGCAAAAGGTTCTGATTTGGTGGAAGCAAGCCAGGGTTCTGAGCTTGCTTTGGTTTGGGGGACTTTCTGAGCTGGTCGGGTATGACAAGAGTTCTGTTCTGGTCGGGGTTTGGGAGGTTGGGAACATTCTAATCTGGTGGAAGCGAAGTCCTGGTCTGGGGGAGGCTTGAGGACATGGTGGAGTTCCTGGGTAGGTTCTGGTTTAGTGTAGACAGGAAGAGGTTCTGATCTGGTGGAAGAAGGCAAGTGTTCTCAGCTAGCTAAGGTTTGGGGACTTCCTGAGCTTATGGATAAGGCAAGAATTCTTATCTGGTGGAGGCAAAGTCCTGGTATGATGGAGACTTGGGTAGGAGCGCTGCAGAGCTTGTCAGGCTGTCCGGGTTACTCCAGAGAACTGTGCTCCATCCACACCATCCTGCCGGGGCAGCCAGGACACAAAGCAGAGCAAGGGGAAGAAGACACGGAGAGGAGAACATGGGTAAGTCACACTCCATTTCATGCCTTTCTCTGCAGAGCCGCCTATGCTGGCTGTACCAAGGCGGAAGGGGGTCCCAAACTTAGCAAAATTTGACTGTTAGGGATGCGGTGGGCTTCTGCTGCAGTACACAAGCTAGCAGATCATGAGCAGTATATATATATATATCTATATATAGATATATATAGATATATATATATATAGCTCCTGCAGCTACATAGAGCTGTGATTGCTGAGGTAAGTGCACTGGTCTTGCGGGGGGGGGGGGACACGTTTGAGCTGGCATCTCTGCATTGAAAGGGAGCACGCTGGCATCTCTGTATTGAAAGGGGTCACACTGGCATCTCTGCATTGAAAGGGGGCACGCTGGTCTCTGTGCATTGAAAGGGGGCACGCTGGTATCTATGCATTGAAAGGGGGCACGCTGGTCTCTGTGCATTGAAAGGGGGCACGCTGGTCTCTGTGCATTGAAAGGGGCAAGCTGGCATCTCTGCATTGAAAGGAGGCACGATGATCTCTGCATTGAAGGGGCACGCTGGTCTCTCTGCATTGAAAGGGGGCACACTATAGCTTGATTACTGAAGGCCCCTTTCACACTTTTGTGACCTCAAAGTCACGCAATTTTTTACAGCGTTTTTTGCCGCAAAGCAATGCCTATTACATTTTTCTGTTTGCGCCCTCCCAAAAATTTTGAGCACCAGCCACCTTTGATTACAATCGTTCTGTGAGACCAGAGAGAGCTGTGTGCTTGTAGATAGCTGTCTTATTTTTTGCGTTTTCACCATGGATCCTATCAGAGCATGTGTGAGAAAATGCTCCTGATGATGTTGTTGCTGTCTCCGAAGACAAAGTAAATTGCATGAGGACCAGAGTTCGTTGCTTCTGGACTCATTCATTGATTCAAGCAACAGCATGTGGTGAAATTTGTTTTTTTTTTTCAACATTTTTATATGTTCAAAAAGTATCAGAAATGTTTCCCCTTTTAAAAAATCTTATAAAAGCAAACGCACTTAAACGCAGTTTACCACGGTTACAAGCATTTGGCGCTTGAAATGCTGGTTAACTACACTCCTGAATGTGATGTTTCTGCTTTCAAACAATGCCTGTAACCTCAACCGCCTCTAAACTACTATATATAAACACATAAGATAACATAGATGAAAGTTCAGGAGCTGCTGAAAAAAAAAAAAATGCCCAACTGCTCCTAAACTTCAGTTTAGCAGCTGTAGTGTACATGAGGCCTAAGGCCAGCCATACACAGTTCGAGTCCCGGCTGGTTCAGCAGGCTGAATGTACCAACTTTATTGATCGATCAACTTGGGTACAACCAGCCTGCCGGATTCTCTTATGATTATTGCTAGTGGCTGCTATAGCGGCTAGCGATAATCACTGTCTAATCCCGGTGGGAATGGTTTTGTATCATGTATGGCCTGCAATCTTCATGTGTCTTCTCAACTAAACGTCTGGTAAGAAAACAAAAAACACACACACAGACACACAGTTAAAACAAGTTATTATTAAAGCGGAGTTCCACCCAAAAGTGGAACTTCCGCTTTAGGGAGTCCTGATCCCCCGACATGCCACATTTGGCATGTCATTTTTTGGGGGGGGAGCGGGTACCTAGTTTTGACAGGTACCCGCTCCCACTTCCGCTCGGAGCGCCGCGGCGTCCTGAACGGAAGTTCTCCTCTCCCCCTCCCTCCCTGCAATCTTCTGGGACACGTCAGAGGTCCCAGAAGAATGCCGGCCAATCACGGCGTGCAGCGCGACTCGCGCATGCGCAGTGGGTACCTGGCTGTGAAGCCACAAACTGTCACAGCCGGGTGCCCACAGCAGTGATGCCGGCGCCGAGGGAGAGGATCGAGGCTTCGGGCGGCCGCATCGCTGGACCGTTGGACAGGTGAGTAAATGGCTGGAACTCCGCTTTAAGGTTATAGAGTGATTATATAGAGGATCACTAACAATAAGGTAATAATTTAAAACATTGTCATGGAGATAAAATTATTATGACTACTAAAACGTTTGTTTTTTGTTTTTATTTAGTGCTCAACCTCCTCTCTTAGCACTTGCTTGTTGTTGTGGCAGTAGAAAGGTTGAGAGGGGTAGAATTTGCACCAATGTACTGATATCCTATTATCCTAAGAAGATAAGTTGATGCTGAAAACATCTGATCTCTGGTGGACTATTGAAGGCACAGTAGTTAGCTGAAAAATTAGGGTAAAAAGTTAATTTCTTGTTCTGCTGCCCCTTCTTAAAAACGTATTTTCACCTCATTGGTCCTAATAGTGTTCTGACTAGGGATGATCGAACGGTTCGGGTCCACCATCGGTTCGGCCCGAACATTGGGTGTTCGAGGTTCGGCCGAATTTAGAACTTTTTGCCCACAAAGTTCAGAATTCGGCAACCAGAACCGACCAAAATGCAATGCTTCAGGAAATGGGCTTTAACCACTTAAGCCCCGGAAGATTTTACCCCCTTCCTGACCAGGGGGTATTTTGCGATTCGGCACTGCGTGACTTTAACGGACAATTGCACGGTCATGCGACGCTGTACCTAAACGAATTTGGCGTCCTTTTTTTCCCACAAATAGAGCTTTCTTTTGGTGGTATTTGATCACCTGTGCGATTTTTTGATCACACGCTATAAACAAAAAAAGAGCGTCAATTTTGCAAAAATAACAATATTTTTCACATTTTTTTATATGAAATTCCCCCCAAAAAAATGTTAAAAATTTTTTAACATTTTCGGCCAATTTGTTTTATGCTACCTATGTTTGGTAAAAAAAATCGCAAAAAACTTAATTTTTTAACATTTTCGGCCAATTTGTTTTATGCTACCTATGTTTGGTAAAAAAAATCGCAAAAAACGTATTTTGATTGGTTTGCGCAAAAGTTATCGCGTTTACTAACAAAGGGAAAGATTTTTGTCATTTTTGTTGTTTTTTTTTTAACGCGTAATGGCGGCGATCTGCGATTTTTTTTGCGGTACTGCGACATTGGGGCGGACAGATCGGACCCTTGACTGACATTTGTGACACTTTTGGGGGTCCCAGTGACATTTCTACAGTAATCAGTGCTATACATATGCACTGTTACTGTAAAAATACACTGGTAGTAAAGGGGTTAACTTTATTTGGGAGGGAGGGGCTGTGTGTGTCCCTAGGGGCGTGCTTTCTACTGTGATTGGCTGTGGCTTCAGCTGTAAGGACACTGATCAACGGATCTACATACTAGATCCGTGTGATCAGTGTCTTTACAGCGAGGAGAATGACAGGTGGCTTGTTTACACAAGCTGCCTGACATTCTCCCTCTCCCCCGCCAATCGCCGAGTGACCGGCGGACATCGGGTCCGCTGGTCACACGCGCGGGGGGGGTCCGTGACCACACGGGAGAGGGAGCGCGCCGCCGGCGGCGCGCGCTCGCTCCCTAGACCCTCACAGGCAAGCGACGTAGACCTACGTTAGTTTGCCTGTGAGGGGCTGACCGCCGACGTAGATAGTCGTGCGGCGGTTGGCAAGTGGTTAAAACTATTGGACCAGAACCATTAGCAAAAGCCAATTGAGGGGGCAGGAGAATGCTAGGAATGTGATTGGAGTGACTAGGGGGTCCCTAGACCAATCATTAGTGAATACGCCCCCCAGTATATAAGATAGCCCCCGCCATATTCCTAGCATTGTTATACTGGACATGGAAGAGAGTGGAAGCAGTTCTGTTAATTTTACTTTAAAAGTGTCATTTAGCATTTATTAGTGTGAGGAAAGGGATATCTAGTGTAGTTAGAGTGCTCCTTTTAGACCCCCCCAGATACGAAATCACACAAAAAAAGTTCTTAAAAATTGTCATTTTTGATAAAAAAAGCCAATTATTGAAAAAATTAAAAAAAAAAAAGAGATTTTTTTTGATTTTTACTTTGGATTTCAGATCTGGGGGGTCTAAAAAGTGTACATGTGAAGTTTCAGCTCTGTAGCATGTCCAGAACCATAAAAAAAAGATTGTTTGTATTAGAACACTTTCAGCTCAGGGGGTTGGCTTCTCTTCTCGGTTTTCACACCTTGCTGGTTTAATAGCAGGCATTTTTTGGGTTCTTTGCAGTCAGGAAAAACATCTGAACTTGTGTATAGTGGTACTGTGCACAAGTTCTGATGTTTTGCCTGCCTCCAAAAACTCCCAAAAAATGCCAGCAAAAACACACCTGGGCATTTTTTTTTTGACGCTAGCTTTTTTTTGGCATTTTTTGGGGTTCTTTTGAGGCAGGCAAAACATCTGAACTTGTGTATAGTGGTATATATACACACATAATTATATGTATATAGACACCTAGCCATATATAGGTGTGATAGTAGCAGAAATATATTACTGTAAATGATTTCATTAGCGCAAGCATATATTTCTGCTACTATCACACCTATATATGTCTAGGTGTGTATATAAATATATGTATGTGTGTATATACACCACTATACACAAGTTCAGATGTTTTGCCTGCCTCAAAAGAACCCCAAAAAATGCCAAAAAAAACGCTAGCGTCAAAAAAAAAAAATGCTAAGGTGTGGTTTTGCTGGCATTTTTGGGGGGTTTTTGGAGGCAGGCAAAACATCAGAACTTGTGCACAGTACCACTATACACAAGTTCAGATGTTTTTCCTGACTGCAAAGAACCCAAAAAAATGCCTGCTATTAAACCGGCAAGGTGTGAAAACCGAGAAGAGAAGCCAACCCCCTGAGCTGAAAGTGTTCTAATACAAACAATCTTTTTTTTATGGTTCTGGACATGCTACAGAGCTAAAACTTCACATGTACACTTTTTAGACCCCCCAGATACGAAATCCAAAGTAAAAATCAAAAAATCTCTTTTTTTTTTTGAATTTTTCAATAATTGGCTTTTTTATCAAAAATGACAATTTTTAAGAACTTTTTTTTGTGTGATTAATAGTTAATGGGGCATGACCCAGAACCCTAGGGACTTTTTAGGGGCATTTATTGGGTTTTAGGGCTTAAAAATTGTGTTTTTTGATTATCGAAGTTCGGGTCCCATTGATTTCAATGGGGTTCTGAAATACGGGCCGAACTTTCGGGAAGTTCGGATGTTCTAGCCGAACCAAACTTTTCAAAAGTTTGATCATCCCTAGTTCTGACTATGCTGCCAGCACTCCTGCTACCTGTCCTTGGTTTAGGCAGACTTTATACTAAGATCAATAACAGTTTTATACACAGTGGATTCTGCCATGAAAATGTTGCTATGTAGCTGCACCCCTGGCAGGAACCTTTATCTCTGCAGTCTCTGGAATGGTGTTCACCTCAAATTATGTAAAGTAATACCCTCAGATTTATTTTCCATTTTCAAAATTAGCAGCAAGAAAGAAATTAAATTCAGAGAAATAAATTAGATATGTCTATGTTGGATATGTGGTACACTGTTAGTGTAATATATACCTGTACACTAGACATAACATGATTATCTGCCAATGAACGTGCTTCTGAAAAAAAGCAATAACTGGTCACCTCCCTTAAATGAAGATGATAAAGAAGACAATAAATGTTAAGCTAATATATTAAAAGGGAGGGTGATTTCTTTGAAGAACTATTGACATAAAGAACAACAAATTTACTTTGTCTAAATAACTTAGGATATCGCTAACGGAAGGGAAGATGGACGACATTCAAAGCCTTAACCTTTTAGAGTTCAAAGATTAATTGTGTAGCAACATTTGAAATTAGAGCCAGATAAATTACACTTGCTAAAGCTTGAGATTGATGAAGCTCTATCTGCTTAAAAGGTTACTTACTTTAGATCAGATGCTAGGATTCTGTTCTACATAAATTTGCTTTAGAAAGTCATTTCTTCAAGGAAGTGATTTAAACAGTGATTGACTAGGCCTAGTCTGCCTTTACTATATTGTAAGCACTGAAGTCAACAACAAAGCTTTGAACAAGGCTGCACATTTGACTCTTATAACAGATTAAAGTGCCTAATACAGTGTCTGTCAGGGCCTTGTTTATTTACAAGTGTTTGTTATTTAGAGGATAAGTCATGATATGAACTAATGTTCAGAAATACACTGTGTCACTAAATATTATGGTGATTTGATTGGTTTCCTCTTTCCCTTACCCATATCCTCTAACTTTCCTGGATTCCTCTGGACTGTTCGGGATTTTAACAAAATACTGGCATTCTGCTGATCTGTGTCCTGCACCCTGCTGCAGCTCTATGCAACTGAACTTCAAGCCCAGTGCATGGCAGTTCTGAAGTCTATGCATAGGATCTTACTCACAGCACAAATTCACTTGAAATTAAAACAATTTCAAATATCTATGGTGATGTCAACTCTTTTGCATAACAATGAGGATGGTTACAGGATTAATGTGGATGAGGATGAATGAGGATGGTTACAGGATTACCTGCATGTAGGCTTACGTGCCATGCCAGGACAAGGTCACCTAGAGCCCAGGGCAAACACCCCCTCCCCCCCCTTCAAAGATTATGAGCATTATGTGTCAGCAAAAATACCCCACAAAAGCAATGAGCACTATTCTGCATGCTTACCCCTATAAGTATAAATTCCCCTCCTCCCAGTACAAATCCGCTACCCTGCTGAAACCCCCCCTCTCAGGACAAATCTTTGCCTCCCCCCATCCTCCAAAACCCCCTCAGCTCAAAGGCTTGGCCCCCAAAAAAATTCAACCCTCCTAGCACAAATCCTCTTCTCCTGAAATTTTACCCCCTAGTACACATCTTGTCTACCCCACTTCAAATCCCCCCTCTTAGCACAAATGTGCCACAAATCCTCCCTCCTGTCAGATATCTTCTTCCCCCATCCCCCCTTCCACCCTTCCAACACAAATCCCCCTAAATCACCACAATTATGATCCTCCCCAAACTTTCCCTTCCTAGAACAATACTTACCTACTGCTGCCCTCCAAATTCCCCTGGCCAACTCAGATCCCCTCCCCCCCCCAATCTCCTTGTGTTGCCCCCCACCTCACATGATCCCACAGTGTCCAGAGAAGCTGCCACTCCTGCCCTACCCTTGTCCTAGCCCCGCTTACATGCTATTTACCATGTTGCTTTAGGTACTGCCCAATATTCAGTGCAATTTGGACCCACCTATTTCAGCTGCAAAGCATGCTGCATGTGTTCTCCAACTGGAAGTGTCCCTCTTTCTCAAGTTCAGAAGTTGGGAGGTATGCTCTTTTCATTTTAACTTACAAGTGAGTTACAAATTAGGAGAAAATACAGTGCTCAAAAATTAATAAAATGTACCATAAAAGCAGCACACAGCTATAGCAACCTAACAACCTAGTGCATATCACATTTTTTTCTACTTGATGTTGGTAGCAAGATGGTACAGGGCTGCCCTGATACATGATTAATAGGGGAAGTAATTTGTTTCCAATATTTTCACTGACACTAGTAATTTCTTTAGAGCACCATGCTTTATGCTTCCCCCACAAGTGACCCCCACCTCAATGGAAGTCCCCCACCCCAGTGTGTAAGTTATGCATTTATCTTGTCATTTATTTTGACAGACAGCCCAGCTGGTCAATGGTGTTCTCTAAAATATTATATTTGTCACCCAGACTTTTTAATTTTATTATAGACTGATTGGTTCCCTTTAATCAGGTTGTTTAGCAGTAAACATCATATTAATAGATGAATACATCCTCTTACACATAATTAATAAAGAGAAGGCGGTTTTAAGAGATTCTGTTTGTGCTAAGAACAGGCTGAGAAGAGTCTAGTGAACAGCCATAAGAGATTTACATTTCAGTATTGTGTTGTAACTCTGTGAGGGTGGACTTTGATGTTCATTTTTTTCTCTATGGACACATAAAAGCAGGCAAAAAGCCCTAAAATGCAAATTGGTGTGTGAAATAGCTCCTTACAAGCACTCCATTTGACACTGATCCCTAGTATCCTTATTGTTTTATGTCTTCTGGCCAGTCTTTTGATTCCTCTTCTTTTCCCAGACTTGGGCAGTCTTTGGGGATGGAGAGAACGGTTCTGATGTTATGACATATATATACATAGCAAATGTAGGGCACTGTGTTGGTATCCCCTCAGGGGGTGAGCCCATGAAGCCCTCCATTGACAGTAATGTTCTCAATCTAGGTTGAGTGACACTGTTCATTGGAAGACTAAATACCTCATGTGGCCTAATAAAAGTGTTGTGAAAGCTTAGGTTTGAAGGTGGGTAATGGAGCAGGGGGGCATTTTTTTATTGGCTTCATGGCAGACTTTATGTTTCTTTCAAGACAGGTGTACTTTAAATTGATTATCACAACACAGACACATGGCAAGCCTCTGGCTTTAAAACCCTCCACATAACTACTATTTTTTTAAGCTGAGATCCTATTTGATATGTCAAACTACTGTGAGTGCTCATTGAGTGTAAAACCGCTCACTCAAAAACAAAATGTTTTATTGTTCTGTGCAGTAAAAAAATATCTGCATTGGGTAAATAAATGCATTTTGAGGGATAGTTTAATCTGCTCGGTTAGGTTTTTCCCAGCTCTAGCCCACTCACATTTACACTAGACTCTTTTAAACCCTCTGTTATCCACCTACAGTAATACTTTGACATGTACTCTATGAACATGTACATGAACATGTAGGGATAGAATTTAAAAAAAAAAAAATTGAAAATAAGAATATTAATAAATAAGGCTGATGGTGACAAGGTTTAAATTTGGCGTAAGGCAGCTTGTTGAGTTAGATATTGGGAGGATATTGATAGTGCTTTTTTGAAGTTGTGTAAACAGCATTGCAATTGGTTGTAAGAACAGAGGAAGGGCATCATGACATGACATATTAATGACATCAGAGGACCCGTGACCGCTGAGGGGAAGAAGAGTCTGCAAGAGTGGAGGATCAGAAAAGTAAAATTGCCTCTAGACCTAAACAAGCATTTTAACCTTGTAGTGCAGCAACAGCTTTATTGCAAGGGGCTTTTTTAAGTGTGAGGGTTACATGCACTGGGAAGATTCTACCTATCTCATTCCTGAGAAGTTATCCTAATCTATAGGTCAGATTTCGCTATAAATCCCTAATTAGTTCTAAAGATGTCCAGCAGTTCATTAAAGCCCAAGATCAGGAAAATGTTTAAAATCCACCCTTGCTCTCCTCCCCCCTGATTTGCAAGAGTCAAACTGCTCATAAATCTAGAAGTAAGGGTTAAAAAGTAAGTACTTACCTTATTTTTTAGTACATTTACTCCAACAGACTCCCTCCATTCAGTGTCGCCAACCATCAGTATTTTTACTGGCAGGCAATAAAAAACGGGCACTTTTCTCCTGCCAGTAAATGCCAGTGACAGGAAAAGATTGGCACTAAAAAAATATGGCTGTGACGCTCATCTCAGAACTGTGAATTTGCATTGGGGGTCCAGAGCCAGCCGAGACCATCAGAGTGCCTGTTACAGTATGTTGGGGTGGCGCCAGCGAGGGGCGAGTCTGACAGAGGTGGTGCCTGAGTGTGTCGTGTGATGTCATGGTGCATGGGAGCCGAGCAGAGTGGCCGGAGCCTCGTGTGCGGGTCTGTGGGACAGGGACAAGGCAAGCTGGGACTGTCAGTGCTGTTTGGACTGGAGTGGACTGAAGGGACCATCTGGCATGGAGAGAGACTGTCACTGTGACTCCGGAGGAGATGTGTCCCGTCGGTGATCTGTGCTCTATGTGTCACTGTGAGAGTCAATTTCATGTGTGTGTGCCGCCCATTCTAATTTCTTGCCCTCCTGAGTCCTGTCCCTGAGCTACTTACTTACTATATCAAAAATAAAATAAGAATATCTACCTTAAATCACATTGCTAGTTGCATATTGTACAGTACTTTTTTTGTAGCCTAAATACTGAAATTTGCACTTAAAACTGTAATTTTGTAACTTTTGGAAATGCCAGTAAAAACTTGGCTGTGCCAGTAAATTTTGTGTGTCATGTCAGTAAATTTTAATCTGGTAAGTTGGAAACACTGACACTAGTCCGGATCCCCGTGGCTACTCTGTAAGCTGAGACCGCCTCTAGTCACACTCCAGCTTCCTCAGCATACAATACAGGATTAATGTACCCGTATTGTATGTGATAATGCCAAAGCTTTGCTCCAGTGGAACCAGCAGTAGCAGGGTTTAGGGTAAGTGATAGAGCTTTTTTAACTCACTCCCAGACGCAGCAAGTATTTAAGTTTTGTAGTGCTGGAGAACTCAATGCAAAGGTGGATTTTTTTCAATTTTCCTGGATTTGGGCTTTAACCCTCCTCTTATGTTAGGGTCAGAACTGACCTGTTTTCAGGTTTTGAATGTCTATAGGTATCACATAAATTTGTTTATTGCATCAAGATTTTTTTACTTTGTCAGGAACCTCTATTTAAACAATGTAATAGAAAAATAATCCTTTTCACTAAATTATAAAATACTGTGGTGAAAATTAAGACGTTCATGGTGTTAGGGTCAATTCTGACCCAGTTATAATATAGGATTTTAGGACACTAATAAGTGCCAAAACTGAAATCATAAACACTCTCTCTGCTTAGTAACACTGACAGCCAATCCCCTCTCAACCCTGTGAGCTGTAGTTAGGGAGGGGCCTATCTCTTTTCCTGCTTGTCTGCTTCTCTAAATAAAGTGAAGAAACATAGGACAAATTCATTTCAGAGTTGCTGACTTTATTTTACCATTTTTTAAATTTGAAAATGAGAGGTATGCTATCAAAAGAAAGGTCTAAGGGTCACACCAAAAATATTAAAACCAATCTTTTCAAGGATAAAGAAGCCTAACAAGGTAACCAAGAGGTAAGAAACAAATTTGATGATAAATAATTATTCAGAGGGTATTTTATGGCTGATTTAAAACACGGGTCAAAACTGACCCTAAACATCATGGATAGTAATGGAATTCTAACATAAGAGAAGGGTTAAGGACCTAGTTATCCATTAGAGTGGCTGTTAGGTCCATACATGGCAGAAAACATACACGATTAATGTAAGAAAACTCATTTTGTATCCTTGCATGATCCTAGAAAGTGTGAAATAATAAACACCCAGTGTGATGATCATGGAGTCCAAGCTGAGTGGGGAGAAAGAGGAAGTCATGTTTTATACAGTGTCATCCTCATTTTACCCCAATTCCTAAGTTTGTGAAAAAAATTCAAATCTGAAATTTGTGCTGAGGAACAAAGCGACAGATAGTAATGATAGTGCTCTGAAATGAGAGTACATATAATATAGATGGATGTGCTTTGTTCATGTTTCATTCTTGAGGTTTATAATCACTTTAAGATAGAATAAAGTTATTGTAAAGGTTCCTTTTTTTTTTTTTTTAATAACAAACATGTTATACTTACCTGCACTTTGCAAGGGTTTTGCACAGAGCAGCCCCAATCCTCCTCTTCTGAGTTGCCCCGGCATCACTTCTGCCTCCTCCTCTTCATCGGGTGCCCCCAAGGAGAGCCGCTTTTCATTGAGGCACCCGTGCGAGCACGATCCCGAGTCCTGCTGCTGTGTCCATTGACACAGACAGCAGGACTCGGTCCCGCTCCCGTGTCACTTGATTTGATTGACAGTAGCGGGAGCCAATGGCTCCTGCTGCTATCAATCCATCCAATGAGGACCAGAGACAGCAGCTGGAGCTACTGGGCTTGTTTTCGTCGCTGGAACGTTCAGGTTCAGGTAAGAAAAATAGGGGGTCTGGGGGGCAGCTGCAACCAAGAAGGTTTTTCCACCTAAATGCATAGAATGCATAGGCGTGCGCAGGGGGTGTGCTGGGTGTGCCTTGGCACACCCTAATCACACAGTGAGGTCAAGATTTTCCCTGCTGATATTTCACCAAAGCCCCCAACAGGGCTCCTAAAATACGAAAATAAAGTAATAAAAAAAAAAAACAAACAATTGACACTAGCTGCTACCCTTCTGATACGTCCATGTTGTAATACATTTTAAAATGTTTTTTTACATTTATTGTTAAGATTGTGTGTTTACACGCATATGTTGCTTTGGGGTGCACACCCTAATGCAATAGGCTGCACACACCTATGATAGAATGCATTATGGTGAAAAAACCTTGAGACTTTACAACTCCTTCAATGTTTGGATAAAACTTAACTTTAAATACTCCACTATACATGAGTCATTGAATAGTGCATTAAAACAAGAGCACTAGAGGATTGCCACTCTTATATGCAAAAATGGCCCGGGATTCTGAATCGCCCTATTACTTTACCTATGTGGAGAAAAATTTGGACTTCTGCCTTTAAGTCCTCTAGATGCGTGGCGCAGAGAGAGACTGCTCTAAAAGTCCTTCTGTTCTGGTACAGAACCCCGGTCCACCTCCAGAAAATGGATCCATCCTGCTCCGCAATGTGCTGACAGTGCAGGGTGGAATTGGGCACACTCTACCATATTTTTTGGCAATGTTCTGCTATACAACCTTTTTGGATGATGGTCATGTCCTTGATTTTGTCTGTTACAGGTTTGCATTTGCCGTTAGACCCAATACATTACTTGCTGGGACTTCAATTTTCCGGTGTCTCCAAATCGACTAAAAGATTGATTTACTTTTTTCTTTTGGCTGCTAAAAGGGCTATCCTGCTCTGTTGGCTTCAACAAACGCCTCCGGATAAGCCTCTTTTTTTACGCTTGCTCTCGGAGATTCGGGGGATGGAATTCCTCACGGCAACTGTTCATGACGAGCTAGCGAAATTCAATACTGTTTGGGATGATTGGGACTTTTATTCCTCTGATTCTGCATGATGCCTGTTTATCTCCCCATTTATGTCTTTGTTTTATTTATTTATTTATTTTTTCTTCTCTCTTTCCATTTGCTAATTTGCAGTACTGTGTGATACATTGGACATTGTTCTCTAAAATTGTCAACTTATCCTTTCTTTGTTCTTTTTATGGGGGCATCATCCCCCTAGTTTGTTGGTTATATTTGTTATGTATTTCTCTTTCAAATAAAAATATAATTTAAATTAAAACAAGAGCAATTACAAGTACAAATTCAAATTTAAGACAAAAAATAAAAATGTTGCTTACAAACCTAAAGACCAGCATGTAAAGGAGAATTTTTAGAACAAACAAAGAGGAAAAGCCGCTCAGGTGCAAATTCAGGGCCTGGTGCAAGTCGGATCCGCCCTCCAAACACAGAAATTTTCCAAAGATAAAGACTGCACTCAAGGTAGTAAGATGAAAACAAATGAACAAATGAAAAGGTGTGTGGTTATAAGTAAGCGATCTACAGCATCGTGAAACGCGTCAACCCGACACGTCTGTTTGTGCACTGTCTGTCTGCTTCATTCATAAAGAATAAAGGAGTTCATTTGTTTTCATCTTACTACCTTGAGTGCGGTCTTTATCTTTGGAAAATTTCTAAGGAGAATTTTTAGCACTAGTCTTATTATTTATGTCAGGTTTGCATTCCGACAACAACTTAGACTGATAACTTAACCACATAACGACCGCCCGCCGCAGTTTTACTGCGGCAGGCAGCCGCTCCTGGGCAAAGTGATGTAGTACTACGTCGCTCACCAAGGAGGCTGTAGGGGGCAAGCGCGTGCTGCCGACGCCGGCGCGCTCCCGCCCCTGTTCATTCCCTGGGGAGCCAGCGCGTGTGACCAGCAGCTCCAATGGCCGCCGGTCACTCACGCTCTCCCGCAGCAGAGGGAGAAAGACAGATGGCTGATGTAAACACAGCCGTCTGTCATTCTCCCTGAAGTAATGACAGAGGCTATGTGATCCTGCTATGTAGGATCGCATGTCTCTGTGATTACTTCACAAGCCACGCCCCTTGACAGTTAGAATCACGCTCCTAGCGACACACTTAACCCCTTGATCACCAGTAAAGTTAACCCCTTCCCTGCCAGTGTCATTTTTACAGTAACAGTGCATATTTATAGCACTGATTATTTTATTTTTATTTATTTATTTCAGGTACTTATATAGCGCTGTCAATTTACACAGCGCTTTACATATACATTGTACATTCACATCAGTCCCTGCCCTCAAGGAGCTTACAATCTAAGGTCCCTAACTCACATACATACACAGTAGGGCCAATTTTTTTTTTCTTTATACAGGATCCAATTAACCTACCAGCATGTCTTTGGAGTGTGGGAGGAAACCGGAGTACCCGGAGGAAACCCATGCAGGCACAGGGGGAAAATGCAAACTCCAGGCAGGTAGTGTCAGTAATGTCACTGGTACCCCCAAAAGTGTCAAAAATGGCAGTTAGGGGTCCGATCTGTCCGCCGCAAAGTCGCAGTCCCGCAAAAAAAAATCGCAGATTGCTGCCATTACTAAAAAAAAAAACAATAAAAATGACATAAATCTTTCCCGTAGTTAGTAAACGCAATAACTTTTGCGCAACCAATCAAAATATGCTTATTGCGATTTTTTTTTTCCAAAAATATGTAGCAGAAAACAAATTAGCCTAAAATGTTAAAAAAATGTTGATTTTTACATTTTTTTGAGAATTTCATATAAATAAAATGGGAAAATATTGTTATTTTTTCAAAATTGTTGCTCTTTTTTTGTTTATAGCGCAAAAAATATCGCACAGGTGATCAAATACCACCAAGAGAAATCTCTGTTTGTGGGAAAAAAAGGATGTCAATTTCGTTTGGGTACAGCGTCGTACGACTGCGCAATTGTCTGTTAAAGTCACACAGTGCCGAATCACAAAATAGGGCCTGGTCTTTGAGCAGCCAAATCCGCCTGTCTGAAAGTGGTTACGTTTCTGCCAACAAGAGAAAGGAACATCAAACTATACAAATGGCTGATTATGACCATTTTAAATTGCATGTCTGTCTTTTTAACACATTAAATGATAAAAATGTATAAAACGTGCCTTTAATGGGATATTTGTTCATTGCAATGCCCCCTTGTGAGGGGTCCTTCTGCTGTCACTATTATTTGTATGGTTCTTAAAAACATTTATTAAAAAACTTATACCAAAAACTGCAGTGTATTTGTTGCTGATGATGACTGCCTGATTCTGCCTGAAAGCGAAATCTTGTGAAATGTATTATAGAGAATAGCAGAACTGCTACGTTTAGCAGTGTATATCAGGTGATAACCCTGTGAACTGCCTCTGGCGTACACAGGCAAAGCAGCTCCGCTTGGACAAACTAAAAAATATATATTTAACCAGTTACAGCCTTAGGGATGCACTAAAGGAAGAAAAGTTTACTAAGATTTTACAGCTGAATGGAGAGTGACTAACATATTCATACGTTTATTGTTTCCACAGTGTATGAACAACTTTTATAAGTAATAAACCTTCTAATTAAATTATGTGCAGAAATCTGCAAGCATCTCTTACTGAAACAATTACAATAATTGTAGTTGAAAAAATTAGACTGGAGGGAAATATAAATGCAGCGTCAAAAGTCGTGCATTTATAGTATACTACCAACACCTACAGTGGCCAAATGAAGAGTGACAACACCAAAGCTCAAGAATTATTTGGCATGGGGCAAAGCTTTCCCAGGAAGTAGTAATGGAAACCAGGGAGTAGCACAGTTATCAACCTGACAAACAGAGGTGTGATTCACACAAATTACTGCCCAATAATTACAGATACTTAACTTGATTGATGTTGGACTTACACTGTCGGATATTGTTTATTTTTTTCATACAGGACTTTCTAAGTGTGTGTGTATTTGTGTTTATGTACTTTACATTTTTATTGTGAATGAGTAACAAAGGGTGTCATGTTGTTTTCAGTGGGTTACCCCTTAATATCCATAGCAGACCCCTATCTAGGATAAAGGTATGGTATGGTTTTGGGGCGATCCCATATGGGTTTTTTTTTTACAAAAAAAAAAACTGTCTGGGAAATGTAATTTAGCAGAACATTTTTAGTTTTTCATTTCTAAATGTCACTTTACATCCTACAGGAGTGCCATTTAACGTGAACCTAATTCAAAGTGGTTGTAAAGGCTGAATTCTATCTCTGTGTGCTGCCCCCCCCCCCATCAAATTTTCACCTGAGCACCCTCTCGATCCAGCAATGTGCACGATAGCCTGAGCTGTCCTGGGACGCCCTCTCCTCAGTGTCCGAGACAGCAGTGAGCCAATGAGTAGGGAACAGGGGCTGGGGCCAAGTCTATGTGTCTTATGGACGCAAAGAGCATGGCTCGGGAGTGAGCACGCACCGGTGTCCCAATAGCAAGCAGCTGGTCAAGGGGGAGAAGGCAGGAGCATCTGTGGGGGACCTGAGAAGAAGAGGAGTGGGCTGCTCTGTGCAAAACCATTGCACAGCGCAGGTAGGTATAACATGTTTGTTATTTTTTTTTTTTTTAAGCAGAACCATTAATAGAAACATAGAAACATAGAATGTGTCGGCAGATAAGAACCATTTGGCCCATCTAGTCTGCCCAATATATCTGAATCCTATGAATAGTCCTTGGCCCTATCTTATATGAAGGATAGCCTTATGCCTATCCCATGCATGCTTAAACTCCTTCACTGTATTTGCAGCTACCACTTCTGCAGGAAGGTTATTCCATGCATCCACTACTCTCTCAGTAAAGTAATACTTCCTCATATTACTTTTAAACCTTTGCCCCTCTAGTTTAAAAGGGTGTCCTCTTGTGGTAGTATTTCTTCTTTTAAATATGCTCTCCTCCTTTACCGAGTTGATTCCCTTTATGTATTTAAAGGTTTCTATCATATCCCCTCTGTCTCTTCTTTCTTCCAAGCTATACATGTTAAGGTCCTTTAACCTTTCCTGGTAAGTTTTTTCCTGTAATCCATGTACTAGTTTAGTAGCTCTTCTCTGAACTCTCTCTAGAGTATCTATATCCTTCTGGAGATATGGCCTCCAGTACTGCGCACAATACTCCAAGTGAGGTCTCACCAGTGTTCTGTACAGCGGCATAAGCACTTCCCTCTTTCTACTGCTTATACCTCTCCCTATACATCCAAGCATTCTGCTGGCATTTCGTGCTGCTCTATTACATTGTCCTCCCACCTTTAAGTCTTCTGAAATAATTACTCCTAAATCCCTTTCCTCAGATACTGAGGTCAGGACTGTGTCAAATATTCTATATTCTGCCCTTGGGTTTTTACGCCCCAGTGCATTAATACCACTTTAACCACTTGCTGACCGTCCCATGCAGATTTACTGTGACAGGGTGGCTCGGCTGCACATAATCACGTAGATCTACGTGATTATGTGCACACGGTCTTGGTGGCACCTGCACCGCGCTCCCGCTGTGATTAGACGCAGCAGGAAGCAAACCATGGGAGGAGTGGGCTCAATCCCCGTCGGCCTCATGCAATCTTCGGCAATACAGGAGAGCTGTCTGTAGGGAGGCATATTGGACAGTGGGAGGAAACCTGACAAATGAGTGCACACACGTTTGATACAGCCCTGGTGATTTGGCAGAAGAAAAGTGCTTCGGTGCATGCTGGGATACTGTAAAAAAGCCAGGAGCACATGTGCTCAGGGTCTTTTCGGGGGGATATCTGAGGGCGGGGATGGCTGTCTCCTCCTCTGTAGAGGTGTCATGTGGCCTGAGGTAGTCGACCTGAGGACCTGGAGAGTGCTTGTGAGAAACTGAACCCAGAGGTCAGGTGAAGCTGACTGAAAGGGGAGACACTGGAGGATCTGATTCTGAAGTACAGTGAGTACCGATCTGTTTCAAGGGGCCTGACCTGAGGGGGGCCACCCCTGCAGCTAGAAGAGTCAATGGATGGGTGTCAGTAAAGGGGATGCTAGTGAGTGTCCCGAAGACAATGTATATTCACCAAGTCTGTTGCTGGAGAGAAAAGAGCAAGGAGACTTAACCCTTTCCATACATGTTGCAGTATGGATTAAGCAGTGCAGCTGCTTCCACAAGAAACCTGGTGAGGCCAAGTGAGAGTTGTCCTTATCCATTGTGAATAGTTACAATTGGAGTATCCCACTATTCCCTTCTTCCATCCAAGTTCCAAAATAAACACTAAAAACCAATACCCTTGGACTATTTATTGTGTTATTAGCCATCAGGAGTAAAGAGGGATTTGTGAACTGTTCCCTAAGTGACTGTGTGCCTGTAATCAGAGGAGGCCCAACAAGTCATCATACAACAAGCCCTATGGGGACAGTGCTACATGAAAATACTCTGTAGCTGGCTGTGGATTAATCAGTGGGAGACCTGGGCACAATTATTCAATTGGCTCCTGCAGGGGTAGCGCAACAGGATGAATAATATATGTTGCTGTATGCAGAGGTCCAAAATTAGTGGTCCACTTTGTAAAGTACAAAAAAGGGTTGTGAAAGTGTCAGGAGACAAATCACGTTATTAGAAATTATATACTGCAGGAAAATGTACAACAAAACATGGATTGCAATAATATGCCATGAGCACTGCTGTAAATATTTTGTCTGCTCCGCAATCAAAATCCTTAAAAGTGATTCTCAAGTCAGCCATAGTGCAGCTTCACATGAAGGACAGTCACTATGATTTTAATAGAATTCAGACCATCAATTACAAGAAGAATTGAAGATTCAGTGTTAGGTCTCTTTCACACGGCCGCTCCGGTTTTATTCTCCGCTGCGGGACTTTTTGTTTCACGGAGCGGATGACATCTGTGTCATCCGCTCTGTATGTCCGCATATCATCCCATCCGTTTGCGGATGATATGCGGACATAATGTAAGTCTATGGGCATTGCGGATGTCAGCGGATGACACCGCTGACATCCGATTTTCCGGAACAGAACTGAAAGGAAGAAAATCGGATGTCAGCGGATGGTATTCCGCTGACATCCTCAATGCCATTGACTTACATTATGTCCGTAAATCATCCGAAAAAAAATAGGATGATTTGCGGACATACGGAGCACCCGTGTGAAAGGGCCCTAAGGTGGACCTTACATGAAGATTCAGTGTAAGGTGGACTCTTACTAGATAGTCAGATAACTCTCAGGGAACAATGTACTAGGGAACGTTTGACTGCCCTTGAATAAAGTGTACCTAGGTGGTCCAAATTGGTCTGAAGATCACAGGAACCATGCTTGGAATTTTTGGCTCTATTTTGGTTACACTATGGCAAAAAAAAAAAGTTGGATATCTGATCTCTTGTGAGGCAAATATACAGTGAAAGTCATTTTGTGGTCATGAACAAGTTGTTAAGGTTTTAGGCTAAACATTGTTTTATGTTGTTGTATCACTTTACAAGGAAGCTTTCCGTGATGTCCTTCTTTAATCAATGGGAGCTTTGTTTTATTAGCCAAGCTGCCTAGCGGAATGCATGTAAGGAAGTGTAGTTTTCCTCATTCGGAACGTGGATTTTCAGCCAGGAATTTGGCAGTTACCATAGATCACAGAAGAATGATGTTCTTGTGTGTGAGGTTTATTACCTATTATTGTGTGCACCCTCTCTGTTTGGCTTGTTTCATGACAGAAAATTGTCACGTTCTCCTATCACTCAATTGTTCCTTTTATTTTTTATTGCTGCTAATTTGTTTTGCACGTGGCTAACTGAGAGATGCTAAAACTGAAGCCAAGAATTAAACAATTCCCTTGTGTGAAACTATGGCTGTTCTATAGAAAAGTATGGTATTGGATGGGAATTAGCCAAAGATTTACATAGACATAAAGAAATCACCTCACAAACTGAAGAGTATGGCTTTATTCTTAATAAAAAAAAATCTGTGAAAATTTAGTGTTAAGTCATTTTTAATAAGTTTTGGCAAAAAAAGAAAAAAATTCATTTTTTTGCAAAACTGTAAATCAAAACTAGCAATATCCTACCATACACCATTATTTGAATATGTTAATAGTATGTGTAATTATAATTGTTTCTGTATATCTTAAAGTGATAATAAATGTTTATTGTTTTTTTCTTAAAAAAAAAAACCTTTTATACTTACCTGCTCTGTGCAGTGGTTTTGCACAGAGAAGCCCTGATCCTCCTCTTCTCGGGTCCTTCGTCGGCGCTCCAGGCCCCTCTTTCCTGCCGAGTGCCCCCCGGCAAACAGCTTGTTATGGGGGCACCGGATCAGGCTCACTCCCGAGCCGCTACTCTGTGTACACAGAGCACAGCTTGCCCCACCCCCCGCTCTCTCCATATTGGCACATTGGCTGTGATTGACAACTGGAGCTAAGGGCTACCATTGCTGTCTCAGCCAATGAGGAGGGAGAGACCTGGTAGACCCAAGACTATCGTGCACATCGCTGAATCGAGATGCAATATAGATGTTGCAGCTTGCAAGCGGTTTACCAGGGTTATGACTAAAACTATCAGCCATAACCCCGATATTTTTTTTTTAACCGGCAATTCTCTTTTTCATGAAAGTGGTCCAAGCAGCTAAATAGCCGCTGGATCGCTTTCAGAATCAGCTGTAGGAGTTGCTCCCCATCACTTGCTGGGCTTACCGTTCTTACAGGTGAACCTGAGAAATGGTTCAACAGTTTGCGCAGCTGGTTGTAGAGGTGAACAGAGACCAGATCATCTCTGATAACCTTTCTAGGAGGACCAGAGCAATGTTATGACGTCACTTTGAATCTAGGGAAAAAGTAAAAAAAAAATTTTTCTAAAAAGCAAAAGATCACATTTTTTTTAATCTTTTGCTTTCAAAGGTAGAGGGGAGATTTGGGGTCTTATAGACCCCAGATCTCTCTATAAAGAAGAACTGTCATTCCTTATTTCCATCACAAGGGACGTTTACATTCCTTGTAATAGGAAAAATAGTGATCCAAAAAAAAGAAAGGGACAGTGTAAAAATGAAAAATAAAATAAATAAGAAAACAATTTCTAAAGCGCCCCCGTCCCTCTGTGCTCGCACGCAGAAGCAAACACATATGCAGATGGTGTTTGTACCACATCTGTGAGGTATCGCCAAGAACATTAGAGCAAAAGCTATAAATCTAGCACTAGACCACCTCTGTAACTCTAAGCAGGTAACCAGTAAAAATGCTTAACCACTTGCCGACTGCCGCCCGACGGCATATACGGCGGCAGTCAGCCCCTCACAGGCAAAGTGACGTAGGGGTACGTCACTAGCCTGTAAGGCTCTGGGGAGCGAGCGCGCGCCTCCAGATGCGCGCTCCCACTCCCGCTCAGTCACGGACCCCCGCCGGGCACCCGCGATCATCTGTTACACCGGGAGAAAGGCAGGCAGCTAATGTAAACAAGCCGCCTGTCATTCTCCCCTGTGTAAGAATAGTGATCATACAGTTCTGCTATGTAGGACCGTTGATCACTGTTCTTACACCTCAAGCCACAGCCAATCACAGTTAGAAGCACGCCCCTAGTGACACACTTAACCCCTCCCTCTCAAAAAATCTTAGTGTTCTTGATAGTATTGTATATTGGCAATAGTTGTTTAAATGCTGTGGTACTTGTAATAAATTTTGTATGGTACACATTGGTAATTAGTTCAACTTTCGCAGGATTAAAGTTAAAGCTTGTTTGTCTGTACTTCTCCTGTGAATCACAGGAGTACAGATCATTCTGCACTCCTGTGGCCCGTTTTCAGCAGAGAGCGGGCTAAAATCTGCTCTCTGCTTACGTCACAGAGCCAGTCCAGGATCGGATGTCATCCTGACCATGGAGTCGGCATCCGCCCACATGCCTGGACCGGCAGCAATCCACTGAGAGCCTGAGCCGGCCGCTTCCGCCCCTTTCACAGCCCAGTGCTCCAGTGCTCCAGTGAGCTAGGAGGGGTAGAGCAGAGAACTACTGACTGACAGTCAACAGCTCTCTGCTCAGGGAGCTGTGAGAACCCAGTGATCAGCGGTAATAGATCACTTGGTTCTCAGTGTTAGAGGCACCGGGGGATAGATGTAACATCAGTATGATGTATCAGTATGATTCTAAAATGTAATAAAAAACATACATCTCTTTTAACCACTTTGGGACCGCTCACTGTGCTGCTACTGCGGCACAGTGGCAGCCCTGGGTCCAGCGACGTAGACCTACGTCGCTGGACTCCTAGATGTCAGGGCTGCAACTGTTTAGACACAGCGGTAGTCGGCCTGGAGGAGAAGAGGCGGCGATCACCGTCTCTCTTCCCCGATCATCGGGGAAAGTGTGTAAACAAAGCAGGCAGATCTTCTCTGTGACAGACAGGGAGAGACCACAGGATTCAGCATAGCTGAACCTGCGATCTCTGTCTCTGTCACAGAACCCCCTCCCCCCACACATGTCAGTAAGCATGAGGCATACATTTAACCCCTTGATCACCAACAGTGTTAACCCCTTCCCTGGCAGTGTCATTATTACAGTAACAGTGCATATTTTTAGCACTGATTACTGCAGTAATGTCACTGGTCCCCCCAAAAGTGTCAAAAATGTCAGTTGGGGTCCGATCTGTCCGCCGCAATGTCACAGTCCCACAAAAAATCACAGATCACAGATCACTAGTAAAAAAAAAAAAAAACAATAAAAATGACAAATCTTTCCCGTAGTTAGTAAACGCAATAACTTTTGCGCAAACCAGTCAAAATACGCTTATTGTGATTTTTTTTTACAATAAACAAGTAGCAGAAAACTAATTGGCCTAAAATGTTAAAAAATTTAGATTTTTACATTTTTTTGGGGGAATGTTATATATCAGAATGTGAAAAATATTGGTTTTTTTTTTTCAAAATTGTGGCTCCTTTTTCAAAAGTTAAAAATCGCACAGGTGATCAAATACCACCAAACGAAAGCTCTATTTGTGGGGAAAAAAAGGACATAAATTTAATTTGGGTACAGCTTTGCACAACCGTGCAATTGTCCGTTAAAATAACGCAGTGCCGAATCGCAAAATATGGCCTGGTCAGGAAGGGGGTAAAATCTTCTGGTCTTAAAGTGGATTAAAATATGCTCATTGAGAATTCTGTTGTCAAAGACATGTAGCTAAATACATTTTGGCTTAAATATATGACAAAAATTGAATATATTGGATATTTTTTAACAGTCAAATTAGAAAATGTAAATTTTTCACAAAATTTTCGCTAATTTTTTATTAATATCGCAAAATATAAAAAGCGCAGAGGTTATCAAATACCACCAAAAGAAAGCTCTGTTTGTAGGGAAAAAGGACGTACATTTCGTTTGGGTACAGCATTGCAGGAGTGTGCAATTGTCAGTTAAAGTCACGCAGTGCCAAGTTGAAAAAAGTGGCCTGGTCATTGAGCGGCAAAATCTTCCGTTCTTAAAGTGGTTAAAAAGTAAACCTATGGACCAGTGTCAAACTTATATTTTACTGAAATCTTACTTATGATAATATATACACAAGATATGATCTGTTTGTCGGTTATTTGTGCAATTTAGTTTAGTCCATAAATCACCAATAGTAAGCTTATTTCCCAGACATTTCTTTATTAGATTTACAGTAGAATCCCTGGCACTGAAAAACCTTTGCATTAAGACAAAGAATATTTAGGCATATTTTATCCACCTCATCCTCCAGTATTGGCCCACTGCCGATACCATGTGCTCACTGGGACCAATCACAGCAGATCACATGACAATTCTAAATAATGAATGCCTATAAATTCATGCCATTCATTGTGTACAATTGTGTTGCTAGCTGTTATTGGTCACAATGATAACAAGGTACAGACAAGGCCAATCACAGCCCATCTATACCATGTGATTAGCTGTGGCCAATCAATGCTCATCACAACAATACACACTGAATAAATCAATTTAATTCAGTAAAAATGGTTGCTTATACCAGTGAAATTCACTGGTATTAGAAATTATAATGTGTAAAAAAAAAAAATATTCTGATCACTTCCCTAGAGTAGTGCAGTGTTACTATGGTAACACTGTATTGCTCTGGTCACAGTGTGTTAAACAAAATCATAAAAAATAAAAAACATTGAAGAAAAAATTGTCTACAAGGACACAAGATGATGGGGCGGAGCCTGACATCCAGAAAAAAAGGTCCCTCAGACCTGAGGAGATTCAGCTGCTTACAGAAGTTGTCCACCCACCCACCCACTCTGTGATGTTTTGTCTCAGCTTTATTGGTGATTTTGACCTTGCTAGCAATTAATGTTGTTTTAATGGGCTATTCCCTCAAGTTAAAGACTGGGGTCAGTTTAATGCCTGTCTGGCACTTATGGTAAGGACAGGCCTCTTAGACTATGTCAGTTTATGGTTTATGTGTGCTCACAGTATTACTGTGACAGGCGTTGGTTATTTTTTACATGAAAAGTTCAATTAAGCTGTGACCTTGCCCCTTTTCCAACGTAATCAGCTTCCGTGTCATTTGTGGGCAAGGTACAGTATATGTTTGCTAACCACTTAAGCCCCGGAGGATTTGGCTGCTAAAAGACCAGGGGGTATTTTGCGATTCGGCACTGCGTGACTTTAACGGACAATTGCGCGGCCGTGCGACGCTGTACCTAAACAAATTTGACGTCCTTTTTTTCCCCACAAACAGAGCTTTCTTTTGGTGGTATTTGATCACCTGTGCAATTTTTTGATCACGCGCTATAAACAAAAAAAATAGCGTCAATTTTGCAAAAATAACAATATTTTTCACATTTTTTTATATGAAATTCCCCAAAAAAAAAAGTAAAAATCAAAATTTTTTAATATTTTCGGCCAGTTTGTTTTATGCTACATATGTTTGGTAAAAAAAAAATCGCAAAAAGCGTATTTTGATTGGATTGCGCAAAAGTTATCGTGTTTACTAACAAAGGGAAAGATTTTTGTCATTTTTGTTGTTTTTTTTTTTAACGCGTAATGGCGGCGATCTGCGTTTTTTTTGCGGTACTGCGACATTGGGGCGGACAGATCGGACCCTTGACTGACATTTTTGACACTTTTGGGGTTACCAGTGACATTTCTACAGTAATCAGTGCTATATATATGCACTGTTACTGTAAAATTACACTGGCAGTGAAGGGGTTAACTTTATTTGAGAGGGAGGGGCTGTGTGTGTCCCTAGGGGCGTGATTCTAACTGTGATTGGCTGTGGCTTGAGCTGTAGGAACACTGATCAACGGTCCTACATAGTAGAACCGTATGATCGGTGTTTCTACACAGGGGAGAATGACAGGCAGCTTGTTTACACAAGCCGCCTGCCTTTCTCCCTCTCCCCCGGCGATCGCAGAGTGAGCGGCGGACATCGGGTCCGCCGGTCACATGCGCGGGGGGGTCCGTGACCTCGCGGGAGCGCTCCGCCGGCGGCGCGCGCTCGCTCCCCAGAGCCTCACAGGCTAGTGACGTATATATACGTCACTTTGCCTGTGAGGGGCTGACCGCCGCAGTATATCTACTTGCGGCGGTCGGCAAGCGGTTAATTGGTTGTATGAGCATATGCTTCTCAGCAGTCATTCCCTAGAAACAGAAAACCACTTCCACACACAACCATGCCTAGGCACATTGTGTTTTTTGGCATCAAAACTATGACATAATCAGTGACATATCCCATTCACTCCTGCCTCTGATTACCGAATTACTGATGGTGCCATTAGGAGACCAGGTCTAAGAGCAGGAATGGCCCCCTAATGATAGCTTACATCTCTTCTACAAAGTGACTGCCCTACAATCACATTGTGCATTTCGGGCCTTAAAGCTAGCCATAGGCTGATGGAAATGTGGCCTGCTCAGCAGTCCCTGCTTGTGTGTGACAGTCCCGGCTTAACAAAAGTTGATCTCTTAAATGAATTCTGTCTCAGAGACATGCTGGAAAATATTTATTGATTAGTAGGTCTTGCTGTCGGATTACAATGTCCCACCAAGGGGGAGTCCATTCCTCCATCCGTCTCGTGAGGTGTCTGGCTGAACATAAAATAAACGAAGGGGTTGATATACTAAAACTGGAGAGTGCAAAATCTTGGGCAGAACTGCATAGAAACCAATCAGCTTTGATTTTTTTTTTTGTCAGAGCCTAATTGAACAAGCTGAAGTTAGAAGCTGCACCAGATTTTGAAGTCTCCAATTGTAGTAAATCAACCTCTAACGCTAGCCATAATTATACAGTGTACCTATTCAATTTTCTTTAGATTTACCTTCAACTATGTAGTGCAAGGGCCTGGCTGATGGCATACAAATTGAAAGTGTTTAGGTTTGACCTCATATTATATAATTTTGGTAAATCTAAAGAAAATTGTACAATATGTGGCCAGCGTAACTGTCCATGGCCAGCTTTAGCAAAAGAGCAGCTGCAAATTGCTTACTATAAATATTGTGTCATTCACAACTGACTTGTCTGACACAAGAGAAAACTGTGATTTTTAGCTTTAGATAGAATGGTGAGGGGTTAGAAACCCTGTCATATTTTTATTGCTGTCTGTGCCCCTCTGAAAATGACCCCCCCCCATTTGTTGTAATGATTAATGTTATTTATACAAAAATGAAGGGAAATGCAACATTTTCAAGCTGTCACCAGATCAAGAAGTTTGTTTTGTTGACAACAGTATCAGAGGAGAATTTCCCCCACATTGGGGAGATTTCATCTCACTAAGGCCCCTTTCACACTTGCTGCTCTGTCGGTGGACTCCGTTTTTCTCAGCGGGGGATCGATCCACTGATCCCCCGCTGAGCAGGCAGATGTTAGCTCTGTCTCTGTGCTGTGGGCAGAGACAGAGCTGTCAGGTCCCCGCTGTTCTCTATCGGGGAATCGGATGAGAACAGATCGCCTGTCCTTTCTCCTCCGATCCGCCAGACGGATGGAAAATAGGGTTTCCATCCATCCGGATTTGACGGGTAGGATCGGAAGTCAGCGGACATGTCTCCGCTGACATCCGATGCCCCATACAGATGCATGGGGCATCCATTCAGATCCGCCTGAAAAACTGACAGGTGGATCTGAACGGTCCGCAAGTGTAAAAGGGGCCTTACTGTTGCATCTCTGGAACTGCTCTCTCCCAAACTCTATCGAAAACTACAAAAAATTGGGCTCTACATACACTCAAAAAATAAGGTTAGCTAAAACTAAATTTGCTTAAGAACTGGTTCACATACAGGCGACCCGACTTCCCGGGGCGACCTGTGAAGTCGCGGTGCACAGCTCGCATCGCGACCTCGGAGCGGCATGCACGGACTTCATATCATTGAAGTCAATGCAGGTCGCTCCAGGTCGCCCCAAAGTAGTACAGGACCCTTTTTCTAAGTCGGAGCGAGGGTCCTGTGCCAATCTATGGCAGGTGATCCACCGCGACTTGTCAGGCGACCAGTTCGCCTGACAAGTCGCCCCAGTGTGAACAGGGTCTTAATATAATTATATTTAGTAAATAATTGCTATAGCATTGCTTATCTTTATTCACATTTCTAAGTATATATACTCATGAAGTATAACTATTGCATAGTGTTTTACATAAACATAAATGAGAACGCTTAAAACAGTTAGGTCACAAAAAGTAAGAGTGGATGACTGCTAGGAGCTATCAGTGCTGCAGGATGCATTAGAGCAGTTCCATATCATCTGTGGAATTTATTAAGTGACTGTGGTGACCTTTAAGGTAGAAATAACAGGTGGAGGTTACTGGAAATAGATGAGTTTCAATCACAGCGAATGATTATTACAGAGGAGCCTGTTAGAGTAGGCGTCTGTATGTGAGCGATTTCTGGCTGTGCATGATTGACTGACTCGACGTCTTAACTGAAAATGGTCATTGAGTGGGTGCAGGTCTTAATATGATTACAGTGCTGTGTGACTCAGTATGACATATGGTGTAAAATTGGGTTCTGTATAGTAGCTCACTTACCTTTGTTTAAAACACAGAGGTTTGCTGCTTGATGAACAGTAGAAGGTTATTGCAAAGACTACAGATATTTACATACTGTACATTTGACATAGGCAGTGTGAGGTGAGCATTTCCTTCGAGCTGTTGAATCTGCTAGTAATTTTGCCTTCCTTGACTCCTCCCTCTCTCCTTCAACAACCTGTCAATTACATTTTTTAGGTAAAACCTTTCAATTTCATTACATGCCTTATTCTGGACCTGGTGATATCATCACTGGATCCCTGTACTTCTCTATGAAATCCAAGAAGCCTATTTTTATGGCTGGTGGGAGGAGCTGCAAGACTGCTCTGCATAATGAAAACATCAGAGCACCCTGCTTCAGTACTTCTCTCAAAAGCCCTCAGCCCTTGGTGTCAGTCGTTGGCCCCTTTCCTACGAGCTTTTTGATAAGGTCCACCTGTCAGTTTTTTAGGGAGACCCAGAACAGAACCTGCATGCATGTCTACAGGCAGACTGATGTAAAGAGACTTGTGTCCATTTACATCTACCTACCTCCAGATCTACCCAGTCCAAAAAAAAAAAAAACAGTAAGGGCTCTTTCACACGGGCGTTCCGATCAGATCCGCCTGTCAGTTTTTTAGGCGGATCTGATCGGATGCCCATTCAGCCCTATGGAGCAGCGGATGTCAGCGGTGACATGTCCGCTGACACCCGCTGCCATCCGCATCCGATCCTGTCCGTGAAATCCGGACAGATGGAAACCCTATTTTCCATCCTTCCTGTGTCCGCTCTCATCCAATCCCCCATAGAGCAGCGGGAGCTGTGACACCTCCCTCTCCACACTGCAAGCGGAGACGGAGCTGTCATCCGCCGGCTGGGCAGATCGATCCCCGCTGAGCAGCACGGATCCGCTTACGGAGGCGGACCGTGTGAAAGAGCCCTTAGGCCCCTTTCACACATACGGTCCGCTCAGTTCATCAGTTCAGTCACGTCAAAATGTATCAGTTTTCCATCTGTTTTTCATCCGTTTTTCGTCAGTTGTCATCCGTTTTTCGTCAGTTGTTATCTGTTTTTCATCCGTTTTTCGTCAGTTGTTATTTGTTTTTCATCCGTTGTCATCCGTTTTTCATCCGTTGTCATTCGTTTTCATCCGATAAGTTTTTGAAAAATAGGGCATTCATCCGTTCAAAAAAACAGACATTGACGGAAGTGGATGAAAACGGATGTTAACTGATGATCATCTGTTGTCATCCATTTTTACATAGAGATATGTTGTCATCCGTTTTTCATCCGTCAACGGATGGATGAAAAACAGACAAACAGACAGCATGTGTGAAAGGGGCCTTAAGGACTGCATTCTTTTCCATTTTCCCAGCCTAAACCTGAGGTAGCTTGATGTAAATGGACGCAAGTCTGTTAACAGTTTCCCATAGAGCCATCAAAAGTCTGCCACAGCCAGCTTTCAAAATGCAGACACAAACTGAACATCATGGATGACACAAAACTGACTCCTCGAAAATCTGCAAGTGCATCACCAACAAACTGGAGACAGACTCCATTCAAACTGATACACAGGGCTTTATTCCCATCTTTCTTCTCGGTAGACCCTCCTAACTCTGCGACCTGTCCGCAATGTGGAATCCTCAAGCCCACACTGCTCCATTGTTTTTGTCAATGCGTACCAGTCTCACACTTCTGGCACCAAAACTTACAGTTGATTTTCAAAATCACTGGATACCACGTTGCCAGGACTACTATTCTACTTTTATTTAGTCACAACAAATCTGGCCAACTGCAACCGGGCAAACCCAAAACTTATATCTCCCAATAGACTCATTTATGTCTTTTAGCTGCCCACAAAAGTATACTAAAAGTGTGGACATCCTCTTGCCCACCAACGATTGCTGTGAAAAAGGACCTCACAAAACTTCTCTATCGAGAAAAACTGAACACAGAGCTACTGAACTACGTCCCTACTAATAGAAACAGAATCATTAATCCATTCTTTCAAATACGCCTAATGGTATCTCCAGGCCAGGTTGTCAAACACCCTGGGGCAATAAAAAATCACAACCCTTTGGAAGCCCATAGTTTATCCCAACTCTCTGCAGTCTAGCTTCCCCATCTCTTTCTGGACAAGACCTGTGACCCTATGGAGGATTAATTACTCCTTATCCTCCTCCCACTCTCACCTTTCCCTTCTTATATTATTCTATTGTCATTTTATTTAGCTTTATTTTATGTTATTTCCTTTAGTGTAAGGAAAGGTAGAGCTCTTTTTACTGTACACTTATTTTCCCATGTGCAGTAGTTTGTAAATTTTGGTATTTAATATAACTTTGTACAATAAGAGTCATCCAACCCTCGTGTCGAATTCTCCTCACATACCACGTAAGAAAGCTTAGTGCTATGCTTTGGAAAGCATTGATTTGTATTACATCTTTTCATATTTGTATTCCTTCCTTATATACAACACAATTGTTTTGTAACCCAGTTCTTTTGATGTTCTTTAAGATATGACTGGTTTCTACTGTGGTTATATGTCCTAACTTTTAATACATATATTTAAAGAAAAAAAAAAACTACTGTCCCATTCAGCTCCATTTCAGCAGGGGATCTGTTCATGGATCCCCTGCTGAATGGAGAAGAGCGGCACCATGTGAAAGGACCCTTAAAGTGGATGTAAACCCCTTCTGTAGACTTGTACCTACAGGTAAGCCTATACTAAGGCTTACCTGTAGGTACTATGAATTTCTCCTAAACCTTCACAGTATAGGAAATATTCACACTTCATGCAGCCAGTGATGACACCGGCACATGCTCTCTGAAGGGATGGTATACCCAAGCCATCCCTTCAGAGCTCCGTGCAGCGGTCCGTGACTCCGTGCATATGCGCAGGAGTGACATCATCTAGGCGCAGCAAATCAGGCGGCCAGAGGACGTAAACCCGGAAGGAAGACCGGGTGAAGATGGAAACAACTGTCAGAGCTCACAGCACGGCAGTGCAGGGCTTCATTCTAAGGTAAGTATTTCATAATGTGCTAGTATGTGATGCATACTAGCACATTATGCCTTTACTTTGCAGGCTTTTTTTTAAGAAAAATGTTCGTGGTTTACTTCTGCTTTAAGGATTGGGTGTTCCAAGGCTCACTGTTCTAGAAGTGCTGGGTCTCCATGATTGAAAGAACTGAAATCCAATGAATGTAAGGGGTGGACAAGGGAAAGTAAGGCTGGGAAGGAATATATTAATACAACGGTCCATCTAAAATGCTCATATATTTTATTTATTAAGGGGCATTCCATGCAAAAAGTATATTTTAGTTTTGGAAGGAATGTGTTAGGATGAGACACCCCCTGGCTTTCTATATGTTTTGGATACAACATTTACCAAATTAACCAACCACTTAGGTGTTTACATTGGGTGTCTCCTCTTCCTGATCCTATATCCATAAAAAAAAAAAAAAAACCTTACCCTGGGAAGGAGTGCAAAACTGAAAAACCAGGTGCGAAGAAGACATTAGCCAAGTCCGAAAAGGAACTGCTAATGGAATCCCCCTAACCGTAGAGCATGTGAGGCAAAGGAACAAGTTCATGCATGGTAATGCCTGCTCCTGCAGTTGCATATGCTTTTGTCCACTTCTCTGCCATTTTATTCACCCAGGGAAATGACATAACAGGTAATTTTAGGTATGGATGTGTGCAAGTAAGTCATTCCCTTCACACCTATGACGGCAAAGGTGATAGGCAATTGACGGCTCAGGAACCCACTATTGTCATATGGGACAAGGAGGGCTCTTCATCCATGAGTATACTTCAGGTCATCGCTTGGAGATTAGACAGACCAAACTTTGGGAGTGGAAGTAAGATAGGTATGTGTAGCTGTTTAGGGCAAACGAGGACAAAAGTGAATGTGTGACTTTGCCCTGTATGGGAATGATTAGTGACAACTTTACAACTAAAGACGGGCCAAAACACCCCTCCCCCCAGTTCAGCTTGTGCCAGAACTCTCAAACATTGTGAAAGTTTTGAGCCGAATATTGAATCCCATTGAAGTCTATGGGACCCGAGCTGGAAAAATCAAAAGTGCCCACATTTCGGGGGCTTAGATGCAACTGCCTGCTATGACTGTAGTGTATGTAGAAAGGGGCAGGCTGTTAATAAGCTGTAGGACATCAGATGTAAGATGTAAAAACCCTTCCCTCCCCCACCTCCAAACAGGTATTTTGCTACCCTCTACTCTAATGGACTACTGTCTACAAGCCCTAAACGAATCTGTCCCTATGCTCTTTATCAGCAGCACTTACTATGCTTTTTCTATCTAAGCTAAGTACATTGTGAAAGTGGCTGTTGGGAACCCAGCCTTTTATAGTGAGGTGGCTGGCTTGTGAAAAAGTCCCCTTACTGGCTCTTGTAAACCATCTGATCAAAATTCAAAGGCCAGGGAGTGCATTACTGGTGGTTGGTTGCTTTGGTGGTGTAGGGATCTGCTGCCCTCTACTGTCTGTAAATAGCTCTGCCGGATCCTGCCCATGCTATAGCTGAAAAATGGCTACATCGTGGTCTTACTTTGCCGGGAGGGTAGTCCTGTCATGATCGCGCTGCCCGCGTGCCCCCTATGGCACGCAGCCAGCGTGCTCTGTGAACGCTGTCCTTAAAACACAGCTGATCACAGATCGGGGTAAAAGGCAAGTCACAGCAGCTCTTTACCATGTCATCAGCTGTGTCCAATGACAGCTGACCACAATGTAAACACAAGCTGGTTATCAACATTCCTTAGGAGGAGAGCTGATAACCGGCTTGTGTGAAAGGTACATCTACACTGATAATCAGGGCAATGATTACAGTGTCCTGAATATTATAGCAGTCCCAACAGTGCCCATCAGTGCTGCCAATTAGTGCCCGCCAGTGCTGCCAATCAGTGCCCACTAGTGCTGCCCAACAGTGCCCATCAGTGCTGCCAATCAGTGCCCACTAGTGCTGCCAATTAGTGCCCACATGTGCTTCCAATCAGTGAGCACCAGTGCTGCCAATCAGTGCCTTCCAGTGCTTCCTCATTAGTTTCATCTATCCGTGCCTGTCAGTGCAGCCTCATCAGTGGCCACCAGTGCTGCCTCATCAGTGCCCATCAGTGCAGCCTATCAGTGCCCATCAGTGCAGCCTCATCAACAGCACATCAGTGAAGGAGGAAAATTACCTGTTTTATAACAAACTATGAAAAACTGGGGGGGTTCAAAATTGTTGGTCTGTTTTCATTTGTTTAGCAAAAAATAAAAGCCCAGTGGTAATAAAATGCCACCTAAAGAAAGTTTTATTTGTGTAAAAAGAATGATAAAAATGTAATATGAATAAAGCCTAGCATGACCACCCAATTGTCATTAAAGACATGTCAGTGATGAAAACTAAAAATTGGCCTGGACAGGAAGGGGGTAAAAGTGCCAAGTAGGCAAGTGAATATTTATGCACATCCCTTACTATCTCCGTGTTCTGGGTCAGTCCCCCTAGAAGGAGGAAGTGTAGAGCGACAGAGAACTAAACCACATGACCTTAAACACGCACAGGGCTGTTACTGCTACCGTATTTTAACTCAGACCAGAAGCAAAGACTATTAGGCAAGTATTCCTATGTTCTAATAGTTTAACTGCATCTGCCCATAGCTTGTGACTGACTTATCTCTGTCCTATTGTTACAATTTATTATCTCACGTCAGTGGCGTACCAAGAGGGGGGGGCGGGGGGGCGGCCCGCCCCGGGTGCCACGCACTGGGGGGTGTCAGCCGGTGTTGTGCCCTGCCCGGCGTGTTCCGTATCGCTGTGAAGGCAGCTCCTTCAGTCAGCGCTGCGGGGGGGGGCGGAACGGCGGTGGGAATAAGGGGCGGAGCCGCGGCTGGAGAAGGGGGCGGGGCCTCGGCAGGAAGAAGGGGCGGAGCCTCAGCCTCGGCTGGTAGAAGGTGAGTTCCGAAGTGTGTGTGCTGGATAGGAGGGGGATGGGGCAGCTGCATATGAGGAATTCATCTTTCCCTAGCTCCCTGTCCCCTTCAGTGCTCTCCACCCCCCTGGTTTTCCCTGCCCACCCCTCAAGTGCTACCTGTCCCCCCCCCAGTGCTCTCCACCTGCCTGGTTTTCCCTGCCCACCCCTCAAGTGCTACCTGTCCCCCCCCCAATGCTCTCCACCCCCTGGTTTTCTCTGCCCACCCCCCAAGTGCTACCTGTCCCCCCCCCCCAGTGCTGTCCACCTGCCTGGTTTTCCCTGCCCACCCCTCAAGTGCTACCTGTCCCCCCCCCCAATGCTCTCCACCCCCCTGGTTTTCTCTGCCCACCCCCCAAGTGCTACCTGTCCCCCCCCCAGTTCTGTCCACCTGCCTGGTTTTCCCTGCCCACCCCTCAAGTGCTACCTGTCCCCCCCCCAGTGCTCTCCACCTGCCTGGTTTTCCCTGCCCACCCCTCAAGTGCTACCTGTCCCCCCCCCCCAGTGCTCTCCACCTGCCTGGTTTTCCCTGCCCACCCCTCAAGTGCTACCTGTCCCCCCCCCCAGTGCTCTCCACCCCCCTGGTTTTCCCTGCCCGCTCCCCAAGTGCTACCTGTCCCCCCCAGTGCTCTCCACCCCCCTGGTCTTCCCTGCCCACCCCCCAAATGCTCCCCTCCCAGTGCTCTCCACCCCCCTGGTTTTCCCTGCCCGCCCCCCAAGTGCTACCTGTCCCCCCCAGTGCTCTCCACCCCCCTGGTCTTCCCTGCCCACCCCCCAAGTGCTCCCTGTCCCCCCAGTGCTCTCCACCTCCCTGGTTTTCCCTGCCCACCCCCAAGTGCTCCCTGTCCCCCCCCGTGCTCTCCACCCCCTGCGCCTTCCAACCAACCCTGCAATGCTTTCCAAACCCCCTCTTAATTCTCTCCAGCCCCCCCCCCCCCACCGTGCCCTTCAGCTCCTCCAGTGCTCTCTGCTTCGCCTGTGCTCTCTGGCCCCCCTAGTGCTCTTCTATCTTCTATCATGTCCTCAGTCTCTGACCAACTCCTGTATCATGTCTGCAGTCTCTGACCATCTCCTGTATCATGTCCTCAGTCTCTGACCATCTCCTGTATCATGTCTGCAGTCTCTGACCATCTCTTGTATTATGTCTGCAGTCTCTGACCATCTCCTGTATCATGTCTGCAGTCTCTGAGCATCTTCTGTATCATGTCCTCAGTCTCTGACCATCTCCTGTATCATGTCCTCAGTTTCTGACCATCTCCTGTATCATGTCCTCAGTCTCTGACCATCTCCTGTATCATGTCTGCAGTCCCTGACCATCTCCTGTATCATGACTGCAGTCTCTGACCATCTCCTGTATCATGTCCTCAGTCTCTGACCATCTCCTGTATCATGTCCTCAGTCTCTGACCATCTCCTGTATCATGTCCTCAGTCTCTTACCATCTCCTGTATCATGTCCTCAGTCTCTGACCATCTCCTGTATCATGACTGCAGTCTCTGAGCATCTCCTGTATCATGTCTGCAGTCTCTGACCATCTCCTGTATCATGTCTGCAGTCTCTGACCATCTCCTGTATCATGTCTGCAGTCTCTGACCATCTCCTGTATCATGTCTGCAGTCTCTGACCATCTCCTGTATCATGTCTGCAGTCTCTGACCATCTTCTGTATCATGTCCTCAGTCTCTGACCATCTCCTGTATCATGTCCTCAGTTTCTGACTATCTCCTGTATCATGTCCTCAGTCTCTGACCATCTCCTGTATCATGTCCTCAGTCTCTGACCATCTCCTGTATCATGTCTGCAGTCTCTGACCATCTCCTGTATCATGACTGCAGTCTCTGACCATTTCCTGTATCATGTCTGCAGTCTCTGAGCATCTCCTGTATCATGTCTGCAGTCTCTGACCATCTCTTGTATCATGTCCGCAGTCTCTGACCATCTCCTGTATCATGTCTGCAATCTCTGACCATCTCCTGTATCATGTCCTCAGTCTCTGACCATCTCCTGTATCATGTCTGCAGTCTCTGACCATCTCTTGTATCATGTCTGCAGTCTCTGACCATCTCCTGTATCATGTCCTCAGTCTCTGACCATCTCCTGTATCATGTCTGCAGTCTCTGACCATCTCTTGTATCATGTCTGCAGTCTCTGAACATATACTGTATCATGTCTGCAGTCTCTGACTGAGCATCTCCTGTATCATGTCTGCAGTCTCTGACCATCTCTTGTATCATGTCCGCAGTCTCTGATCATCTCCTGTATCATGTCTGCAATATCTGACCATCTCTTGTATCATGTCTGTAGTCTCTGACCATCTCCTGTATCATGTCCTCAGTCTCTGACCATCTCCTGTATCATGTCTGCAGTCTCTGACCATCTCCTGTATCATGTCCTCAGTCTCTGACCATCTCCTGTATCATGTCCTCAGTCTCTGACCATCTCCTGTATCATGTCTGCAGTCTCTGACCATCTCCTGTATTATGTCTGTAGTCTCTGAGCATCTCCTGTATCATGTCTGCAGTCTCTGACCATCTCCTGTATCAAGTCTGTAGTCTCTGACCATCTCCTGTACCACGTCTGCAGTCTCTGACCATCTCCTGTACCATGTCTGCAGTCTCTATCTATTTATGCTGAAGGTAGGACTGTGCAGGGGAGGCAGAGAGTGCAAAAGGAGGAACTGCGATTAGAGAGACGGGGGAGGGGGCAGACGGCAAGGGGCACTGTGATGGGGGGCTGTGAAATTTGTGCAATAAATATTCTTGAAAACATTACAAATTTATGTGGGTGTTTTTACATTTTAAAGTTGGGGGGGGGGGGGGGTGCCAGATATAGGATCCGCCCCGGGTGCCAAATGCTCTAGGTACGCCACTGTCTCACGTGTACAGTGCCAGATACCTAGGCACTGTATGTGTGTAATGGTCACCTTCCACTATATTTATATTTTAACCTGTTTAATGCAATAGAGTTTATATATATATCTACTGTTATTTTAGGTAACCTTCTGACCTGGGATTCTATAGTTAGTTTTAGCTCAGGGCTCAATAATCAGCATAGGTTAGAGCCAGGTCAGGAATTCAATGGCCACTTCTGATAGTCAGAGGTCCTGTTACATGTCAGATTAGAAATTACTAGGGTCTAATGCCCCATACACACGTGCAGATTATCTGAAGACTTTTGTCTGCAGACTTACCTTTTCTATGTAGTGCAAGGGCCTGCGGGATTGCATACAAATTGAAAGTGTTTAGGTTTGACCTCATATTATATGGTTTTGGTAAGTCTGCAGACAAAAGTCTGCAGATAATCTGCACGTGTGTATGGGGCATTAAGTGCAGAGTAAATAGGCTGACTCTGAGTTTCAGTGCCACACTGCGGTTTCTGTGTGCGAGAAGCTGTGTTCCAGGATGATTGGACACATTATGATCAACCTCAGGGGCCCCTGCAACTGCACATTGCTGCAACATTCATCTGGAGGTATCTTTATTAATAACTATTGTAATATTTGGGATTTTTTAGTTTAGCGTTGGATGCACTTTTAGTGAGTCCATGCCAGTCCAAACTGTGATTTTAGGGCTTGTTGGCACACTTTTATTAACCACTTAAGGACAAGGCCTATTTCTGACATTTGTTGTTTACAAGATAAAATCAGTATTTCTGCTAGAAAATTACTTAGAACCCCAAAACATTATATATTTTTTTTTAGCAGAGACCCTGTAAAATAAAATGGAGATTGTTGCAATACTTTATGTTACACAGTATTTGCGCAGTGGTCTTACAATTGCATTTTTTTGGGGAAAAAATACACTTTTTTTAATTATAAAATATGAAAACAGTAAAGTTAGCCCAATTATTTTCTATATTGTGAAAGATAATGTTACCCCGAGTAAATTGATACCTAACATGTCATGCTTCAAAATTTCATACACTCGTGGAATGGCAACAAACATTGATACTTACAAATCTCCATAGGTGACGCTTTAAACATTTCTACAGGTTACCAATTTAGAGTTACAGATGAGGTCTAGGGCTCTAACGATCGAGGCGATATCTCAGATGTGTGGTTTGAACACTGTTTACATATGTGGATATGACTTGTGTGTGCGTTCGCTTCTGCGCGAGAGCTCGGAGGGACGGAACTCTTTAAATTTTTAATTTTGTTTTATTTTACCTTTTAACTTTTATTTTTACACTGTCCCTTTAAAAAAAAGTTTGATCACTTTTATTCCTATTACAAGAAATGTAAACATCCCTTGTAATAGAAATAAGCAGGACAGGTCCTCTTTAATGTGAGATCTGGGGTCAAAAAATACCTCAGATCTCACATATATACTTAAAAGCAAAAAAAGAATTAATTTTTTTAAGTTAAAAAAGGCCCTTTAAGGCCATAGAGTCTAGTGGGGGCCATCTTGCCCTCACTCGACTTCCTGCCTGGGACCCGGTAGGTCCGGATCGTTTTCCCCGCTACCGACAGCTCCGGTAAGCTGGCAAAATGACCGGGAAGTGGCGGGAGGGGAGTGGGGACTTCTTCCACTGCCCATAAAAGTGATCACGTGACGAATCCGCCGCTGGGACCACTTTTATGCGAAAGAGGACCACTGGCTGCCTAGACAAATACTGGGGTTATGGCAGCTATCTGCTGCCATAACACCGGTATTTAACGTCAAATTAGAGAAGTAAATACGCGGCGGGTGGTCCGGAAGTGGTTAAACCAACTCAAACAACAGTTGCCCACTCAGGGGATTTTAAACATCAAAACAGGTAATGGAAATTACCAAGCCATCTGGCTCTCTCTTCAATAGTGCCACTGCTTAGGCCTTAACCCTGGGTTTTGGCTGGTCCCTCAGACCACCGTACTCTCCAAGCCAATTCCTTTGCAACACCCAGCTGCATTCCCTGGCCTCCTGATAGAGGTTCTCTTGATGCCCTGGGCTCTCTCACTCCTCCCAGGCTTACTGTACAGACTCCCTCAGTCTTATAGACTCATCTAGTCTCCTCAGCTCTCCCAGTCCTCCAGACTCGCTTAGCTGTCCTGACTCTTTCAGTCCTGTGGGTAAGGAATATCTCCTCTAACATGGATTGCTGTCTCTTGAGCACACCTGCACACACACAGCCTGCAGGTCTCCAATAGGTATGGGCTAAACATCCCTCTGTTCAGTTTGCACCAGAACATCTCAAACAGGGAAAAAGTTCTAGCAAACATGCAAACTCAATTAAAGTCTATGGGACACCAACATGAAAAATCAAACATCCTCATTTTAAAGGTTTATATGCAAGTTATTGCCAGAAAAGTGTATGGGGACCTGGGTACTGCCCTGGGGTACATGTATCAATGCAAAAAAAACTTTTGTAATCGATCGCTTTTAAAGGAGCAGTGAATTTAATGATACTTAAAGTGAAACAATAAAAATGAAAAATTCCTTTAAATATCGTACCTGGGGTCTCCCCCTTAGTCTGCCTGTAAAGTGGGGCATCTGTACGATGTATAGAGCCTGCTGCAGCAATATTGACATTTCTAAAGGAAAAAATGTCATTTAAACTTGCTCGAGGCTGTAATGTATTGCTGGCTCCTGGCAATACAGGTTAAAAAAATGAAAAAAACGGCATGGAGTCCCCCCTCCAGTCCTTTCCGACATCACCTGACTTCACGCAACGTCAGAAGGGAGGTTCCACCGAGTGACATAGCCGGGTGGCCCCCGCCCCTTGCCTACATAAGAACTGTCAAAGCGGAGAGGATGCAGACAGGCGGAAGGCCTTCCAAGAGGCGGAAGCGTTTTTTCCCCTCTCTATTTTTAAGGTCCGGTTGGCGCCGTGATTGATGATAGAGTTACATTGAGGGACACTATTTTTTTATTTTTTAATAAAGGACTTGTCAAAAACTGTTACCTGTAGCTATTACTTTTTTGGTAAATGGGTAGGGGTATGATGTACCCAATACCCATTCACATAGGGGGCTGGGATCTAGGAGTCCCCTTGTTAAAGGGGGCTTCCAGATTCTGATAAGCCCCCCCCATCCACAGACCCTGACAAACACAGCCCAGGGTTGTCGGGAAGAGGCCCTTGTCCCCATTTTCTTTTCTTAATTCTGTCAAGGGGTTCCCCTTAAAAGCCATATCAGACCCAAAGGGTCTCCCCAAGCTGTTTTTACCCTAAATTTTTTAATTTACATTTTTTTTATAATTATTTTTTTTAATTCATCTCTCAGCAGGGAAGCCTTTACAACCTATTGACTGTGCACTTGGCAGGCGAACATCCCGCTAAATGCCAAGAAAGTTTAGGTGTTAGGCAAGTACCTGAATGGGTGATGTTCAGGTCAAACTTATGCTCGGCCTAAATCATTCGCCCATCCCAAGTGGAGCCTGAACACTGTAACCCCTGCTGTTAAAAATGAGAAAATAAATTTAAATTACAGTCACCTGTCAAACAGATGCAGAAAAATTGGGCCTTGGGTGTTGATGGTGCCGGAAACCAAAAACATTGTTGGAAGCTAGCATAATCAAGAGTAGGGAATAGGATAGGCAGCATAGGCAGTCTTCAAGGGATCCCAGATCCCTAGCAAATTCAATCAGTTATAACAGCATCAGGGGCTTGATAGCTGCTGTTGATCCAGGACTGATTCATTTTGATAAATGTCATCCGGTCAATGGAGTCTGTGGACAGATGCATTCTTTTATCCATCATAAAACCTCCAGCAGCACCGGATGTCCCTTTGGAAAGCACACTGGAAGCAGACAAGACAGTAGCTTGATTGCATAGTAACCCAGTAGATGCTCAGTTGGAAATGTCTCAAAGTCTGCTCTTCCCCCTAGATAAGCCTGCACTAAATGATGCAGACGCTAGCGATGGTTGCTTAAACCTAACAGCCCTGGGCGCTGAGTATTAAAGAATTGTTTACAGGCATTGGTCAGCCGGCTGCCTTCTCCACCGCTCTTCCTTTGACTGAGTAAAGCCTAAGAAAATAATTGTTCAGGAACCTCCCAGTGTCTGAAAAAGTGTTACACAAATTTTTCTTCAAGGCATCTTTAAGATGTTTCATCCTATGCTGCCTCTGCGAAGGCAGGATGAGCTCTGCAACTTTACCATTGTAACGTGGATCAAGAAGATTTGCCAACCAGTAATCTCATTGATACTATGAATCCTTAGGTCTTTTCACAGGCTTTGCAGAATCAGGGGGCGCCCATGCAGCATAAGTTTGAAGAGGCATGAGATTCCGAGTCCTTTGGGTCACTAAGGATGACATTGTCAGGAACTACCTCTCCCCAGCCACGTACAATTCCTGGGGTTTCTGGAGTATGAAAACCATTCCTTGTATGTTATCATCTACGTCCATGCTGCCACAATCCTCCTCCTCCTCCTCTTCCTCCTGTGTGTCAGCAATGGTATCTGCAGAAAGGGGGCCTTGAGAGAAAAGGAAGTCCTCCTCTTCCTCCTGCTGTTCTGACTCAACTGCCCTGTTCATGATTCCACGAAGCGTGTGCTCTGTCAGGAAGACTAGAGGGATAGTGTCACTGATGCATGCATTGTCACCAAAAGGCACCCTGACTTTGGCCAATCATGGCTCTCACAGTACATTGTACTGTGACTGGCCAAAGCATACAGGTCAGGTGCTTGCTTTGGTTAATCAACAGAAATCAATACACTGCAAGATTGCAGTGCATTATGGGGCGCTCGTCGAACTTACGTTGGCCTCAAACGTCAAGCCCATCTCCAGTCTCCAATAAGACTTGGACACAGGATTGAAAGCTTCATCCCACACAAGACTCTTTGTAACCTTCAGACTACAGACCCTGATCAGGGATTACAAAACCTGGAGAAAGCTGAATACCCAGTTTGCTCCGCTCAATGTAAACACTCCAAAGTCCCACATTAGACTGCATTACTGTGAATCCTGTGAGCTTTTCCCTATACTTACACAGTGGAATAGCTTAGTACTGTCAAACTATATATATACTGTATATATATATATATATATATATATATATATATATATATATATATACATATACCCAGGTATGTGTGCACAGTTCCACCAGTACTCCTATTGGGATCCTTTGCTGATAGAACCTGTTTGTACATTGAATGTATGTACTATTATTAATCTTTTCTTATATAAAGCTTGTATTTTTTTTTTTATACTGGTGTACATCTATATACTTATGTTAATGTTACATGCTGGTTGCAGTAGTTCATCTGCTCCCAATTACTTTGATTAGATTACTGGTTAATTTCACAGGAAGGGAATCCCCTCTGTTCACAGAGGCCCAGTCCTGGGTGGAGGCACTGCCAACTTTATTTTTAAACCCACTCTTCCACTTAGCACAGGTTTTGGCACTCCTATTTACCTACAGGTTTAGAGCAATATATTATCATTTGTCATTTGTCATATCCTCCCAAAAGAGGGCTACTGTGGTAAAACTGCACATTAGTTCCCTGGGGCCATTAACCACAAATGGGCCTTAAACCTATGATCAACCCACACTTGAATCTCATCCTTAATTATAAACCATGTTGTGCTAAACCAAAATGGGTCATGTTTGATTGCATACAATATCAATATAGTCTACTGAGATTGGAATGTCAGAAGTTTTACACTTTGATTTTTACTTAATTGTGTTATCAAGGTTGTCAAGCAGAAATACCTGTTTAACTTGGAGAAATGCCCAGTAGCTGAGCAAATCTAGAACATACATTTCAACAGTGTACTATCGCCACAGAAATCTTTTAATAGCTTCATCATTCCAACAAAGCCTTCCAATCAATCAAAGGATTAACTAACCAAGCTGTTTTTTAATGATACATGATCCTGTTTTATGCAATTGGATCTAAATTTGCTCTGCTTTTAATTAGGATGTGAGTTTGCTATGCACCTTTTGTAGTGAGTTGTTTCAGTAGTATTATGAGGACTAGGATGGCAAAAAAAAAAAAATGAGATATAAATTAAAAAGATCAGGCTGACTATAGGTACATTAGCCTACATTTGCAATGTTTTTGCCAGAATTAATCCTGCTTATTCAAAAGACAAACCCCAATCAAGATTTTCAGATTATAATTTTCATTTGCAGGCTGTCAGAGTTGCAGTATATAGTGTGGAGGGTTCTACATTTGAGGAAATAAAATCAAGGGTTTGTAGTCTCCAAATGGCAAATGTCCAAAAACAGATCAGGGGTAGTAACTGCTGTGTTTGCCAGATTATAAATATCTGGATTTCCAAATAAAGAATGAGAAATCTAGACATGTTGCAAAGGGACTCTATTCAAAAAGTGACATTTTTAAAATAGGCCTTTGGTAATTCACTCCTAATAGTGGAGCATTTATGATAATAGTAGGGATCAGTGAAAATTTGTGAAGTAATTTCCCCAAAAAATGTGCAAAAATCAGAAGATTATGGAGATATTTTTCAGTTTCTGTGAAATGCATTGGAGTTAATTGAGAAAACAAAATCAAGATATTTTTGTTGTTTTTTACTGGGTTTTAAAACTTTTTATTATATAAAGAAAGCATCAGAAAAAAGTGAAATAAAAAAAATGTAAGGGACAGTGCAGAAAAAAGAAACTAACACTAAACAAAATAACTCACCTGTAAAATCCATCTATTAGAGTACATCACAGAACACAAAGCAGGCTTAATAAACATCATGACTACCTTGGTTATGTGCCACCTACACATGAATGGACATTGGCAAACAAAGACAGGAAGTTCTCCCCTATATACTATATAACCTCCCCCCCCCCCCCCCCCCATGAGGGAGAGCATCGATTGTGAAGCAACCAATATTCTCTTTAGAGAGGGGAAGGGCCTTTGTGTCGTGTAATGTACTCCAATAAATGGATTTTACAGGTAGGTACAAAAATGCAGTTTTCTTTTTCATACATCACAGGACAGAGCAGGCTTAATAAACATGACTACCTGGGATGTTCCAAAGCACTGCTCATGAGGGGAGAAAGACACAGTCCCCGCCATCAGGTCCAAAAAACTACACAGCAGCCCATAAGACACTGCAACCAAAAACAGTATCTTCAGCTGCAGTCACATCCATCTTATAAAAACGCATTAAGGTGTGAATTGAAGACCAGGTTGCGGCCTGGCATGCCTGTTCCACTGAAGCCTGATGAAGGACAGGCCAAGGAGCCCCTACACTCCTGATAGAGTGAGCCACCATACAAAATTGTGGATTCCTTCAATACAAGCCAGAGAAAACAGCTGCTGAATCCACTGAGAAATGGTCAACTTAGTAGCTGACTGAACCTTTCTTGGCACTTCTGGAAGGATAAATAGTGTGTCCGACTGCCTAACTGTGGCAGCTAATTTAAAATATACCTTTATAGCCTTTACAACATCCAACGTTTGAAGGGCCTTATCCCCTGGTGACACAGGCTTTGGAAAAAAGAAAGGCAAGACAATGTATTGATTTAGATGAAATGTTAAAACCACCTTCTGCAAAAAAGGTGAATGAGGATGAAGAACCACTTTGTCCTTATGGAGTACCAGAAAGGGCTCCCTACACGAAAGATCCACCAATTCCAATACTCTCCTTGCCGAGGTAATAGTGGCCAGGAAAACAACTTTCCTAGTCAGAAGAACTAGCAGAAGACCCTGGATTGCCTCAAATGGTGGCCTCTTCAAGACTGACAAGAACCAAATTGAGGTCTCACGGAGGTGATGGAGATCTAATTGGAGGAACCATATGTGTGACTCCTTGAATAAATGCATGTAGCAGAAAATGAGAAACAATTAGCCTCTTGAAAAACTCAGGGCCAGCTTCAAATCTACTTTAGACTGGAGAAAAGACAAAATCCAACCTATAACATACCTGTGGGGGATAGAAAATCCTAGCCTCACACCAAGCTATATAAAATCTCCACGTCCTATAGTAAATATTTCCAGAGGACTCTTTCATGGCTTTATCCTTCAACATCCTGGCTTTAATTGCCAAGCCATGAAGGACAGCAGTCATAAAAAAGTCTGGCAAATTGGACCTTGTTGCAGGAGGTCTGAACAAGCCAGAAGCATCCATGGACTGTCCACCGCAGAGTTTATGATGTCAGAATACCAAGCTCTCTTGGACCAAGTTGGTACTAGAATTACCAGTGATCCCTCCACCCAGATCCTGCACAACAGATGTGGAAGAAGCTGTATCAGAGGAAAGGCATACAGTATATTAGTGAGAACTGATCCCAAGGCATCACCAGGACATCCTTTGCAAATGCCTGCAGATCCCTGGTCCTGGACACCACAGACCTCCCCAGTTTTGTATTTAATCTGAATGCTAGCAGATCCACATCCGACGTGTCCCATTGTCGCCAAAGCGCCCTGAATACCTCCGGATGGAGGGACCACTTACCTAGAAGTGACGGCTGAGAAAATCTGCTTGCCAATTTTCCAACTCTGGATTAGGTATTGTGGACATGAATCTCTGCCCAGGACAGTATGAGATCCACCTCCTCCTGAGCTGCATGACTCCTGATGCCTCCCTGGTGATTGATAAATGCCACCACTATAGCATTGTCTGACTGAACTCTCACTGGAAGGCCCTGCAACTAGTCTGCCTAATGCAGAAGAACCACACAAATTGCCAAGAGTTCCAAAATATTGATGGGCAATAATCTTTGCTGTGGAGATCAAGTTCCCTGCATTGAAAGATGATAAATGACACCTAACAATCCCGACAATCTGGGATCTGTCTTTACCATTTTCCACGAGATGGGAAGAAACTACCTCTCTGCTTCCAACCTCAGAGGCGACTGCAGAACACTGGGATGAAAATACATCCAAGAATCCATGCTGACAGGACATTCTGCTGCAGAAGCCTTGAATGAAATTAAGCAAAAGGGACTGCCTCAAACACCCTTCAACCCCTCAAGTGCAGATTGGGGGCTTCCTCAGCTTCCTGGGGGAAGCCATCTGACTTGTCAGAGACACACATTTCTCTGGAAGAAGAAAATCTTTTTCTTTAACCATGTCCCAGGTCAGGAAGATACTTTGGAAGGTTGAAGATAAAGCCAAATCCTTCCAATGTCCGAACCGTAAGATCCACATGGTGCTGCAGTAACAGAGCCAGGTCATCCAGGTACCCAAAAATGGCCACCCTCCTAATTTTGGACTCAGAATGGGAGCCTGAATTTTTGTGAAAACCCAAGGGGCAGTGGGCAGACCGGAATGACAAGGCCACAAACTGATAATGCTGATTCCCTATAGCAAGGCAAAGAAACCTCTGATGAGGAGGAAAAATACTGTAGATAGGCATCGTTTATGACGATCAATGTCATAAAATCCCCCAGTTGCAGCACCGCTTCCACTGTTTGTACCAATGCATCCGAAAACTCTTTACCTGAAGAAATCTGTTCAGATGATCCAAACTTGGTCTAACATTGCTATCTGGCCTGGGAGCCATAAAGAGATTTGGGTAAAACCCCCAAAACCTTTAGACAGCTGGAAGCAGCTTGATTACCCCCTGCAAAAGAAGGTGATGTGGTGCCTGAAAGCACAATCATCTCTTTTTCAGATTTGTAAAAACATTTGAATGCATTAAGGATGGAGGCGCAAAAAAAAGGCGCAAACTCCAGCAACCGTCTCCCTACCTGAATGAACAGAGGTGCCCCTTTATAGCAAGAAGGACTTAGAATCTTTGTCACCTTAGGGACTAATTTTTACTTGCAGAATTGACTTTGAGGCTTCCCCCTAGAGGTCAAGGCTTGCGAGCAGTAAAAACCCTGTATAGAGGAAGCAGGCCCTAATGAAGAAGCAGCAGGTACCTAAAAGGAAGAAGGGAACTCTTTCCTCCTGAGATCTTCTGAATGTAAGAGTCTAAATCCAAATCAAACAAATGTTCTCCATGGAGTTAATCATTTCTTGCAGGACAACTCAGCAGACCAGTCTTTTAGCCAAAGAACTCTGTGCATGTGAATGGCTAACGGCCCCAGGCAAGAGATCTGCTGGTTAGAGTCCTTTAAGGCATCTATCGCCAATCAAAAGGCTTGAGGCAAATCTTTAGCTGGACCCTGTTCAGCAACTGCAGAGTCTTTCTTAACCAGGTGCTTTACTTTGCCTTAAGACTCTGACAGCCCCCAAGTTCTGCCACTACCAGCTAAATTGCAGCCCCTGCCAAAGCAAAAGATACCTTCAGTAAACCTTCTATTCTTTTATCTGCTGTATCCCTAAAGACCTGAACATCATCTAGCAGATAAGTTAGAGTTTTGTTAAGACAAGATACTGCAGCGGATACAGGAATACAATCGGCGCAAACAATTCCACACACAAAGAAATAAAAAAAATATAAAATCAAATTGAAAGCTGAACACTAAAAGGTTACATCACTAAGCACATGACTAAGAGACATGCATACAAGCATGTCTCTTTCTTTCTAGACATATTTCTTATGCATTTACTCTGAAGAAGCGAGTGTATCTCGCGAAACGCGTCAGTTCAAGATGCTTTATACTCATTTACTATGATATATGTATTTATGGCTATATTGATGAGACTGTGATTCACTGTACCATTACGATGTATACAATATGTGATATACTATCATGTACTTTATGCACCTCCAATTTACTGTAATAAAAGTTATTCTTTTATCTTTATTATTTTTTATTTCATTTTTCATTTATTTATCTCATTTGGTTTCAGCTTTTACTTTCAGCCATAGGTACACACCTCATATAAAGTCCCACGGGCCATTTCCCCTTTTTTCTTATCCACAAATCTAGCTACATCATGCCTGTATAGACTCCCTAAGATACACAAGGAAGTTGCCCCACTAATACCAGTTTTTAGAACCATTAACAGGGGTTTACTGCACTGTGTGCTTCTTTATATTTTTTAGTTATGTTGTAGTTTTGATTACTTTGAATTTCTTTGTAAAACTGGAAATGCTAATGTGAGGTAATTGCACTGTTTATGGAAAAAAATGTGGAAAAGAAATAAGGAGCATTTCCAAAACAGTATCAAAGGTTATCTCAAACATAGTATATCTAAACAACATGCAACTTATCAAAATAAAGATCCCTCTTTAACTTTTTTTGGGAATAGAAAAATACCATCACCATTGGAAGGGAAGCAAAAAAAATCATCACTCTTAGCCAACGGGAATCTTACTGGATGCACGAGATGAAGACCCTCCATCCGCTAGTCCATAATACTGAGTTTGACATCAACTGCTTTATTAAAAATGTAAAATTATCAATATTTTTAAATTATTTTATTTTTCTTACAATATATATTTTTTAAACCCCCCCCCCCCCCAACCTACTTTGTTTTTACAAAAATAATTGGCAAATCGTGGATTGCTTACGAGTCGCTGCAATGGGGATTTTTGGGGAATTATTTCTGGGTTGCACACATACTGATATTCGGCCCATATAATTAATTTACACATACACTTATTTTTAGTTTTATTATTGCTATTTTTTTAGGATTTCTATTTCTGTTATATCCATATAATTTTTTAGTAATTTAAGTTATTTATTCATTATTTTTTTATTATTTTGGATCATCAGTTTTTCATAGTTTGCTAGTTCTGTTCTAGCAGTTACTATGTATATAATTTTTTACAATCAGTCAGTTATTATAATTTATCTTATAGTGATTACTAGTATAAATGGTTTACATTAGGTAAAGGACCTTACCCTTGATTTATAATAGATATATTGAGTATTTATGCTTTTTTAAACAGTATTGCATGTAAATCTCTATCAAGTTTATAGCGTGTCATTTGCTATTGGTCCCTGATTTGGCAGTTTTTTTGAAGCACTGCTTGTAGGTCCACTATCAGCAGTGCATTGCCGATTTACTGCATCGGTATACGATGATTATTATCATTACATTTAAATTAACCCTGCCATAGCCAATCGGCTTTCCTCCAGATGAAGCTGTGTGCATTAGTGGCATAACGCATAGAGGTTGAGACTGGTGGCGGTACCCACTGTTTGGATTATGTGAGACCTTCCTGGATTTTATTACATGTCTATTTTTATTCAATAAATGTGAGTGCATTGTATGCAGTTGGAGTTGTGCGTTCATGTGTATGGAAATAATCAGCAAAATGTATATACAATATAAAATATGAACTGTTCTTTAAACAATATATTAAGTGCTTACAACAAACAAAAACTGTGACTGCTGCTAACTAGTGATGAGCCGAACACCTCCCGGTTCGGTTTGCACCAGAATACCACGAACGGGGGATAAGTTCGTTAGAACTCCAGTTTGAACTGGTGTGGTTTTTGGGGGGGACCCCACGCCGTTTTTGTTTTTTTTAATTCTGTCATAGAGTTCCCCTTAACCACTTAAATACAGGGCACTTTCACCCCCTTCCTGCCTAGACCAATTTTCATACAATATACTTCAGTGGCCTCACTACAATCACAGCACTAAACTGACTGCACTACACTGTGTAACATAAGAATCAGCCCTACACTACACTGCACTGCTTGATATATATCCTGCAATAACTGATAAATATAAACTGAACTATCTGATATATCCTGCAATAGCTGAAAAAAAAAATATATATATATATTATACTGCCTGATCTATTACTAGATACAACACACAATCCACTAACTACCTGCCTAATCTCACTCCTACCTCACCTAACACACTCTACACTGCTGCCGTGTAAGCAGCAGCTTTATATAGTGTGGGGCGTGGACCTAGCCCCTGAACCATGATTGGCTAAAGGCACCCTGCCTTTGGCCAATCACGGACATTCTGCTGTGATTGACCAAAGCATACAGGTCATGTGCATGCTTTGGCCAATCATCAGACAATCCGTAATTTATTCACTGCACCAGCACAGTGCATTATGGGGCACTCATCGGCAGGCCAACTTCCCGCCAGGCTCCCAATTTGTTCATGTTTTCAGCGAACACACAAACGCCCAATCCTTACTGCTAACTCTTTTACACCGATAATATAATGCAACATATAAGTGCAGAGCTGTCAATTATGGGTAAAACATGAACATAACACAATCCAACTGATGCTAAATCTTAATATGTGATATATAACATATGTATGTTCTGAAAAAGCTCATGAAGTGAGTGTAGCACGTACGGGTGGGAGGAGCCATTGTCTTTCATGTCATTTCACCTAATTTGTATCAGTGTGGTGAGCTGATGATTTACGCATTTTACTTGTACCTTTATGAGTGTTTTTATTCCTAGTTCTTATCAATAAATATATTTGTAGAAGAGAGAACTATGGTTTCTCCTATATTGTTTTTATGGTATATTCAATGAATATCATGAGTAAGAAGCAGGGGATTAATGATTCAGGGGTGCCACTAGAGGGAATGCTCCATTATCATCCAGTACCATCTTAAGTGGAAGACACTAAGGCTGATTTAACTCTGTAGTTCGGTCAAATATTGGAGGTGAGCAGGAATTTTAACTGAAGGTGGTGGGCACCGAACATGTTGGATTTATGGCACTATATTTGCACCAAGGTAGAATTTCACAAATGGGACTTTGACACAGATATATTTTTTGTTATCACATATAAGATTTAGCATCAGTTGGATTGTGTTATGTTCATGTTTTGCCCATAACTGACAGTGCTGCACTTATATGTTGCATTATATCATTGAGGTTGTGTGTTTGTTAAGCTGATTAACCCAGGTACTGCACTATCTTCTTCTCTTTTGTTGCCCTTTGAGCTGTGCGACAATATCCCAGGAGGGGAATCAAATCGCTATAAGAGGAACTGAAGACCATTATCTGGTATATGAGATTAATCTCTTTCTATGCATTATTAACCCCTACAGCAGGGTCTAAGATGAAGATGAGCATGCATTTTACCTGGTGAATGGAGCACTGGCTGTGAAGTGGTGAAACACCATGTGATAATTAATGAAACACTTTATGGATTTGGAATTCTATCTTGCACAATTTTATACGAAGAATCACTACTAGAGCACATTTTAAATTAACTTTTTTGGGACTTTGCACACTTAAATTATTGTTTTTTTACCAACCTTTACTGATTAATGCCTGCAATTTCACTTTAATTAATTTTGCTTTGAAATGTTTTATATTTTACATTTAGTTATTTATGTATTTGTTTATTTATTTATTTATACAGTATGTATGTATTTAGTTAATTAATTATCATTTTAATTATCATTAATTATCACATGGTGTATCTAGGCAGCACTATCACAAATTATTTATTAATTTAATTGCACTGTTTGGTTGTGCTTGCCCTGCTGAGGTGGATCTCCCTGGTAGGTAAGGGTTAACACTGGGTTTTTCTGAGCTTTTTATGGAAGTATTGCCCACTGCTGGGGCAAACACATAAAAAGGGTGGGAACCACCTCTCGGTGGCACCGTAGTAAGCAAGATGACCGGAGGTGCAGTTCCAGGTCTCCCCATTTAAACATTTAAAGAGCAGAATTCTGTTAAGTATGTGAACTACTTTTTGCACTTAACCACCTCTTATGGGACCCAGTCAGGGTTACAGGGATATACACTTATGCCACTGCTAAATGGACTTTGGGACTTCAAGACTTTCTCACCTTTATAAGGTATAACTACTGTACTACATGGGCATTCAGGAGCACCAGGAGAACAGCTATGGGTACTTAACAGAACATGTACAGGAAGGTTTGCTGAAGAGACGTGCAGTAGAAATGTCTAACATGCATTGAAGCTATGTGGAGGAGGCTATACTGCCGTTGCTAATGACTACCATACTAGTGTCGAGTGCATAGGCAGCCAGCCAGTTAGGAAGCAGTGACTTGGCAAAGGTGATGGAGGCCGTGGTTGTGAAGAAGCCTGTCTGCTTAGATTCCTTCTATAGCAATCGGAGCTATATACTGGCTCCAACACCACAGCATGGGGTGTCTCCAGGACCCAGTCTGGAAGACATGGACTCAGGAGAAGAATAAGTGCAGGTTACGTACAAAAGTTCAGCTTCCTAGTACTCAAGTAAAACATATGAATCAATTTTACTGGGAGTGAGGTGATGGGTTTCCGGGCTGGTAGAGTCCAGTACAATCTCAAGGGTTCTGGCTCAGGAATGCTGCATAATACAGAGAGAGAAGAATTATGAAGTGTATTGATGAACTGTTATCTGCAGTGTGTAGAGTGTAATGAGGAACTGATTTTGGGAGTGAACAATGTAATGAGTACAGAAGTTGGGCCACGGATTACATGGAGTTAATCGTGTTATTATGGAGAAGCATTGGTGTTATGTTGGAGTGCTGCCTTAGCTGCCAGCCTTGCATTAAATGACAGCCTCAGCCTGCCATTGAGAGCACTACTAAGCACTATCTCTGGCCCCCCGACATGGGGGCTGTAAACCCCAGCCATACCATTGCTAGGTATCTGGCTACTGTCCTATCACCCTTAGTTGGCAACACGGTACACCATATTCATATCACTAAAGAATTTGTCAACAAGATACATGGATTGAAGTTACAGCCAGAAAATACAATGGTGTCTTGTAATGCCACATCCCTTTTCACTTGGATACCAAATGCAGAAACTATTAAGACTGTAAGGACACATGTGAAATGAGATAAGACTCTTGACAGTATAACAGAATTCATAACTGACCAAATACGTTCATTTGCCTCAGCACAACCTATTTCAGGTACAAGGATAACTAAAGGCAGAAACATGGCTGTGCTTTGGGATCATATGTATCTCCAATTGTAGCTCACCTGTACTTGGAGGTGGAGAAGAGAGTTTGAACCCTTTCAGGGGAATAACACCGGCTCATTGGCTCAGGTATGTGGATGATAGTCAACATATAAGCTCAGGGGACATAAACATCAAGTTTACATGGAAAGTTTACATGGGAAGAGATACAGAATAACAAATTACACTTTTTTGGACTGTGCGTTACATGTCAAGGAGGGAGGTTGATTTGGACATTGAGGTCTACAGGAAACTCATCCACAAAGACCAGTATCTGTTTTTTGACCCCCACTGAAACACGAAACACAAACTCTATTAGAATTCTGCAACATTGGGCTGAAATTGAAACAACAAACACACTCAAAAGACAAAGAAAACAGATACAGTATTTCTGGAGTGTTTGTTGTTTGTGACTACCCAGCCTGGGCTGTTGTAAAACATACTGTATTTACAGTATCAAGCAACAAACATAGGGCCATCGAACATCAGGATGAATCAGAACACACATACCATGTATAGCTGGATGGTCGAAAGGATCCTAAACAAACATCACATCCCTGAGTATTTCAAGCCCAGCAATACACTGGGACAGAAGCTTGTAAATCCAAAAGACCAAACACCCAAACACTGGTTTATGCAGTGCAGTGTAGTGAGAAATTTGAAGACCTGTATATTGGGGAGACAAACTCCTACCAAACAAATTGCCCTCCTATGTTTTGCGCAAGTTCTACAGGAAACGACTCCTACACCTTAAAGCAGTATTAAATCCAAAACCAAAAATCAAATATATTGCATCTTACCAATCATTAGATGTGGTGACTGCATTAATTTTCTTTTTTTATGCTTTTCCTCCACCTAATTTTACCGGGTGATCTGGTCAGTAACACACCTCCTGTATTCGATTATTTATTTTTTTCCAGTGGATACACCCTTAATGCCATCTATCTTGGGTATGTTTGTATTTCCATATTACAAGGTTTTGCAGTGCTAAAACCAGCATATTATTTACCAAAATGTAATATTGATTTGTTAGGTACCAAACAGGATATATTTCTGAGGTATATTTCTCATAGGAAATCTAATGTTTCATATTAGCCAGCAAAGATCATTTGAATGTGTGTGGGGGAAGGTATAGATCAAAGTCTTGTACAGTTGGAGCGTATCATCCTTGTTTCAAATATATTGGGCACAGAAAGAGCAAGTAGGACTTGAAGTACCCCTCCAAAGTACACACAAGCAAAAAAGTATATATAAAAATACAAAATATTTTATTGGTTATTTGACAATAAAAATGTGTTAAAACATACAACATATGAAAAATGAGCATGTATATTGATTCTTCCAAATATAGCAATCATGGAGGTGCATGGTATATGATCGAGGTATAGGATACAGGTCTACGAGTTTTCGCGGAAGTACCACCTAATTCTCGAGGACCATAGAGATTGTTTCTAAAGGTAGAAGAGCATATCAGTCTGATTAATAACATAATGTATTCATATTTATTCACAAAAAATCATTATGAAACTTCACCAAAAAGAAAAAACAAAATACTTTATACATCAATACGAAAATACTACCCCCAGAGATCAAGATCGAGGAGAGAAGAGGAAAAAAAACTTCAAATGAGGATCACATATTTACCCCTATATTTATATATTATTCTTTATTTATACCTTTTCAGTAGGAATATGCCGGTTATCCTGACCTGTTTGTGAAAGTGCAAGGGCAAACCTACATATGTGGTCGAGTCTCACCAGCCCGTGGGAGAGTGACCAGCCCCAGAGAAGGCACCACAGGGACCATACAACTAAATATAAAATGCATTCATATGCTCAAAAACTGGGCAATGTCAAGTGTTCATAATGATTTTTTGTAAGTAAATATGATTACATTATTAACTTTATTGGAGAGGGAGGGGTTAAGTGTGTCCCTAGGGGCGTGCTTCTTACTGTGATTGGATGTGGCTTTGTGTGTAACAGCACAGATCAACGGTCCTACATAGCAGGACCGAGTGATCTGTGCTTTTACACAGGGAATAGTGACAGGCGGCTTTGTTTACATTAGCCGCCTGCCTTTCTCCCTCTCTACCCGGCGATTGCGAGTGACCGGTGGACATCGGGACACGTGCCGGCTTCTTCGGGTACGAGCAGGGGCGGGAGCGCGCCTCTGGAAGCGCGCGCTCGACCCTATTCGCTCCCAGGCTGGTGACGTACCGGTACGTCACTTTGCCTGGGAGGGGCTGACCTGTATATAGTAGGGCGGTGGTTGGCAAGTGGTTAAAGGTTAATAAAGCGTATAAATTTCATTGGCTGATATCCTGGAATTTTATTATTTTTTATTCAATTTTTTCCTATAGCTGCGAAGAATTAGTATAGGTTTTCTTTAGGACAATAAACTAGTAAAAAGAAGACAGCCTATACATCCTTTAATTGTAAGGACAGAGGCTGTGTACCCCTTGTTGTGTTTGAACATCCCTAAATGACTGAGAAATGTTTTCATCACTGTGACGATATTTTAGCAAGTAATTATCATATTATAAACTAAACAATTCAGTCACTTTTCTCAGATTGCTAAGAATAAGTTGACTTTAGAATGGCTGTGGTCTCAGGAGCACCATTAATTTAAAAAGCAGTTATAAAGGCAAAAGGATTTTTACCTAATGCATTCTCTACATTAGGGTGAAAACCCTTCTGTGCTGCAGGATCTCCCCCAGCCCCCCCTTATAGTTACCTTATCCTGATCTCGATCCAGCAATGTGCCCAAGAGCAGCGACTCTCTCATCTCTCTCCCACCTCACAGGGCACATTGATAGTCAATGCTGTCAATCAAATTCTGTGACAAGGGAGTAGGGGGTGGAGCCAAGCTGCACTGTCTGTGTCTAAAGATGCAGCAGTGTGGCTCAGGATCGATCCTGCAGGTGTGCCACTACAGGAAGCGGCTTCCTATGGTGGCACACCAAGAAGAGGAGGAGCCAGGGACACTGTCAGGGGGCCCAAGAAGAGAAGAATAAGGGCCGCTCTGTACAATACAATTGGTAAGGTAAGTATAACATGTTTGTTATTTTAAAATGAAGAAAAAGATTTACAATCACTTTAAGATGGTTATTGAAGGGCCAGGTGGCTCAATAATTAGTTAAATATGGTCCCTAACATTTCTTAGTTATATTAATAGCCACAAAAATTATTTGGATCCCCATCTTTGTCCAATTTTTCTGCATATGAGTTGTAATTGTTCTTAAAATGCCTGGTTGTCAGTTTGTGTTTGGGCACATTTAGTCGGTAAAAAGGTAGAGTTCCTTCAAGCTCCGTTCTTCCTTGGTTCTTCAAGTTTGTACTGTAAAATTCTTGTCTGAACATGCCAAGCTGCTCAATTCCCCTTGTAAGGTCTGCCAGAGCACTGTTGATAATAGCTGGGTGTCTACTAGAGGTCCCTTGGGTATTGACATTCCTACAAAATGAATTGACAATGAATTTGCACACTCTCAGTACCTGATAATCCAAAGCACATGGTGCCTGGCCCAAATTCCAATGACCTCAATCTAAAGCCCTTCAGTCTTCAGTAGGTTGACAGGATGTAGATCAGATTTTCTGTGTGAGTAGGACATTTCAGCACTGGGGTATTAAAGAGAGTTCATGTGCTACCAGTTAGTCTTTACATCAGATACCTTTCTGTAACTATGGTTCAGATAAGTATGAATTATTAAAATTTTTGAATTTAATGAATTTAGGGTTCCCTAAAATTCTGTAACCTATAGATTCATGTTCCCAGTTTATCATCCCAATCCTAAAGGAACGTTAATCTATGCTGCTTATTTCACAGCTAGGATCACACACAGAATCACACTCTTGACTGTCAGACTGTGCTGTCTTAAGTAAGTGGGGTACACACTAGTAGAAAATCTGCCAAAAATTCCCGTTCGAGTTAAAATCGTAAGATTTTCGGCTAGTGTGTACACAACTTTCAGCAGCCGATGCCGACGTTTTCAACGAAAAAAAAAACGGAGGGGCAAACACCAAAATTTTTATCGTCCGTCCCCAGATGACCAATTTTTGTTTAATATGTATGCAGTACGTCCGCGAAAAATTGGATACGAAAGACCACGCATGATCCTGAAGTTGCTGATGACCCGGAAGTCTAGGAACAAATGTCCCAAAAAAAAAAAGTTGATGAGAAATTTTGTGAACATTATGCACTGTCAACTAAAAATGGTTATGACGGCTGAGCAAGAGAGAGAAAAATCAGAGGATATTTCGTCCGATTTTTATCAAGTGTGTACGAGCCTTTAGACATCTCCAGTCTTAGCTAATGATCGGAATCAGTCATGTGATCACCTGTCAGAATTATTTAGGCACTCAAATAGTTCAAAGAGTATTTGTCAAAAAACGGATGCATATTTACACTACTAAATTTGGTCAGGGCATCTATGCATCAATGACCTATAGTCATAAAAGAGTTAAGCTAACCTCATCTGCACTTATAGACTCCCAGTCCTACCCTCGATGACTTGAATCTCTATGGAGTTTTATTTTTATTAACTGCATTGCTGGATATGGGGTAATCCCACGCTCCATTTTCATCTATCATTCTTAATTACTTAATTGATTCTGTGGAAAAGATTGTAACCACAGATAAGTGAATGAAGAAGGGAATTTTAAACAAAAGACTAGTCTCTACTTATTTATTTTTAACTCACTGTACATCGGAAAGCAATTTTTACTATCTTCAAAAAAAGATACTTGTTTCTGTAAACAAGTAGTAAATGAACGGAAGCAAAGATCTTATCAACCCTGTGACCCACATTGACTTTACTTATATAGGTCCATAATAATTATCACCAATTAATATATTTCTTAATCATGTGCACTTGCAGAACAGGCTGAACTGAGTGCAAAGGAAGTAGTTGGGATTGATATGTGTAATCATGCCCAAATGAAAGAATCGAGCAGGTCTGACAGTTTATCACAGTGGTAACTGATAAACCGTGTATTTTCTTTTTTAGTCCAAGAACTCTCTCCTTTTCACATGGGTGCTTTCCGTTTTCAGCTGGGAGGCTGCTATTGAACAGAGTGGGCAGATGACCGTGTCTGCTCAGTTTCTGTAGAGCAGACATAGACAGAGCCCATTCTGCTCTATTGGTGGCCGTGTGTAAACAGATCATGTTCTCTATTTACACCTGACAGACTTCCGATCCGCATACATAAGGAGAATGGATCCCCTCCCCTTTGTTTTTACCGGATCGGAGGTAGACAGGTGAAAAATGGACACAAGTCCAATTAGACCCGCTGGCCCATGGGGTGAATGAACAGTCCAATCAGGTCCACCTGAAAAACTGACAGGCGGACCTGATTGAAATAGTCGTGTGCCAGGGGCCTATGACTATAAACTGGAAATATGATATGGTTTTATGTCAGTGCACAGACTTACACTGTAATTCCTCCCACTGATGATCTATTGGGTTGCTGGGAAATAAAGGGACTGAGGATTCTCCTCCTTCCCCCACATGACAGCACTGGTTGCCTGAGCAGGCAATCAACAAGTACCATCTTGGAAGGACAGGATAGTGCTCCCCCATAACGAAAATGCCAGGTATTTTTCTGGCAGTAAAGCAGAGCATGAGGGATGTTTATGCTGCTGTGAGACTGCCATTTTAATTATTTTATTCTGCCCTGATGAGCAAAACACTGGTTCATTTAGGGGCAATATCAGTAGGCGTTTGTTTATCTATGGAAATTAAAAAAAAAAATTAAGTCAACTAAATTAAGGTCAAATGCAGATCAATTGCACCTACAATGAATTCAGAAACATCAAAGCTTGTCAACACAGGCCCTTAAAGTGATGTTCTGATAATACTCCATGTAAGGTTATGCTTTTTTTTTTTTTTATCATTGGACACTTTTTACTGAAAAACTGGCCAGTATTTTCTTATGTTTTAATCAGATTTCAGAGCCTGGTCCTAATGATATTACAGAGGTCCCAACTGACCCAATGTGGGGCTTTTTTTGTTTAGCCACTTCTGTGTAAATTTAGCAGCAAAACTGAAGGGGGAGTCATAAATGTCACAAGTAGCATGTGTCCCTATGTCTTTATTCACAGACTTGTTAAAGAAGCAACCTTGTGTACAAAGTATTTAACTCCCTGCCTCAAATATAACTTTCAGGTAGTTTCCATGACTGTAATGATATAAGATGACTTTTAACAAAGGGGGTGAAATTCTGGGCTTTACCATGGTTTGGCAAGTAGGGTGTTTCATTTCTCATTTCGCTGTAGTAGTAATTTGCAACACTTGGAAAAGTATTACATTCTAATACCCACCCATCTCATGTCATCACATATTGTGCAGCCAAAAAAAGAAAAGCATCCCAGTATCTAATACGTAAAGATTAGTACATTTAGAGGGCAAGTATCTTGATTTTATGTGACTATCCTTTTAGGTTTACAAGTCTATAAACAGAGGTTTTGTGTCATTTTAAAGCATTTGTATTCAATCTTTATTTTACAAATCCACATTTATTATTAGGTGTATCCACTTAGGGCCTATTTATAATGGAGAGTGAATACTATTATAGATCACAATGTGGGTCAACTCTGTGGCCCACATTTCATGGTACACCCATTAAATGCAAGCCACCGTGTTGAGCCTGCAGTGTCTCAAAGAGTTATCTCTGCTTAACACAATAAGGAGAGAACTCTGTGATGGGAGAGACTGGTCACGTGACTTTTATTTTAATAGCGCTCTCCTGGCATAGCCAGCAAAGAATTAAACAGTTTTGTAAAAGCACATCGTTTTGCTTTGTTCCCTCTTAGCTTGCAAAGCTTGCTGGGCTTTTTAATAAGAAAATCCAGTGCTGCCTTTCATTTCTAATAAAATTTTGCATATTGTGTAAACTGCTCTCACCTGCTATTTAAACTTACCTGCTGGCTACAAGTGGTAAGTATGAAACAGTCATTAGATATTTCATACACACCTGAAAATAGATGCATTTAAAAAATTAAAATGTTTATTATTTGTAACTGAACAACTACTAAAGCTAATTATAGTGCTTAGTTATTGTGTTCTATTATTGTAATATTTATTGTATTTTACTGCAGTTACTATTAAGGCTATTTTTGTGGCTCTTACATTTTTATATATTCCCAAATATAATGTATTTATTGCTATAAAGGATAATCTTAAATCTTAATTATATCAGTCACTGGAAAAGCTAGGCCAATTGAATTGAAGAATAGGGGATGTTTACTTAGCTTAGTGAATAAAGTGGAGCTGTGTTCACTTCTATCCTCCAATCAAGTGAAAGCAAAAACCTTTTTTTTTTTTTTTTTGTAATTGCTCATGAGATTGTGTATGCAAAGAAAAAATAGCTTCATGGTATTTACTAAACTAGATCAACATTCATTTTGCAAAGTAAACATATAATTTCCAAAGTGAAGTTCAACCCCACTGTAAAGGAGATTATCAAGCACATTAACACCAGCATTACATGCATATCTAATGCAAACCATTTTACATGCATATCTACTGCAAAGCATGCTGTTTCTCATTTAGCTAAGTAATTGTAACAATTTGTTTTTTTTTTTAAGCTAGATCAAAATGATTTGTGGATGCTCATGGATACCACATCCCTTATATTCATATTCAAGTATGGATATGGATTTGGATGACTGTTTTTTATTTGAGACCCCTGTCCCTGCAATACTGGACAGCCAACTAATACAGTTTTGCAGTGACTTAATTTAATAATTGAGTCACACACATTAAGGAGCGGTCAGGGGCAGGTTTTATATTGTAGCAGTGCTACATTTCGGCCACAGAAGACGGAGTTTATGAATCAAAATTAAATTCTGTCATTTACATAAGCATATTTCCTCTAAACCAGGGAACTTCAAACTATAATGATACCATACTTTTGCAGTCATTGAACATAAAGTGCACAACATAAAGTACTACTTTACTGGAGTACTCTATAAAGTACTACTCTACTGGAGCCTTTATTTAGCCTTCATTTAGTAAGCTAGGGTCATGTGCAAAGTGCAAAAACTCACAGCAACCAACCAAAAATTGTTCTTTAACTCTGTTTATGCTAAAATTCTGAAAGCTAAAATGCTATTGGTTGTCGTAGGCCATTTTGCTATGTGCTGAATAACTAAAATAAAGAGAAGCACTGGGGGTACTAATGGCCAACAAGCCACCATTCCTGAGAAGGAGTTAACTTTCCAGCCAGCATGCAGAATAATACAGTATCCAGAGCACTACATGCTTACCCTGAGTAACTCATGAACAACCTCCTCTGGGGAGCCACAGCTCTTAATTAATTTAATTAACAATTCATTAAACCCCCCGCCTTCCACCTTCCTCGCTTCACCATAATTGCAGGTATATTAACATAAAATTGAGCAATGCTGAATCAATTAACAAATGCAGGATAGTGATGTATACAGTATTGTAAAAAATCCCTTAGTAGTTAATAATTAAATCTGAATGATTGGAAGACAGTGGGTAACTGTGTAATTGTGGGTAACATTTTAATTGTAGTTAATCCAACAGCTGATTTTTAATATCTGTATTCTCTAGGAAATATAAACTCCTTGTAGACATGTTACTGTAACTTGGTGGTTGAATTCCTTTAATTTAAATTTTTCTCCATATAGAATCTGCAGCTTGCTCAGTTTTCTGATAATGACTGTGCAGTTGATTTACTAAAGGAGAAGATGCTGTTCGCTTAGCAAAGGTAATGTTCACTTTTCAAAGTGATTCTTAAACCATGTGAAGCTGTGTTCATTTTAAATACTCAATCATATGCAAGGCAAAAAAAAAAGAACATCATTTTAACAATCACACAATTTGTTGATTGAACACAGTTTTAGGCTATTGCTAACAGGCTTTGCTTCTTTAGTAAATCACCCCTGTTCCTTAGTGCTCAGTCTGTCACTGTTGTCACCTGTGGTCTTACGATGTGAAAAACTAAAAGAAGGAAGCTGCATGTTGAGATGTAAGTTTAGTTGTTTTGGACATCTTAAAATATCTTTTAAAAGATGTCTAGTGGAGCAGTACCCATTACAGCAGACAAGGTATAGGCCCTAAGCAGGAGGTATTATTTCTCCTTACGTATGTGTCTGAGTCATTCTATATCATACCACAAAATCCCATGAAAATTTGAGAGGAGAAGCCCCATGAAAGTTTGAGCAAAAGGGCAAGAGAATGTGAAAGATTGTTAGACAGGCAGTAGCAAAGAGATCATTTCATCCAATAACAAATCTGTGGTCACAACGTGAATCATTGAAAGGACCATAAGAAATAGTTGGCTTAAAACAAGACTTTGACCCAAACTACTGCTTAGACCCTAGGAAAACAATAGCTGGCCTAGTAGCAGGCACATGAGAAATAGGGAAGTGGCAAATAGATATGTTCAGTGATAATTCCCATTCTGTTTTTGTCAATCAATAGAGAACTTATCATCGTGATAAAGTATGATTAACTCAATGATTAACCTCATTTTCAAACTGCATGCCACTTTTTTTGTAATGGGGTTCTTATGAAGGAACAGAAAATACCCATTAATCTTGAAATATGCCTGACAGTGCCTGCCCATTCTGTCCACCCCCTCCATTCACAGAAGCTGTACTATAGCTTCCATAAATGAAACATGATATAGGAATCGAGGATGGTAATATGATTGAATGGTAACAAATTAGACCCTGTTTCTTTCATTAAAGCTACAGTACAGTTCTGTCGGTTCGGTCCTCCCGCTCCCACTGTGTAGTACAGGAGCCGTTCTAATAGGAGCGACACAAGTCGCTCCGACTTAGAAAAGGGGTCCTGTACTACTTCGGGGCAACCTGGAGGCGACTTGCATAGACATTAATTTTATGAAGTCCGCGCAAGTCGCGCCGAAGTCGCGCTGCACGCGACTTCACAGGCCTCCCCCTATGTCGGAGCGACCTAATGTGAACGGAGCCTTTAAATTGTTCTTTATTAAAGGTACTTTACATTATATCTTCACTGTTTTTCAAAGTCAATAAACATTGTCTTGCACAAACAGTTTATCCTCTAGTTCTTCTCTACCATGGGTTTATTAGGGTCGAAAGGAAAGTCAGAGGGGATAATCCAGTAAAACTTAACCTGAGTTTGCATGATTTTTTTTTTATTCTCTAATTTTATAATACACTGTTTGCATTTTTTTTTCCTTTTTTTTTTTCATCTAAGTGCTGCTGATTTCACGCATCTTCCTTTAGTTCCTTGTCCCAGTACTAGCTGCAGATCGTTGCAATGGAAAGGCTTTCTGATAGTTTAAACATTAGAATATTCATGTGCAATATATGTCGGTCTAGATGCTTGTAGTCTCCATCTGGGGCAAACACCAATTAAATTGGCAGCCAGTAGTCATCCCATAACAGGATGTTCATGAGCAAGGACTTTCATGACAGTATACAAGTGTTTTTTTCATGAAATGTTGCATGTTTAAAATATTGCAAATTTATTTTAAATTACATTAACAAGTTAAACCTTATATGCATTTACACCAACTGTCCTGGATCCCAGATAACTGTCCCAGCTAAGCAGAGTCCCATAGCCCAGCGCTTGAGGACATGTCCTGCCAAAGAAGTACATTTTTGGCAATTTTCCATGGAAGTAAATACCGTAGTTGGCTGCCCAGCTAAGTTGTCTAACAGTTCTTCCCCGTTGAGACTTTTTTCCTACCACTATGATCAATGACCAACAATGCCAGGTAATTTTTTCTCCAACTGACTTCAAATACCAATGGTTTTTAATCTACTCACCACCAATGCCAAGGGGTTTTTTCTCGCCCTGACCACCAACACCAAGGCATTTTTCTTCCCACTGGCCAACAACACTGTGACTTTCTTTCTCTCTCTCCACTTGAGCACAGTATAAACTTTTCATCGGATTAAATGGAGAATGATATCTCCCTGTATCAGGGAGAAGTTAGTATAGGACTGGCGTGGGGGCTGGGGACAGAGGGGGGCTACAAGCAGTATTACAATATTAAGCCCATGTGTCTTAGAAGAAAGACAACAAGTGTCAACAAAGTGGCAACATTTGTAGAAATATGCTCACTTAGATATATTGTGGTCATATTATTGTCATCATCTTTTACTATAATAAAGGTTTACATCCATTAGTGTGCAGAGGAAGTATTTATTAATGAATACTGTGCTCTTTACAGCATAGGAAAGAATAATACGATTCTATTGAGATTAGAATCTTTACTCTTAGAAAATGCTGAACATTTAGAAATATTAAATAAACACAACAACATTTTCATGAAAATGTCTACTGAAAATATAAAAATGATAGCTGATATATGGGTGAACTTTAGAAAAGCTGTAGACCTAGAAAATATGCTGGTATTGAAAAGAATACAGCCCTATAAATAAAGAAGTGAATTTAAGTAAATTAAATTATACTATTTTTGTTTTGTCATTCTACAATTTTTTTTTTTCTTGTACTTTGTTTTCCACAGTATTTCACTCCTTTTCCACACTACGCTGTATAGTAGAAATCTCTTTACTTACACAGTCAATAGTGTTGCAATACTGTATATACAACTGTACTGCATTGTCAGATGAACAGAGATGACTGTGAATGTGAAATGGAAAACTGACATTCCAGTGTCCATGCCACTGTAGTTAATACAGAAGGTAGCACAAACTGCACTAGTAATCATGCTGGCAGTGGCAGCAGCAAGCCTTGAGTGTTGTTCCCACTATTTTTCGGTAGGCCCATTAATCTAAATCAAGCACATTAGACTTTCAACTGGTTAGATCATTCTCCTGATTCTCTTCACTTAGGCTGGCGTGGCGATACATTATAAAATTTTCTTCTTCAGTTTTCCTTTGAACTTACCAAAACCATATACTATGAGGTCAAACCTAAACACTTTAATTCATATGCAATCAGGCAGGCCCTTTCACTACATAGTTGAAGGTAAATCTAAAGGAAATTGAATAAGAAAATTGTATAATGAATTGCCAGTCTTAGTCTTCCCAAATTTGTTACTATGCAGGTGTACACCTCTTTCATTAAAAAGGACAGCACTTACAGACAGACAGTACATACTGAATCTTTATTTTGCATGTGATCACTTTCTTTTTCTCCCCTTAACCCAAGCCCGCTGTTGGCTGACATCACAGAGACACTCCAGACTCTGAAAGAACCCTGATCAAATTGTCAGAATTTACCTAATTGCCCGATTGACAGCTGGCTCTGACTCTTAGTGAAAGGGGCAGAGCGAAGAGCGGTGTCTGACAGTGACTGATCCCTGCACAAAGCAGGCTGAGAACTGAGCAATCAGCGGACATGTGATTGCTCAGCTCTGGGTCTTAAAGCCAGCAGGGGGCAGCTGCAGCATTACAACCATGCTTCGGCATCTAGGTGAGTATGGATGTTTTTTTTTTTCTTACTAACCCCACACATCACCTTTAAGCATCAGTGAATATGCAATGTTGGTAGCATCTCTAATAAACAAAGTAATGGGCGTGTGGAACTTTCACGTTCCTGTTGACACATTTGCTTTGGTGTGCTGATGGGCATTTGCCCCGCTGCACCTTCCCCTCTGTGCCCACTGGTATTTCAGCTCCTTTGGACCCTTTGGGTGTTCCAAATGGCCACCATATGCTACCACTGGAGTGCACAATGTGTGATGGGGGATCGAATAGCGGACAGTATTTTAGGTGGACACTTACACAGTCATTTTAGCTGACAATCTGGTCCATTTCCCATGTTCTTTATGATGTTTTTAGTGCCACCTTCAGCAATTTACTGTTGGTGTTGGAGTGTTGTGGCCAGCTATGCTTTTGGGTGGACCTATTTTGGTCTGTAATTAAGGTTAGCTTGTTTGCTTTTTTATTATTTTTTTTATTTACTTTTTCATTTTCTCTCTTTTTTTTTTTAATAGCCCTCCCTTTGGTCAGCATGTATATACATATTCTTTACAGATCTCTCAGTTGTCCTACATTGACAGTTGTCCCTTCTCCCTTCTCGGGACTCTTTCACCATTTTCTTCTTTCTTCTTTCTTTTTATGAGCTAGTTTGTATCCAGAATGTTTTTGTATTTTGTCAAATGTTTTTACTGTTCAGTTCAGTTCTGTTATGGTTATAATTGTTATTATTGTTATTATTATTATTAGTAGTAGTAGTGGTGGTAGTAACATTGTTAATACTTATTCCCCTGAGAAAGAGTGATACTCAAAAAGCCGTCGGGCAGCCGTTACATCAAGACTGTTACACTGAACCTATGAGAGTTGTATGTGGGGCTCTGTTCCCCTAAGGTCTAAGCCTAAAGTATGTACTTTTTTGATATGTTTTTAAGTTCTGGAACAAAGATGCAATAAATTGTTTTTATTTATACTTATATTGGTATTTGATTTATATTTGATGTCAATATAGTCTCACATACCCATGACTTAGTTTATTTGACTGTTTCTGGGATGTTGGCACCCAAGTAGCCTCCAATCACACCAGTAACCTTTTGGTCCCTTCCACAATGGGCGAGCTCCGCCAGGAGTCCGCTTGCTCAGTGGGTGATCTGTCTGCTGATGCCCACTGAGCAGGCGATGGCTGTTCCATGTACATTCTGCTTATGCAGAGTGGACACAGTTACCAGTCTGTTCCCCTCTATGGGCAGTCAGATGTAAACTGTCCTCCTGTCTGTTTACACCCGACTGCTATTGAACTTGATTCACTAGAAGGAAGGGGAATGGATCCCCATTTGTTAGTTTTTAGCGGATCGGATCAGATGTAGGCGGGTATAAACGGACACAATCCGTTAACACCTGCCACTCCATAGAGGACAATAAAGGGTCTGATTGGGTCAGACTGAAAACTAACAGTTGGACCCGATCAGTCTACTTATTTGAAAGGGGCCTAAAAAAACAATTTGCTGTTAGTCACCTACAGCCTCTTTGCAACAATGTCCTTTCTACATGCATTCACTTCTATGGCTGCATGGCATTTCTCAGAGTGGGGTTCCAGATGGTGACAACAGTAAACCACTGCTTTCTAAAGAATGTTGAAACAGCCACTTGTAGTCTCCACTGGAAGTCCAGGTAACAGATTGACAATGCAGCAACACAATAAAGAAAGTACTAAGCAAGGGCCTTCATTTTGGAAACACCGAGTTTTATTTCAATAAAAGCTGTTGATTCAAAACTATTGAAAATTACTTTTATGATAACATTAATATATTAAAGCTTAAATGAGATTTTAGTGATTACATTTACCTATATATTACTAGTATACATGTACTTTACAAATATACTGTTGGGTAATTGCAGGTCTTTCTCTAATACTTTGTCACTATCTTGTTACATTCAATGGAAAAACGCATGCACAGCATCCAAAAGAAACAAAACTTGTAAGAGCTATCCAAGGAGACCATGCAGATTTCTGGGAAAGCATGGGCTACTGTGGCTGCTTCCAGCACATCCTGTCATCACCCTAAAATGCTGTTTCCCTAAACTGTCACCTACAATGTCCAGCTGCATTGTCCCTTTGTACCCCCTCGGACTCTGGCTGCAAACTGTTTTCATAATGCCTGCCTCCTAGACATCGGAATTGGGCCACCTCAATAGAGTACCTATTTGGGGCTCGGTCTATACATAATAAACACGTTAGAGGAAACTTAAGTCAAAACTTTTTTTGTTTGTTTTGGACAGAGTGGAGAAGGATTAAAACACCTGATATTAGATCAAAGCATATTCATGTGTTAGAATGGCCCAGTCAAAGTCCAGACCTAAATCCAATGGAGAATCTGCGGAAAGACTTGAAAGTTGCTGTTCACAGACACACTCCACCCAATCTGGCAGAGCTTGAACTATTTAGCAAAGAAGAATAGGCAAAAAATCACTTTCTAGATGTGCAAAGCTGGTAGAGACATCCCCAAAAAAGACTTGCAGCTGTAATTGCAGCAAAAGATGGTTCTACAAAGTATTGACTAAGGGGGAGGCTGCATGCCACACTTTCATATTTATTTGTAAAACATTTTGAAACCCAGTTAACATTTTCCTTCCACTTTACAATTATGTGTTGGTCTATCACATAAAACACATTAACATTTTTTGATGTACCATGAAAAAATATGGGATATTTCAAGGGGATATTAATACTTTTTCAAGGCACTTTACCGTCCTATGAAGTCTGCTGAGAAACCAACACTTGCGTGAGTTTCTCTTTCTCCTGGTCCCCCGCTGTGCTTAATGTTTCCCTCTACTGGCCCCTACAACTCAATTGTGTCCTGTAGTGACATAGGGGTCATGGTTTAACACCATGGATATTCAGCCAAATAGTCAGACAGATAGTAACTAGAACTTGCAGTTTACTAAACAGGTGCAAAGTTAGAAGCAATATTGCAAAACATGATCAGAATGACAAAACATGCATGCATTGCAGATAAAAGAAAGCAGCACAAACATAAGACATTTAAACAAACATGGGCTCTTCACAGCACTGTATCTGTGACTCAGTTAGGGTAACATTTATCTGCATAGCATAATCTCTATAATCAATACAAACATTGAGTCAAGCTGAGAATCACAACTTCAGTAAAACAGTACAGAACACACCTACTTCTGATTATTCTCATAGACAGGGAAAGAACTAAAGGAATCCAAGACCCTACGGTAAAGTGTCACCCCACTAGAGCTGGAGAATTCTGGTAGTAACTTGGGAGGGGCTCCCCACAGTAGCTGAGTCTTCCAGAGCAGCTGTATGCTATTAGGCTCTGGCCCGGCTACCCACACACCTGTTCTGACAGTGGAGGGCCTCTAATATGACTGCAGATCACTTACCAAGTTATCTCTGCCTCATCAGGAGCAGTCTCTCTGAGCTGTTGAGGGAGGGAAGCAGAACAAAATATCCTCCCTGGGTGTGTCTGGGAACCCAGAAGGTTGTGGGAAATGGATTTAAAGGCGCCTAGGTCTACATCTGAGCATGGTGGCCAAATTGGAATTCCGCTACAGAACTAGTGCTCTAATCTAGAGCAACTGGAAAAAGGACGTTAAAGTGTTAAACCTACAACAGTAAAATCAGTCTGTGTTAGGGTTGCCACTTTTTCTTGAAGCCAAACCCAAACAATTTAGAGGCACACAGGATTTTTATTTTTTCAATATACACTATAGGATTGCAACAGACCTGGGACACCTTTGGGCACTCCAAAGATAATAGTAATGCGGCACACATAGTGCCCCTTCACCCTCCTGTCAGGCCCTGTTGAGAGCCACATTCTTGTCTGAATAATGTGTCTGGGTTTCAGGTGGACTAAAGCTGAACACATGATTCAAAACCTGAGCTGTCTGTGTGAATCATGGACAGGTAGCAACCCTAATGTGTATATGAAGAAAAGCATGCTTGTTACTGTATACTCACTGTTGTACCTAAGGGGGTTAATCCTCCGCAATGTGTAAAAAGGCTGTTTGACCTGTCTTCTCTGATACTCTCCTTCTTCCACTGTCCCAAATCCATCTCTCGACAGAACAGAGCCTTGGGGTCACTCTGCACATGCTCGGTTTGGTGTGTACTGTTACAGTTTTTTTTTTTCTTGGGAGGGTGCATGTGATCAGCACAGGGTCAATCGGCACTATCCAGACAGAGGGTTAGGGGTCATGCAGCCTAAAAGGACAGTCAGAGTAGAATGAAAACTCTTCCTACAAGCTAAAACCAGACACTTAAAGAAGTCTCAAGACTGCTCTTACTGCTGATGATTATATTTACTAAAATAATTGCATCTCCATGTTCTGTGTACTGTGGGAGAGCAGATATAGTGAATGCAGGGACCTGGGTTTAATAACACTTTAACTTAGGTTGGGGCATTGTTTTTTTTGTTTTTTGTATTTTGCTATAATTTACCATTTTTTTTCTGTTTTCTGTATTTTTCAACGTTTTATTTACACTGCGCAGGATCACCATGTGCGATCTGGAGGCTGAATTGTTAAAACTGAAAGTGGAATTCTTGCCTAATGCTAACTATGTTTAAAATTGTCCCCTCCTCCCTCCCACTACCTAATCTGCCTAAAAAATTCTATTCTTACCTTTTCGCCCCCTGGACCAATCTAGTCATGTGATTTCCCTGAGTCAGTGAACAGACGCTGCAGGGGAGAGGAGGGAGCACTCAACAAAGACTTAGAATTCTGGAATACGTGATGTCGTCCATTGGCTCCCACGATCTAGTAATCGTCAGCAGCCAATCCTCTCCCCTGCAGCAGCCGCTGACCAATAATTTCTGAGCTGGAGCTGCAGGAATCTGTGACTGAATCACAAAGTATATACATTTTTTTACACAGGTTAGGAATAGGTAGGAGGAGGAGGGAATATTTTTAAACATAGTAAGTGTTTTATAAAAAAGTAAAATCCCAAAGTATTTGGGATTTGTTATAGCGCTTGCTACTACTAACCAGGGATGGACAATTGCTTGTCAACATCCTGGATAGAAAATTTTGGGCAAAGTAAAGTGGTTAGGATAATAAATAAATAAACTCAATATATAATAGGTAGGTGTGTGTTACATGTGACTGAATAATTAATATGATAAATCACAATATTATTCACAATATAAAAATTAATAAATATGTCACAATAAAAACCATATGCGTGCCATAAAGTGCAAAGTAGTGCCGAAAAAATCGAAGTAAAAGTTCATAAGTGACTTTAGTGCATGAATAAAAAACTTGAGTGTCAAGTAAGGGAAAGTGCAGGTGCTTTTGTGCTGGGTCCTCCAGTAGTCCAACTGCTGGTACTTGTGGTGTTAACCTTGTGGAGTAATGGGCGATATGCACTCACCAGAATTTGTGGGTCTTAAATACCTTACGGTAAAAAGCTCTGAAGACGTCATACGCTCTGACGAAACGCGCGTCAGGTGAAACGCACGCTGCATGTTCTGGGAGCCTGGTGGAACGCAAGCCGGTAGTTACCGCTCTCCACTCACAGGCACCATTTTCGGTAGACGTAACCCCGAGATTTTATACTTTTTATGTACTGTGCATCCAGCAATTATTTATTAAAGGATTTTTTAACGGTACTGCACCATTTGGAGCTTTTTTATTCTTTACCCTGACCGGACCCTGAGGATCCAGGCTATCCAGGAGAGGGACCCCGGATCGTATGGGACTACAAAACCCAGCAGTTACCTTCCCGGCCTAGGAGACCCTAAGGCTCAAAAGGTCTTTTTACCGTACGGTATTTAAGACCCACAACTTCTGGTGAGTGCATACCCCCATCACTCCACAAGGTTAACACCACAAGTACCAGCAGTTGGACTACTGGAGGACCCAGCACAAAAGCACCTGCACTTTCCCTTACTTGGCACTCAAGTTTTTTATTCATGCACTAAAGTCACTTATGAACTTTTACTTGGACTTTTTCGGCACTACTTTGAACTTTATGGCACGCATATGGTTTTTATTGTGACATATTTATTAATTTTTATATTGTGAATAATATTGTGATTCATCATGTTAATTATTCAGTTACATGTAACACACACCTACCTATTATATATTGAGTTTATTTATTTATTATCCTAACCACTTTACTTTGCCCAAAATTTTCTATCCAGGATATTGACAAGCAATTGTCCATCCCTGGTTAGTAGTAGCAAGCGCTATAACAAATCCCAAATACTTTGGGATTTTACTTTTTTATCTACCTCATATCCTATAGCAGCTGCTATCATCACCCCCTCCCCTCACATTCATTTATCACTTAATTTCCCCTCCCAATAGGACATCCATAGGCGCGAGGAATATACACCATTTGGAGTAAATTTTTTAACCATAGTTAGTGTTATGCAGAAATTCTACTTTATTGTGCTCACTAGTCTTTTCCATTCTTCCCCACCCATTCGGCATTCTTGTTTAATTTTTTCAAAAACAATTTAATATGGTTACGTTAAACTACAAATCCATTCTTGTGTAATTTTTCTTTCTTCTAGTTTGAATAAATCAACCCTTTAGTGACAAAACCTAGAAAAGTGCCCTTATTAATAGGCCTCTAAATTATTATTTTATTTGACCTCTATTAACTTCAAATAAACATAAAATATGTTGGATACCTATATTGTATATACTTAGGCTTATGAAATAAAGTAAATGACACAGCTGGAAGTGAATCTGAGATATAACAGGAAAATGTGAAATAATAAATGTCTGTGTGTGTGAAATGTGATTTGGGTTGTGCACTGGTCGTTGCACATAACAGAGCTTTCATTAGCCTAGCAGAGCATCACAGAGCCCAGACAGCTAGCAGGGGTCGGAGGATGTGAGCCACCACTCGGACAATATACTGTCACACAGGTCAGCCAGCTGTGGATTTTGTCCCACTGACCCCGGGTTCTTTTCCACAGCGCAGATGGTATAACCACAACGCCCCCCTCTCATTCTGGTTGAATAGAAGCCTTCAGTATCACTGTGCAAAGGAACGTGTTAACGTCAAAATGCAGGTCAAGGCTATGGCCTCTTATCCAACGGAGCCTCTCTGTTGATAGGGAAATTGTTCCATGTAGGAGGATATCATTTCCACACAAACAGCCAGTTAGTTGTGAAAAACACAAATGTTACTTAATTTAGCACAACACAAATAATGATAACTAAACTTAATCCAGTAGGAAACACCAACTGTACGGCATCATTTATTGATCAGATGCACTTGTAATGTAAAATATATAGAATTGTGATTATAACTGAAAACAGATCCATACCCAACCATCAACGTTATATGGTGTGAAACATACAGTATCTCCAAAACCTTTAAGAGCTTTGAGTAAAGCAGCACAAATTGGTGGGAATGAATTTGGTTAAAGTGTAACTCCACTTTTGTTGAGAAAAAAAACATTCCTCTCTGGGTGATCTATGTACACTGCGAGGATTATAACAAACTTTGTTGCAGATTCTTACCTTTTGTTATTCTGAAGAAATCATTGTTTGTTCCTATGTGCCTCTGTGCTGAGTGGGTCTAATGAGAGTGGTTTTGTAATTATGAATCAGCTGTGGCAGCTGCAGAGCACTAATGAGGAAATCTGCTGGGACTGCATCTCTTTAGACGTGTTCCTATTGGAAGTATCTCACCAAAAACTACATTTTTGTTGCAGGGGATGCCAGAAATCTGACTTGTATCTTAGTGCAGACTTCTGAGAAAATTGGTGAGCCAATCACACAAGCAGGAAATTATGTTTCTGGGGTGTGGTCAGTACACATTCTGTGTACAGAATAACTCCAGGTAGCCATATTACATTGCATTTTCAGAAAATAACAACAGCTGCAGATTGAAATAGAAGGGTCATTTTTAAAAACATTCAATTACAATATGATTTGTGTCACAATTGTATACGCTATATTGTTTTTTCTTTATTTGCTATTTTTTTTCCCCATTAAAGTGGAGTTACCCTTTCCATTAACTTTAAACCCAGTCACTATAACTTTAACATAGCAATGTAATTTGCAAAATTGTGTTCAATCTTCCTGCCACCAAGGTCCTTCTTTGCGTATTTCCTGTTATGGGGTAACAACTGTCTCCAAATTATGCTCCTGTGTTGTCACCCTAAATATTCCTGTTGCACTCAATCCTGGGATGGCCTAAAGTACTGTAAATGATTGCTAGAGCAATTATCAGTTGGGATCTGGTATCAACATAAATAGAAGCATATATCGCCAGCACACCATGGATCTTCAAGAAAATGTCCTACTGTTTATTAAAAAGTCCACATCCCAGAGGTGAAAGTGCAATGTTTCAGAGCCATGTAGGGCTCCTTTGTCTTCACCTGCCTGACGAAGGGGTCTTGCATGGCTTCAAAATGTTGCACTTTCACAGCTGATGTGATCGCTTTAATAAACAGTTGGACATTTTCGTGAAGATCCATGGTGTGCTGAAGATATGAACAAATAATCACATAAAAATAGTTCAGAGGGGACACAAATAACAATAAAAACCAGGTAGGGTTGCTAAACCTTTCCCATTCTATCCATGATATATTTTAAATGGTTTTAGATACACTTTTAAGGAAATAAATCACATTGTGTGCATTAACGCCACAAAGACCACACTGCATGCCCATTTCCTGTCTTTTCATTCTTCTTGAAGGTAGAGCTTTACACCTGATATCTTTCTGTGTTAGGACTTTGGAAGTTAAGGTTAACATGTATGTATAGTCATACCCCCTACCAGGTTAGGTTTTTGGTGTCTATGACCTGCTGGTGAATTTCAAATTGTACTGGAGACACAACAGGAAATTCGATTAAATATCTCCATACAAAAAGGAACTTTTTTTTCTTTACATGCCGTCACCAGTCAGTGTCCCTGATCCCCTCCACACCAGTCATTTGGGGATGCTGTACTGCCTTGTTGACAGTATGTACAAAAAAAAAAAATTAAATTGTTAAAAAAAAAAAAAACATTTTATTTAATTTCTCCATTTTCCAAAATATTGTGACAAGAAAATAAAACTTCAAAAAAATCACTATGCCTCTTTTCAAACCCCAAAGGGGTTGTTTGGGGGTATTTGTACGGTCCTGGCATTTTGGAGCCTCAAGAAATGAGATAGGCCATCAGTACATCAGGACTAATTAATTTTCAATTATATATACCAAAGTTTGTAGACTCTAAAACATTCACACATACTAAATAATATACACTGATTTGGGTTATTTTTTACCAAAGAAATGTAAAAAGTATACATTTTGGCCTAAATTTATAATGAAAAATTACTTATTTGCAAAATGTTATAAGAGAAACTAAGAGAAAAGTGCATTTCTTTATATATATATATACATACACATATATATATATATATATATATATATATATATATATATATATATATATATATATATATATATATATATATATATATATATATAATGTATATATATATATATATATATATATAATGTATATATATATATAAAGTAAAAAAAAAAAAAGCCCAGTGGTGAATCAATACCACCAAAAGAAAGCTCTATCTTTCTCAAAAAATTGTAAAAAATGTATTATGGGTACAGTGTTGCATGACTGAGTATTTGACATTCAAAGTGTAACAGGGCTGGAAACTGAAAATTGTCCTTGGCAGACAGGGGGTATCTGGCATTGAAGTGGGTAAATGGACACTAGCCTGAGTTCTCCAGAGTAAAATTGTAGGCCCCAACGAGCTGGTCAGCTGAGGAAAGGGCAACAATGATATAGACTTTTGAACTGTCATGGAGGTGTAGTACTCCTTAGTTAGGATTCCCCCAGTCTAGAATTTAAGAGGAGTTACTTTCTACAGCAAATGATCGTTTTCTTTACAGTATGTTTCTTTTCACTGTTCACCTATTTGCAATATATTCCTTGCTATGGTTTAACTGGTTTCCATATTTTTGTTGCTGTCTCATATTTCTTTTGCCATTGGGGTACTGCATATACCTCTACAATAAATATTCCCTACCCAGCCAAGTGTCATGGTGTTTGGTGCTTTTTTAAAAGTCTAGGCACAGAAACAGGGGATCCAATTCTTCCAGCGGCTCCTTCATAGGTTAGCACTACACACACTTGTATATACATTTAAAAATATCACATATAGTTTCTAAAAAAGTAGTGAAAGTTATTTAAGCTCTTAGCTCAAACCAAAAACCTTATCAGGCTTCCTAGTGTCTTTTTTAACCACTTCCCACCCGCCCTATAGGGAATTGACGGCAGGAAGGTGGTTGTATTATCATGTCATATGACGGCGGCAGGATAATGCGCAGAGGGCGCGCAGAGCAGCGATAGGTGCTGCGGTGTGTTACTCTGACTCACTGCATCTCCGATCTCGGTAAAGAGCCTACTGATGTAGGCTCTTTACCATGTGACCAGCTGTGTCCAATCACAGCTGGTCACATAGTAAATAGGAAGCGCTGTTGATTGGCTTTCCTCAGTTTGTGCCTGACAGGCAGGAGTAGAGGGGAGCCGATCTGGCAGGGGGGGTCTGCATGGTAATCAGAGCATTAATTACGAGTGCAGACCCTTGGGGGGTGCCACTAGAACCATTAGGGATGCCCACCCTTGACCCCAGGGATGCCCACCCATGACCCCAGGGAGGCCCACCATGGCCACCAGGGATGGCAATCAGGGCTCAGGGAGCCCGTCAGTACCCTAACCATCAGTGCTGCCCGCCAGTGCCCTCCCCATCAGTGCTGCCCACCAGTGCCCATCATTGCCATCTATCAGTGCCACCCATCAGTGCCCATTATTGCCCACCAGTGCTGCCTATCAGTGCCCATCAGTGCCACCCATCAGTGCCGATCAGTGCCCACCAGTGTCACCAATCAGTGCCCATCAGTGCCGCCTATCTGTGCCCATCAGTGCCGCCTATCAGTGTCCATCAATGCCGCCTATCAGTGCCCATCATTGCCGCCTATCAGTGCCCACCAATGCTGCATAACAGTGCTACCCATCAGTGCCACATATCAGTGCCCATCAGTGCTGCATATCAGTGCTAACTATCAGTGCCGCATACTAGTGCCACCCCATCAGTGTCACCCCATCAGTGCCTTCTCATCAGTGCCTGTCGGTGCGGCCTCATCAGTGCAGGAAAAAACTTATCTATTTACAAAATTTTATAACATAAACAAAAAAACTTTTTTTCAAACTTTTCGGTCTTTTTTTATTTGTTTAGCAAAAAAGAAAAAACCTTGCGGTGATCAAATACCACCAAGAGAAATATTCTTGTGGTAAAAAAATGACATAAATTTGGTTTAGGTACAGTGTTGCATGACCACGCAATTGTCATTCAAAATGCAACAGCGCTAAAAGCTATAAATTGGCCTAGGCGGGAAGGGGGAAAAGTGCCCGGTATTGAAGTGGTTAAGATGATTACCACCATCAGACCCATAAAGAACCGGTCAGATGGCAGCCCTATATCTTGCCCCTATATCTGAGCTGCAACATACAATATTTCATAATCGTCACATCATTTAGCTTCACTATATAGTTTCTCATTTGAGCATTGTTTTTAACAAGGCTGTCTGAAAAAGAAAAAAAAAAAAGTTTTGTAGAATCAATACTGAATGTGACTTTCAGGCTTTCATTTCCAGACATTTTGTTTTGCATCAAAGGCAAGCATCAGACTCATATTTCATTTAAAAAATACATGTTCAAAAACAAATGCTATTATACCTTAAGGGCATTAAATTATAAGTAGTTTTATTAACGCTACTTTTTTAGTTTTATTGATATAATAGTCTCAAACCCACTCTGTGTTTTAGAGGTTTTCATCTACTTTTCATTCCATTAAGTGGATCTAATTGAATCACATTTCTTAAATATTCTCACACTCTCTGTTTCAACTCACAATTATATGGTAATATATCGAATCTATTAAATGATAAAATTTTGAAGTATCTGTGGAATTCTCCAAATGGATATAATTTGTATAAAAATGCGTTCAGGAGTTCAGGTTGACAGCAGAGAACAATCACAGGTTTATCTGTCTATAAAATAATATAATTATCTTAGTCTTTTTATTTTTCCATAATAGCCAATCAGATTCTTGGTTTCATTTTCTCAGCCACACTGGAAGAATAAGTAGTATGATCTAGTTGGTTAATATGTAAATTTTAGATCAGGTCTCTACTTTGCTCAGATACTGTCAATGTGTTCTAATACCATGTTATTTTCTTTCTCCAAAGACTATTTATAGCCTCTTCTCAAAAGCCTTGGTTCACAGTAAAATGCTGGAATGTGGCTTTGAAATAATCAGGTTTCAAATGGAACTTAAATAATATACATCATTCACATACAGACACTTGTCAACTCCTATTATAGGAACAACAGAAAAAAATATGTGTTTTTCCAAAATACTGCCCTAGCAGGACTTTGCATCTTTGTCAGGCTTTATAGACTATACCATGAAAGTCAGTACATTAGTAATCTATGAATCTATCTACAGATCTACGGGTCTTCCTTATACAAGCTATGGAGCCAAGTAGTTCCAGCTGCCTTTCTTATAGCTCCAACAACGTTTTGTGAGCTTTCTCAGATTTTTTAGTCCAAAAAGGTGTGTTGTTTCAAGGAGTGTCTCAATACTCAAACCATTTGTCACAGATTAGCTGCAGAGCATGCTAAGCATGTGGTCTGCCCTTTCCTTCTTGTTACTGTGGTTCAGTTGGTAACTTTAGTTTGCAATCATGTGCTCTGTTGTTGCTTTCCTGCTGCATAGAACTTATACTATGGGTGTCACCCACCTAACATGCAAATTACCTTTCTGCATGGTCACTTCCTACCCAGCCTCCTAATCTTTCAATAGGTTATATCTAGCCCTAGGCTTCCTGTCCCTAGCATCAGTCCATGTTCCTAGCTCCATACCACAAAGCTTCTAATTCACTCCCTGGTTATCTCTCGCCTCGACTACTACAACGCCTTCCTCATTGGATTAACTTTACATAGGCTATCCCCCTTCAATCCCTCATGAATGCTGTGTCCAGACCCATTCACCTTACGGACCATTTAAAGCCATCCGCAACTCTGCCCCCAGCCACATCACTAACCTCAGGCAACGTGGGGGGTTCTTTACTGTTAGGGCTACAAGAGTGTGGAATTCTCTACCACAAGAGGTGGTCACTGCGGGAAGTATGGTGGCTTTCAAAAGACTCTTAGACTTACATCTCAAGGATCAGGACATTCAGGGCTATGTGAGATGATTACAGCCACACACACCTACACAGGTTGAACTGGATGGACTATTGTCTTTATTCAACCTCAACTACTATGTAACTATGTAACCTGGTCTTTAAAATATCAACCAACATGGGACCCCTGGATAAGGTACCTGGCGAGCCCCTCATAGGGGCGGTTGGGAGCATGGGTAGCCTTGGACGAGATGTTGGGGAAATCTCCCCCTTAGGGAGTGAGCGGGATCTGGGTGTCGACCCTCTATTTTTCCACTGACCGCTGATGTTTCTTTCCTCTTTCCCATCTTCCCACTCCTGCCACCCTCCTCTGCTGTTGTCTCCTTTCTTCTCTGTCTTTCCCTTTTCCCCCTATTCCTTCTTTTCTTGCTTTTTCTCTGGTACTATCTGACAGTGCACGGATGACAGGCTACGCCCCCCACTGGTAGAGGGCCTGGTATGGGGGTTGGGGGCCGTCCTCTCCCAAGGGCGCAGTATGTTCCCGTAGGGGCGCCGGGGGGGGTCGGGCCCAGACCTCCAGCCCTTCAGCATGCAATGGAGGGGGCACTGTCTCTATGACTCTATGTTTTTTGCTCCATTAGCTGGATGCCCAACCTGAGCTTACCGTTCCTGTTACTGATTTATTGGTTTCTCATTTTTGATATTGTAATTTTCTGAATTGGCACCATTGTATTTTGTGTATTATGTGATATTTAATGCCCTCAAAGACAATGATTGAGCCATGTTGGCTCCTAGTGCGCTGTTATATCTTTTTCTTACAAAAAATCTAATAAAAAACATTGAAACATAAAATATCAACCAAACCGCACTCTTCGGTCCTCCCAAGACCTTCTGCTCTCTAGCTCCCTTGCCACCTCCTCTCATGTTCTTCTCCAGGACTTCTCTTGAGCGTCTCCCATCTTTTGGAACTTCCTACCCCAAACTCTCTGACTATCTTATAATCTATCCATCTTTAGACAATCTCTAAAATACCCTTCTCTATAAAGACGCCTATCCTGCTTCTAACTAATACACTGTGTTTTTACTTTCAACATCAGCTCATCCCCCACAGTTATTATCTTTTGTTTTAATTGTCCCTCCCTCTTAGATTGTAAGCTCTAGCGAGCAGGGCCCTCTTATTCCTCTTGCATGGGCGTCCACAAGGGGAAACAAGTGCCCCCCCTGGAATCTCAACGTCCCCCAAAGTGTTTGTTAAGCCCCTATATACCATCCTGTCCGGTCTGTTAATTACCCTGTGTGCCCGGTCCCCCCGTGTCCGTGTATGTGTTTTTAAAAAATAAGCCGTTCTTTACCAGTTTTCAGAGCACCAATCGCAGCTCACATGACCCGCCGTCTCTCTCCTCTCCCCGTCTGACAGCTGCCTGCAGTGGGTGGGGCCGAGGATTCCCTGCTGAGGTCAGTCGGGAGAGGAGGAGGAAGGGATGAGGAGAGGCTGAAAGGAGGAGAGAGGCGGCGGGTCAGGTGAGCGGCTATTGGCGCTCTGAAAAATGGTAAAAAATGGTTATTTTTATAAAACACAGACACGGGCACAAAGAATCAGTAAACAGACTGTAGACAGGATATGAAACTTTAAATTAAACTACAGCAGCAGGAAGGGAGGATGTGGGCACTGACACAGGAGCAGATAGGTAGGGAGGGAGGGGAGAGAGGATAGAAGAAGACAGGAAGGTTGCGGATGATGGAGGCACGTAGACTGACCACGGTGTCAGGGCTCATCAGCCATGGTATACCTTGGTCATAGAGGGGAGGACATAGCCAGCCATGATCAGCCAGGTATTTTAGGTGATAGAAGGGGCCAAATTACACAGCACAAGCACTGTGCTGTATAACATGCCTTAAGGGAACAGGATAAATTTTTTTTTTTAGGTTAACAAATGCTTTAAAAATAAATTCTGCTGTTTCACCTTTAAAAGTAAATACTCGCAAGTCGCAGCTTGCATGGTGGCTGACGTTGCCTTCATGACATTGTCGAAAAGGGTGGAGCATGGGTGACCTTAAAATGATGCCCCCCCCCCCAAAAAAAATAAAAGTTCCTCTTGTACTAAATTGTATTGTAACTGTAATGTCTGCCTTCATTTTCTAAAGGGCTGCGCAAACTGTTGGTGCTATGTAAATCCTGTATAACAATAATACCAGTATACCAGGAATACTATACATAGAGCTGGAATTTAAATCACTGTTGGGTAACGTGGCAAAGCTGGGGTCAGTCATCATATTGGAGGACTTCAATTATCCCGACATTGACGGGGAAGAGGGGACTACACACTCACAGAAGTAGAAAGTAGAAGATGGAAAGCTTACAGGACAACTACATGTCTCAGTTGGTGGATTATCCTACTAGAGAAAGTCCTGGATTTATTATTTACTAAAGACCCAGACCTAATCTCGGAGATAGGAGTCCGGGACAACCTGGGTTCTAGCGATCACAGGATGATCACATTTAGCGTAAATCACAATATAGCAAGGCAAGAGGGGAACATAAGAACCCTAAACTTCAGAAGGGCAAACTTTCACAAATTGTGCTCAATGATAGAGAAAATAAACTGGGACCAAACCCTAGGAACACTGACCTCGGAGGAAAAATGGGAATGCTTTAGGAACATATTAAACAAATACATCTTGCAGTGCATTCCTATGAGAAATAAATTTAGAAGAGCCAAAGCCAAACCTGGCTGGCTAAACCGTAATGTTTAAAAACTTTTTAGGGAAAAAAAATGGCCTTCAAGAAATATAAATCGGAGGGCACATCGACTTTCCAGCAATACAAGGAATCAAATAAGAAATGTAAATACGAAATTAAAATGGCTAAAATCAACTTTGAGAGACAAATAGCGGAGGATAGTAAAAAGAACCCTAAGAAATGCTTCAAATATATCAACAGCAAAAAAACTAGGTCAGAGCATGTTGCACACATAATTAACGATGAGGGAAGGATGGTTACAGAGGACACTGAAAAGGAAACTGTGCTTAATACTTTCTTCTCCTCGGTCTTTACACAAGAAAAGGAGGGTACACTGACCATGACTGTATGGTTAGCAGTACTTCACTGGACTTGCTGCTATGGCTAACAGAGGGTGAAATCAGGGAAAGGCTGGATAAAATTAACACAAATAAATCACCAGGCCCGGATAGCGTACATCCAAGAGTACTCAAAGAACTTAGTAAGACTATATCTAGACCACTGTTCCTGAGCTTTGCTGACAGTATTATGACAGGAACTGTACCAGGTGATTGGTAACGTGATACCGATATTCAAAAAAGGGCAGAGGCATGTCCCGGGAAATTATAGGCCGGTCAGCCTGACGTCCATAATATATAAACTTCTGGAGGGGATGATAAGGGACTATATCCAATAGTTTGCTGAAGACAACAACATCATCAGCAGTAATCAGCACGGGTTTACAAAATGGTGTTCTTGTCAGACCAATCTGTTAACATTTTACGAGGAGGTGAGCTGTGAGCTAGACAGGGGGTGATCTGTGGATGTGGTGTACCTGGATTTTGCTAAGGCGTTTGATACAGTTCCCCATAAATGCTTAATTTTTAAAATAAAGTCTGCAGGTATCGATGAAAAGGTTTGCTCTTGGATACAGAACTGGTTAAAGGGTGTGTCCAAAGGGTGGTAATAAATAGCACATACTCAGACTGGTCTGAGGTGATAAGTGGGGTCCCCCAAGTCTCAGTCCTGGGACCAACCTTGTTCAATTTATTCATAAACAGCATTGAGGATGGGATCATTAGTTCGATCTCAGTTTGTGCAGATGACACAAAATTGGGCAGGGCAATAACTTCACATCATGAGGCAGAAATCTTACAGAATGACCTAAACAAAATAACAGAGTGGGCAACTACATGGCAAATGAGGTTTAATGTAGAGAAGTGTAAGGTATTGCACTTGGGGACTAAAAACATAAAAGCACAATACACTTTAGGGGGGTGGGGACCTTTGGGGGAATCAAAAATGGAGAAAGATCTGGGAGTCTTAGTAGAAGACAGACTTAGCAATAGCATGCAATGTCAAGCTGCAGCTGCCAAAGCCAGCAGAATATTAGCATGCATAAGGAAGGAGATATATTCCAGAGATAAAACTATAATCCTACCACTTTATAAAACTCTTGTCTAACCCCATCTGGAGTATGCTGTCCAGTTCTGGTCGCCAGTCCTCAGAAGGGATGTGTTGGAGTTCGAGAGAGTCCAGAGAAGGGCAACTAAACTAATTAGGGGATTGGAGGACGTTAATTATGAAGAGCGTTTACAAGCACTTGATTTATTCTCCCTGGAGAAGAGACGCCTGAGAGGGGACATGATAGCAATATACAAATACCTCAAAGGTGATCTCAGCATAGAAAAAAAACTATTCAGTCATAAGGATTGCATGAGGACACGAGGTCATACAATGAGATTAGAGGAGAAGCGTTTTAACCTCAGGCTACGCAGGGGGTTCTTTACTGTTAGTGCTACAAGATTGTGGAATTCTCTGCCACAAATGGTAGTAACTGCGGGGAGTATGGCTACTTTCAAAAGACTCTTGGACGTACATCTCAAGGATCAGAACATTTAGAGGTATGAGAGATGATTATGGCCACACACACCTACACAGGTTGAACTGGATGGACTATAGTCTTTTTCAACCTCAACTACTATGTAACTATGTAACTATGTAACAGTCTGAATGCTTCTTTGTACTATATGTCTATTTTTAATGTGTATGTACACCCAAACAACGAACTTCTCTTATTGCTCCCTTCTGAGTCTGTTAAATATACTATTAAAATATTTTGTCATATCTGTTCAAAAAATGTAAAGGAAAAACCTGTTGAACACTTTAGAAATTCAAAGCTGTCCTGTGCACAATTCCTGTGTTGCCATAAAGAGAGTATCTTAGAACTACAGAATGATTAGTCGTTCTGTTGTTAAGATGGGAGAATAGGTGGGTTTGAGTAGTTTAGCAAAAAAAAAAATGGCCAAATGTGACAAAACTTAGTCAGTGCCGGGACAAGATCATCTAGAGCCCATGGCGAAAAAGACAAACTATGTAATATTCTAATAAATGTAAACAAGGCTTTTGAATGTAGAATGGCTTCCTTTTCTTTTCACTTGCCTAAGCGCCAGTTTACATTGGTGCGATGCGGGAATCCTGCGAATCCACTGAGAGTTCTCTCATCTCACCCGACTTGCAGGCAGTTCACACTGCCATATGCGAACTGCTGGGAGTGTCAATACAAAGTTACTGACACCCCCAGATTAGTATGCATATCGCAGTGTGAACTGTCAGTTCTGACATGAATCAGATCGCATAGGTGTGAACACCCATGAAATCCGTTTCTGGTATGGACCAATAAAAGGGTCCTGCACAACTTTGGTCCGAATGTATGGCTAAATTTGCATCGCACAGACTTCGCATGTGATTTCCAGAGCAGCGCAGTGCGAATCACATGTGATATCTGACATCGCTATAGTGTGAACCGACCCTAAATGTGGAATTCTCCAAGCACACTTGACTGCTAGAAGCCTGCACCCAGAGCTGAAGAAGTGAGGGGGATATGTGTTTGTAAAGGAACAATATACTTGACCTTACTATGTCTGCTTCATTCATTGTACCTGTATTGTATCTGTACTTTCTCCATCTCGTCTGATGCTTCTTGATCACTACTCGCTAGTCATCAGATCACCAGTCATCAGGAGGTCATCTCTGATCTGAAGAAACAAAGTGCTGCCTCTACCAAGATGGCTCCCTCCACACAGAAACTTCATGCAGAACAAAGCATGGTAAAAGATCAGCTACAGGAAGGTTACAGGACAAACTTGTGACTTGTCCTTTTCCCACTGCTTGCTGTTTTTTGACAAAGCTTCCATGGTACAGGTCCATTTTAAGACACTGTTTACTGAATTGGTCACTGAGTAATATTTTGTATGTGAAACTAGGAACATGAACTAATTATTAATAAAACCTGCGCTATGTAGAGACTAATAGTAAAAAATATAATAAAATGTGCAGCTGCTGTCCACTAAGTAAAAACTCAGGAATATATACTAACAATAAAACAGCTTTTCCACCTGTAGCAATAATAAATAGTATAATAAAGTGTTCATGTGCAAAAAATTATTAATATGTAACCACATAAAAGTGCTAAAGTAGTTTGATATATAACTGCAATAGTGCTCTAAATAATCCACAAAATATACATAAAGTGCAGTAGTGCTCCAAAAAATGTTCATAAAGTGTACAAAGGTGCTTGAAGGTGAAGAAAGTGCTGGAGTTCTTCAGGCCAATCAGGCGGTGCGGGGTGTATCACTACTCACCGGAAACAATAGACCCTCAGCTTTTCAGTCTGGGGGTCGAAGAAGCTTATAAATGGTAAGATGAGTCCTTGTTCCACCTGTAGGATGTTGTCACTCTATCACTGGGTGGCACCTTAAGCGGGTCTTCAGGGCTCAAGCAAAATAAATAGCCGACATAGTGAAGTCCATCTAAAACAGATTTAATCTGTGCATAAAATATTACTTACAAGAGTACGTATAGAGGCAGCTTGTAGAAAGAAAGAAGCACAGCTTTCGGGAACACCGTCCAGCGTGCGTTCCACGGAAGACAGGAAGTGACATCAATGGTTCAGTACGACCGGAAATACGTCAACGCACAGGGTCCTGTGCGATTTCAGGCCTGGTTTAGGTTCAAATTCAAGTAACAATTAGCACCTGAATTGCACCTGACCCGGTGAAGAAAACCGTACTGGAACTCTGGAATGAAAACCACAGCCCAGCATGTGTGACCCCAGCCTTAGACAGTCCTATGTAAATGCTACTGGACACCAAATGTACTCATTCTTAGAGAAATGTCTATAGACAATACTTCATAAAGGTCAATTACTTAGGCTGGGTTTACTCCAGTGTGCTGTGGTTGGGGAACAGTGCAATTGTATGTGTGTTTTACATACAGTTTTAGGTGCGTTCCCACAAACTTGCATTAGACCGTGCATTTTCTGAAAGTGCATAAAAGATGCATCATGCAGAATTTTCATGCTCTTTCATAAAAAATCATATGGCCTAATACAAGTCAAATGGAGCACACCTACAAACTTCAAGTAATATGTTCATACAGTCGTGCTGCTCTCAAACTGCAGTGCACCGGCATGAACCCAGCCTTAGAGTTTTCATACTATATTATATTTGGCACATAAAACCTAGACTTTGGGTATAATTGAAAAGCTTCGTCCAAGGTATTCTTTTGTTTTACTTTAGATACTATGTTTGCAAGCAGGTGGATGTCAGATGTGTATGTTTTTTTAACTGTTATGTCCTGCTGTTTTTCAGTTGATGTTTTTGGTTAGATAGAATATTGCACTGTTTAGTTGTGCTTGTTCTGCTGAGGTGTTACTCCTTGGAAGGTAAGGGTTAACTCTGATGGCCAGGTTTTAGGAGACCTTTTTGGGAAGTACAGTCCTCTAATGGGGCAAACACAAAAAAAGTAAGGGAACCCCCTCTCAGGAGCGCCATAGTTAGTAAGACGGCTGAAGGTACGGTTCCACCAGGAAGCCAAGTCCGCTATGTGTTAGAAGAGCCTCAGTATTACGGTATTAATTACTGAGCTTCAGATTCTTATTTACCAACCGCAAATGGGCAAGGTGGGCCGCTACTTTGTTTGGCTCAATTACAACGCTATTTGGTCAGATATGTTACCTTATTTGCCTGAAGCTCTTTTTCAAGACATAGATGAAGAGCGTCAGCAATTCTATAACTCTGCTGTCTGGGATGCCTTGTGGATTTCCCACCAGTTCAGGAATTGCAGCGATCAAAATAACTGTACTTTTGTTGAATTCCATCAAAAATACAAAGAGCTAAATCTGGGTCACCATATTTATATTGATCAGGTTGGGATTTTCCTGGAGGGAGTTTCTGGCCTGGTGGTGCACCAAATTGGAAGAAAGCACCATGTCATGGGTGACTGGATCAGCTTCCCAGACCCTACTTATTATGTGTAAAGATTCAACTTAAATTTGCCAGTAATCATGATTACGGATAACTTTATCAGGAAAGTTGTTTGCTGCCAGATTGCACTTTGATACCATGATTTGAGGATGTTCTTTGTAATAATAAAGGTTTTATACTATTGCTGCCAAACTGGGAAATGTTTATATTGTGTATGTTTTATTGTGTACTGAGTAGTTGATATGGGAAAGATCAACCCTTGGGGAGGGGGGGGGGGTTGTAAGCAAATGGTTGTCAGATTTGTATGTTTTCCTAAAATGCTTTACTGTTTTCAGGTGCTGTCTATAGTTAGATTTCTATGTTAGAATATTATACTGTTTAGTTGTGCTTGCCCTGCTGAGGTGGTATTCCTTGGGAGGTAGGGGTTAACTCCGATGGCCAGGTTTTCCTGTGCTTTTCATGGAAGTACCACCATCTGCTGGGGAAAACACATAAAAAGGGAGGGAACCACCTCTCGGGGACGCTATCGTTATTAAGAAAGCTGGGGGTCTCACTCACTCTAGGAAGAGAATGCTGCAATGGATGTGAACTACTACTTTTTCACTTTACCACCCCTTGTCAGGGTTCCAGGGGTATACACTTATGCTTTACCAATGGACTAAAAAGGTCTTTCTCCTCTAATTAAAGCGGAGTTCCACCCAAAAGTGGAACTTCCGCTTTAAATAGTCCTAACCCCCTGACATGCCACATTTGGCATGTCATTTTTTTGGGGGGGGGGGGGGGATCGGGTACCTAGTTTTGACATGTACCCGCTCCCACTTCCGCTCGGAGCACCGCGGCGCCCTGAGCGGAAGTTCTCCTCTCTCCCTCCCTCCCTGCAATCTTCTGGGACATGTCAGAGGTCCCAGAAGATTGCCGGCCAATCACGACGCATAGCACAACTCGCGCATGCGCAGTGCGTACCCGGCTGTGAAGCCGCAAACTGTCACAGCCGGGTGCCCACATCAGTGATGCCGGCGCCGTGGAGCAGGCAGAGAGGGAGAAGACGGCGCATCGCTGGACCGTGGGACAGGTGAGTGGGCGGTTAGGCTGGAACTCCACTTTGAGTTTTGACTATCCTGAGGGGCAAAGGTAAACCAGGATACTAACTAAGGGGCACTTAGAAGATAATGTACAGGAATATGTAGTAAAGACATCTTTGTTGAACTGTTTATTCGTTACTCTTAACAACTTTAGTAAAGAATGTTTATTGTTATCCAACTTGGCCTGGTCTGAAGTTACTTGAGAACAATCTTAAAGGGGTGCAATGCATGCATGGCATATCACAAGAGCAGGAATTATTAAGTGGACAAAATGGGATAGAGGAGATGCAGTACAATGTGCGGTGAAGCTATCTGAAGCTAGCTGAAGCTATTGCCATTGTTATTGAACACATTACTAGTGTCAGGTGCATAAACTGCCAACCATTTGGGAAGTGGTGTGACTTGGCATAGGTGATGGAGGGCCCTGGTGGTGAAGGAGCTTGGTTCCTTAGGCTGCTTCCCTAGTGATCGGAACCTCAATACTGGGTCTGTCTCATGGCACAGGGCATGCTAGGGAGCCAGCATGGAAGTCACGAAAGACGGAATGAGGCCTCGGGAGTTAATAAGCACAGGATAGCTACAAGAATTCAGCTTTCTACTAATCAAGTGAAACATATGAATCAATATCACTGGGAGTGAGGTGACAGGTAACCAGGCTGGTGGAGTCCAGTGCAAGCTCAGTGTAGTGGTACCAGCTCAGAAATGCTGCACAACTAAAGACAGTAGAGTTATAAAGTGTGATGGAAACTGATGTCCTTGTAAACAACGCAAAGTGTTTCAAATGTTGAGCCATGGATTAAGCATTGATTTTAATTTGGAGTGCTGCCTTAATGCCAACCTTGTGTTAAATGGCAGCCACACTCCACCTTTGGGGGAATTAGCTCTCTCTCACACTTCGGGTCCCCTTTCCTGTGCTTCTGGGCCCCATAGCAGTTGCGTGCTGTGCTATAGCTATAGTTCTGTATATAGTACTCAAAAGAAAAAACACCTTGGCTGCCATGGTGACAAGGAAGCGAAATTAGAATGTTTTGGCAGTTTTATTAAATCATAGCTGACAGCAGATTAAAATGAAAAGTCAATTTTTAATAACATTAAATTACAAATTAGCTAATTTAGAGATTATATGTGAACACATGTTCTGTATTTATTTTCAACAAAAAAAAAACTTTAAATGCACAGTTATCTACATTGTGAAAAAAGGGAATTTTAGATGATGTCCTCAGCAGTAATTATTTTAACTGACTCTGTAGGTAGCCTCTTACAAGATTCACTTATCCTTGAATGGCTCATAGCATAGAATAGTAGACCGTACTCTTAAAGCCAACCTTTCACAGATCTAGGCAATTCAAGCTGAGTATATAATGAATAAATACATAAGCAAAGCTATCTTCAGTGAGAGCAGCATGCCAAAGGGATCGGTATATCCAGACATATAAGCAGCTGAAATTATATTCAAATCCTAACTTTTTTTATTGGGGCCAATTCAAACCTTTGCAGCACTACAATGGTGAGAAGGGGCTCTCAAAGTTTAGCTTGGGCCTGCCACCTCTCACCTCTTGATTCTCTCTATAGGTCATGGACATCTACATGAACTTTGATGAAAAGAGCAATACTAACTCTTTATCCTATAGAGCAGTGATGGCGAACCTTGGCACCCCAGATGTTTTGGAACTACATTTCCCATGATGCTCAACTACACTGCAGAGTGCATGAGCATCATGGGAAATGTAGTTTCAAAACATCTGGGGTGCCAAGGCTCGCCATCACTGCTATAGAGCATATTAAGAATTTGCCAAAGTGTTTCCTCTCCACCTGATACCTGTGGTAGTTATAAGATGCCCCACATATCTAATGTAAGTTAAACGCTGACCCTCTCACTGCTGATGACAACACCTAGGCCCTTCCTTACTGCAACTGGTAATGTAGGAATCTCTTTTTTGAGATGCCACCAAATGCCACTTTTCTCTCTACTTGGGCCACCTAAAAAGGCAAGATGGTGGCTCCTATATCAGATTTTTTCTTCTTGTTTACTAGTGCATCTGCAGACAACTGCATGATACTAAAACCCAACCCCTGGGAAAAGAAAAAGTAATCTTTAGCAGTGGGGCCACACCCACCCTGCAATGGCTAAATGCTTGTTTAGTTTAAGGGACAGTAAAAGTGTTTTTAGATACCTTATCCTTCACTTATCCAGCAGCCAGCGTTCCCCTATGGTCTGGCAGAGGACTATCCCTCAGAATACTCACATCCAAGGCTGGGCTTGGATGTCCTGATGACACCAGAGGACTTCAGACCTCCAGGGTGCAGTGGAGGGACTGCAGGAGCAGAGGATCAGGTAAGTAAGCAGTTAATCCTTGCAGTGCAGGCGCAGCAAGAGGGGGCTTTTACTTTCCCAGGAGTTCAGTTTTAGGCTCGGTTCACACTTATGCGATGCGGGAAGGCTGCGAATTCGCAGCCTGTTCCCGCATCGCAAACGCACCCCTGGCAGTTCACACTGCCATATGCGATACGCTGGGGGTGTCAATGAAATCTTAACGACACCCCCAGTTTGATCACATATCGCAGTGCGATCTTGCAGTTCGCACAGGATCGGATCGCACTAGTGTGAACCACTGTGCGATCCGATCCTGATGCGGCTGCAAAAAAGGGTCCTGTGCGTCTTTGCTGTGGGTGCGGTGCGAATTTAGCCATACAAAGTGTATGGCTAAACTCGCACCACACAGCCGATCGCATGTAATGAAGGAGCAGTGCGCTCTGACATTACATGCGATCGCCGCAGCCGCACATGTGTGAACCGGCACTTAAAGACTATCTAAGGCTCCATGCACACTGGGCTTAAAAAAAGCCAGTTTCCTTGGCAGAAAAAAATGTTCATATAGAGCATTTTTTGAACATAGTTTAGATGAGCTTAGGAGAGTTTTGTGTTTTTTCTGTCAGAAAGCTCCAATCAGAAACGCAAACCAGAAGGGTTTTTTCCTGCTTCTAAGCGTTGAGCTCAAAATATGCTCTAATCGTCCTAATGTGCATGGACACATAGGATAACATTGAGCGGCTTCTACAGGCAGAACATAAAACTCCTGTAGAAATTTTTAAGCCAGTGTGAATGGAGTCTAAAACCAAATACAAACTTGTAATATATTGCAGTTTACCAGTACTTAGATGCGGTGGCTGCATTCATTTTCTTTTTTTTTTTTAGCTTCTTTTGCTTTATTTTCACCTGGTGATCTGGAACATTATTCTATAATTTCTCAACTTCCTGTAAAGTGGAGGTTTACCCATAGCAGCTTGATAAAAATAATGTTCTTTAGCAACTAACATGCATTCCACATTAATAATTATGCTACCAAAATTAGTGTGTGCTGTAAATTGCCTCCAGCATTGCTCCTGTTTCTTCTTACTGGAGGCTGCCATTTTGCTGAAGCCCAGAGCCCCTGAACAGAAGTAAATAATAAAGCAGAACTAAACCCATCATGGTTTCAAAAAATGTACATTCCTGGAATGCCAGGATTGCTAACTGTCACATTTGTTTGTGTTCTCAAACAAATTGTCAAACCATCAAATGGCTGGTGTCATAACTGTTCACATGTGCAGCACCATGGTAGTTGCAGATCAAACAGAAGCCACATCCTTGGCTGTAAAGGATAGGAGGGCTTAATTCTGCTTTAACCGCCTTAGCGGTAAACCCGAGCGTGACTCGGGGTAGGAATTTCCTGCTATTAGCGGTATCCCCGAGTCACGCTCGGGGTCAATGGGCAGAGCGTGCAGACAGCGCAGCGGAGCTTCTCTTACCTTATCCTGGCGATCCAGCGATGAGCTCTCATTGCTGTGACCGCCAGCGAGATCTCCGCCGCTCGTCTGTCGGTAGGAGGACTTCCTAGTTCCGTTCCCTGCAGCAGCAATGCTGCATGGGAGCGGAACTAGGGAGGGAAATTTAAAAAAAAAAAAAAAAACGTTGCACAAAACACATAACACATTTTATATTATATATATGCATATATATATATGCATATATATATATATATATATATATATATATATATATATATATATATATATATATATATATATATATATATGCATATATATATATATATATATATATATATATATATATATATATATATATATATATATATATGCATATATATATATATATATATATATATATGCATATATATATATATATATATATGCATGTATATATATATATGCAAATATATATATATATATATATATATATATATATATACATATATATATGTATATATATATATATATATATATATATATATATATATACCTATATACACACACACACATATATATATATATATAAAATTATATTATTGATTCGATTATAATTCATGCATATATATATATACACACACACATATATATATATCTATATACACACATATATATATAATATATAGCGCATGAATTATAATCTAATCAATAATATAATTTTATTATATATATTATATATTAAATAATAAAATAATATTATTGATTCGATTATAATTCACGTGTTTGTGTTTCAAATTTATCACATCTGGGATGTCTACTAGAGTCTTGTTTTGGTCAGGTTTAAGTCAGTAATTACTAAGAATTGTAGGCCTATAATACATAACGCCAAATTTCCATGAAAAGAATTGTACCGCTTTTGGAACAGAATTCCTGACAGAATCATACCGCCAGGGAGGTTAAGACTGTCAGTAAATTGGCCTCTACAAATTCATCAGTGCCTGAAGATACATAAAATGGGAGAGCTCCATAAAGACATGGATGAGCGAGTTTGGGGTGGAGGAACTTGATTGGCCATCACAGAGTCCTGACCTCAACCCGATAGAACACCTTTGGGATGGATTTAGAGAATAGACTGCAAGCTTTCTCAACCAACATCACAAATGCACTTCTGGAAAAATGGTCAAACCGTAGACCCATAGTTCCCATAGACACACTCCTAAACCTTGTGGACAGGCTTCCCAGAAGAGTTGAAGCTGTTATAGCTGCAAAGGGTGGACCAACCCAATATTGAAACCTACAGACTAAGACTGGGATGTCATTAAAGTTCACGTGAGTATAAAAGGCAGGCGTCCCAATACATTTGAGAACATAGTGTATCTCTACACAGCCACATATATATATATACATACCTATAGGCAATATATGTGAATGCACTATCCAATATTGAGTATTCAGATGATTGCAATACACATTAAAAGGAAACACACTACAATGGCTCACATACACTAGTGCATTGTGAAAAGGCTTATTGAGGCCTATTGAATTGTTACTACTCTTGCAGTTTGGGAAGTGCTTGCTTTTATTTAGTTTTTTTGATTGTAAGTAACACTTGCTATAGGGTATTTGCTGGCTGCATCCCAGAGGGAGAGCGCGAATTACCATCAATTTATTATTCAAGCCATCAAATTGCTGGTCTCATAAATGATCGCATGTGCACCATCATGGAAGTTGCAGATCAAACAGAGGCTAAGATGACAGTTTCCTTGTCTAGAAAGGAGAGGAGAGTTTAGTTCCACTGCAAGTTTTGAGACAAACCCTTTAACAGGGGTGTTTATAACAATGATCATCTTTAATTCATTTATTTATGTAGCACTACCGCCATAGAGGTTTCTAAAGTCAGGGTCCCCCACTGCTGCACAGTCAGTCACACAGCATTTCCTTCTTTCATCCGGACACAGAAATCAGTCTTTGGCTTGTTTTTGTCATTTTATTACGAAATGATAACTTGGATGGGGGTAAGGGATTATGGGATGGATGCCCAGTGTTATGCAACAATACTTCAGGGACACTTCTTCCCTATTTCCCGACTCCTCTTCTTCTTTCCTTCTACACAAACGTTGTTCTCTTTGTACAGCTTCTGTTGATTCCCTCCTGGGGCAACTAACAGTCTATTGTCAGTTCAGCAACAGCCCATTACTGGTAGGAACTCTCAGTCCCTTAGCAAAGTAGCACATGAGGAGAGAACAGCACAACACATCACCTTCTGCTTTCCTGTGGCCACTGCTTGCAGAAGTTGCTAGCCCGACTGGCTGCCTTCCTCTTCCCAGTCCTCCTGACTGACATGTACATGGAGATTCCCCAGGCCAAGGTTTGACTTGGCACACCATTGTCTTCAAAAGGGCACTGCTATGGCTGGCAGTCTCTCCCCTTGTCTGTCCCTGCGCTATGCTAATCTACTCACTGTCTCTCCTTGCTCTCTCCACTGCCTCTCTAGCTTTAATCCCTCCACTGCCTCCTGTAGTGAGATCTTTCCAGGCCAGCTCCTTGATCTCTAGCCCTAGGTAAACCCCCCCCCTCCCCCGGTAAGGGGCCCCCAAGGGCCACAACAGCCTCCCTCAGCACTGCTTCTCCATCTTCTACCCAACTCCGTAGCTGGCATAGCCCATGTCTATTTAAATGCCCTTTAGTTCCCTGCCAGGCCCCCAACCTGGAAATTGGCTAAAGGCCTTTAAATATTCAAGGCAACCCCTTCTAGCCTCCACCCACTATTTTCTAGAACGTTCTGCAAAATTTTAGAAACAGGGAGAGGCACCAGAGAGCTGCCTGGATGAGTTATCCAGCCCTGGCCTCTAGTAACCCTGACCTAAATTCAATGACTCAGGTTTAGCCCAGAGCCAAACTATATTTTACCTATGCCCACTTCTAGTAGTACACACTATGGGGTGCTACATGTAAAACATTTATACCAAAAGGAAAGAAAAATAGTTGCTATAACTGCTTACAAAGAATTAGCTGAAGTTTGCCATTAGTTTGCAAGGCCATCTAAATCTGCTAGTCCATCTAACAATCCCCTCCCCCCAGATTGACAATGCTGCTATCCAAAGTTGCCCCTGTGTTCCTTCAACCAAGAGTGGAGCCATCGTAAGATAGAAAGTGAGTTACAGGCCAGATCACCAAGTGAAAAAAAAAGGAAAAAAGCTGAAAAAAGAATACTAATGCAGTAATCATGTTTTGGGATTGGTAAGCTGAAATATATAACTGTGCTTTTTGGGTTTAGATACATTTTAATTTATTGCAGTGGGCAATGACAATGAATTTGTGTCATTGGCTCATCAATTTTCCCAAAAGTCTGCCTAAGATACAAGTCAGATTTCAGACATCCCCTGCAAAATATCATTTTTTGTGAGATACTCCCAGTAGGAAAACACATGTAAAGAGATGCAGACCCAGCAGCTTTCCTCATTAGAGCCCTGCAAGTGCACAGTTGACTGATAATTATGAAACCACTCCCATTAGACTTACTTTCCCATATGGACACAGACAAACATTCAGGGATTTCTTCAGAATAACAAAAGGTATAATTCTGCAACAAAGTTTGGTAAAATCCTTGTAATAAGAAAACATAGATGACTCAGAGGGGAACGTTTTTGTTCTAAACAAAAGTGGAGTTATGCTTTAGGCTCCGTTCACATCTAGGCGTTTTGGGGCGTTTTTGGGGCGTTTTTCTGCTCTAGGATCAGCTCTCAAAACGCCCAACAAGACAAATCCTATTCATTTCAATGGCCCCTGTTCACATCTGAGCGTTTTGACGCTGTATACAAAACGCCCAACGCTCAAAAAAGTACATGAGCTTCTTTTTGGGCAGATTACAGGCGTTTTCCATTGATCTCTATTCAATCTAAAAACGCCTGCACAAAAATCGTGGTAAAAATCGCGGTAAAATCGCGGTAAAAAACGCCGCAAAAATCGCGGTAAAATCGCGGTAAAAAACGCGCGAAAAACGCTACGCTCAGGTGTGAATGTAGCCTTAAAGTGACTCTGTTTGTTATCCAAATAAAACCAAACAAATAACTACCACAGGACACAGTTGATACTTACCTGCCTCTTTACTTGTGCTTCTGATATTCACTTTCTAGTGCTGCCAAAGACTATTCTGTAGGCCTGGACTGGTCATAGGGCATATTGGGCATTTTCCCAGTGGGCTTCTGGACTGCGTGTCCTAAATCTGTTCCGATGGTGAAACCATGCCTTCATTCCTTCCCCTGAAAAAGGAGGCCACGCCTCCAAAATGCATTGTCATAGCAACCGCATTGTTGTCATGTCAGGAGATCTCTCCCCTGTGTACCCGACTGTCTGTGTCCTCTGAGCGGACATATGAGTGCTGCCAGCATTGCTGCAGAGGTTCAAGGGGTGGGGGTTCAGCCTGTCCGTGCTCAGACCACATGCCACACACTGAATGGCTGTGATGCTTGGTCTGCATGACTGTGGTCCCAGATGGAAGCCTCTACTAAAGATGATGCACAAGAAAGCCAGCAAATAGTTTGCTGAAGACAAGCAGACTAAGGACATAGATTACTGGAACCATGTCCTGTGATCTAATGAGACCAAAGAAAACGTATTTGTTTCAGATGGTGTCAAGCGTGTGTGGTGACTGACAACCAGGTGAGGAGTACAAAAACAAGTGTGTCTTGCATACAGTCAAGCATGGTAGTGAGAGTGTCATGGTCTGGGGCTGCATGAGTGCTGCTGGCACTGGGGAGCTACAGTTCATTAAGGGAACCATGAATGCAACCATGTACTGTGACATAATGAAGCAGAGCATGATCCCCTCCTTTCGGAGACTGGGTCAGAGGGCAGTATTCTAACATTATAATGACCCCAAACACACCTCCAAGATGATCACTGCCTTGCTGAAGAAACTGAGGGTAAAGGTGATGGACTGGCCAAGCATGTCTCCAGACCTAAACCCTATTGAGCATCTATGGGGCATCCTCAAATGGAAGGAGTGGAAGAGGACTCCAGTGGCAACCTGTGAAGCTCTGGTGAACTCCATGTCCAAGAGGGTTTAGGCAGTACTGGAAAATAATGGTGGTGACACAAAATATTGACACTTTGGGCCCAATTTGGACATTTTTATTTAGGGGTGTACTCACTTTTGTTGCCAGCGGTTTAGACATTAATGGCTGTGTTTTGAGGGGACAGCAAATTTACACTGTTATACAAGCTGTACACTCACTACTTTACATTGCAGCGAAGTGTCATTTCTTGAGTGTTGTCACATGAAAAGATAGAATAGATATTTACAAAAATGTGATGGGTGTATTAACTTTTGTGAGATACTGTGTATATATTTGTCAGTTGAGGATACATTTTATGTCAATAATTTGATTGCTTATCGATGTTTGTATATTTTCTTATGTGTATTATTTTCAATATGATTTCAGTATCCACCTTTGTACATAACTGAGAGCCATGGTCCTGATGAAGCAAGGGATCACATGAAACGTGTTGACCTTTAGACTGTGATCTCAATGGACCCATATATATTAATTTCTTTGCCAGTCTTGATTTGAGGATATATTCTTATTGGTTATGGATTTTATATTATAATACTATGAAATCATTGAGATTTTAACTTTTTTTCAATCCGGACATTTTAAATTTGTTACAATAAAGCTGTATAATTTTTAATTATTTGGTGTTTCTGCATTCTATCTTTGGAGGTATATTTAAAGTCCCAATGTATTTTCCCTGTTGTATTAAGTTATTATAGGGATGATAACTTGCAAAGATGTCATTTCTTTTTAAACACCCCTCCCCTCTCTTCAATACAGTGTACATGGCATTTATAGCTTTTTTACATGACAGTAGCTTTATATTTTATCTTCACTGGCCCTTTATTTAATGCTTTCAACACGCATTTCCCTAAGTGTTGTGTATAAAAAAAATTCCTTGAACTTGTGGATATTTGTCCTGTTATCTCCTTCCCTTGCAATGCATATAATCATATAACCACACTTAATTCAGTATTCAGAGACTGACAAATACAGTATGTGGTTGGCAAGTTGTTCAGGGGATGATCCCATTCGCCACTGAGAAGTAATCCGAAAATTGAAAATGACTTGGTCTAGGGATTTTTTGGCCACTGTCCCATGCTGTGAACATCTGCTTTAAACTACATTGTTCATATAAGCATAACGTGCTGTAAACGTTTATAAAAGACTAACTGGGTAATGTGCCTACACTCTTAAAGAAAAAAAAATATATTACAATTTTATCTAAAAGCTTTATAAAGAAAAGAGTGCTTAGACATGCAGCAGTTTACTGATTAGATCATGCTTTCCCAGAGACTGTCAGGGTCTGGATTATCATTTCAAAGTAATGCTAAATTCAGCGTAGGTGCAGCCATTCTGAACAATTATCTGCACTATCCAGGCACAGAGAAATGTCAAGAGCTCCCAAGTCTGTACAGTTTATGAGCCAGAGATCTAACTGAAAGTGACAAAACCCCTGCTTTTTTCACTGCTGATTACTCAGCAACAGCAGCAGTCTTTTAAAAAGAAAAATTAATTTCTGCATTGTTTCAGTCAGCTATACAACATTTTGTATATGACCAATTATATTTAAAGTAGTCACTAATGGTAACATAATTTAAAAGCCATATTCAGTCTTTGAAAACTGCAGCTTTCTATAAAAAAAGGACCTGATGATCCCACCATGAAGGCCTTGTTCTGGGTAACAAAAAGTGAAAATTATTGTCCAATGAGATTTTAAAAAATAATCACAAGGCTGAAAATAAAGAACCTTCTGCTAAAGCTTTGTAAATTGAGTGATTTAGCAAATAAATGTCATTTAATCAGGCTGGCCATAGATGGATTGTATTTTTCCATCGGTCAGCCAGGGCTGATTGAAAAACAAAAAGGAACAGATTCCTCCATTCACACAAAGAAAGTAGATGGAATTAATCCTCCCTGCTGTGTTATTGTTTTTTGGCAGCAGACTTTCCTCCGCTGTCAGAATACATGGATCAGCCCTGCAGCTGATTGGCTGCAGGCCCTTATCCAGAGTTCCCATTCGAAAGAAGTTCATTGTTAGACTGACTTTTCCCGAGCAGGAACAGCCATAAAAGAACTGAAATTAAGCCAGTCCTTGCTAAACCAGATTAATTTACATCCATCTCTGGCAAGTTAGAATATGAAATATATGTGAATGCTCACCTTGTAAACACTCCATTTAGTTTGAAATAGACATGCAAGGCAAAACATAAATATAAATATATAGATAGATAGATAGATAGATAGATAGATAGATAGATAGATAGATAGATAGATAGATAGATAGATAGATAGATAGATAGATAGATAGACAGACATGATTATATATATATATATATATATACAAGAACAGTACAACATATTTAAAATGTTGATTTATATATATATATATATATATATATATATATATATATATATATATATATATATATACACACACACACACAAATATATATAAAGCAGCATTTTTAAATATGTTGTTTTTTTTTTTGTTTGTTTGTTTTTTATAATTTTTTTTAGAAATCACATAACCTTTGTTCTGAGCTGCATAAGGGGCTTGGAGAGCTGGGGTCGGAGACTATAGAAGGGAATGAAAGCAGGAGGCAGAGAAAATCTTCCAAGTGAATGACTGTGCAGGGGACATGTCAGCACAGGTCTTGGTCTTTGGAGGACAGGCAGGCTCTGCTCCCAGCACAGGCAGAAAAATGACCACACTTTGATAGATAAGCTTCTATGCCTTGAGTGGTTAGTTTGAAATAGGAAAGCGGGGGGACTGGAAGGGTCACCAAGTATTTCACACAAAGGAAGAAATACAAAGAGAACAGGATACATGGTACAACATACACATATGTGAAATATGAAATGTTGGGGTAACATACACTTTAAGGGTTTATATTGCTGATGCTGACCTCTTCTTCTAAAATTGTGGGTTCCCTAGCTGTTATACTACACTTTTGGGGTCAGTTGTCAAATCAAGGATGCTGACCAGGATTTCTGACTTCACGCTGACTTCCAATTCTGTTAGCTTGTTCCAGATCAGTGGCACAGAAAGAAGCCAGAGACAGCCAGGATATCGCTAATCCAGGAGATCAATTGCTCTCTCCAGCAATGGACGAAATACCCTATATCTTTTTTAGGTAGGATAAATGTCCTTAAAATATCAATCCTTCCCAGGTTGCTGTATTTCTTTGAAACCCTACCAGTTCCTGTACCTCTAAAACAACTGAAAGTTCCCCAACAAGATTTTTTTCGATTTATTTGGAATCATAAATCTCATTGTATTGCTAATTCAGTGCTATTTGCCCTGAAGACTCAAGGTGGGCTGGGGGCCCCAAACATTCTTTAAGTATTACTATGCCACCCATTTGAGGGCTGTGGTCTCCTGATCTAGCTTACATGCACCTAATCAATGTTTGTTAATAGAGAGAGGATCCATTTACCTGGTACATCCCTTCTCCTTGACGTGGTCCCTCACCACTTTTACTGATTCCACACTTAAAACCATGTGCATTGCACCTATGCTGTTTACATGGAACATATGGAGACACTGTAACCAAAAATATTTCCTTGCATCACCTTGTCCCCCCTTATCCAATGTCCTCTTTAACCACTACTCCTTGACAGCTTAGTTTTAAAACGCATCTCCTCCTGGTTATCACCACCCTTGTTTCAACTCCGAAATCTAGTCCACCCAATTGACCAAAAAAGGGGGTGTGTTGGGCGCTTGTGCCGACAAGTGGGACCTGCACTGGGGTATGGGTGAGGAAGAGATGGGATGGAGAGAACAAAATCTGGATGCTGTACACTTCCAATGTTGGGCAGCGCTGTAGGCAGGCAGAAGCCAAAATCCCACTGGCACATAAAAGAAGACAGGACAGGCGCCACTCAGTGAGACAATCAAGGTTTATTGCACAGTAATCATTACACACTTACATTAAGGCAAGGTGAATGCTTCTCCTAATAGCTCATATACCCCTTCTGTGGCATGGTGCTTCCTCCTCTCGGCCGAACCAGCAGCCGGGAGATGACGCAACCTCAGGGGAGTCCAATGGGGGAGCAGGATCAAGCCAGGGACGGCGATGAGCCGCTTGTCGACTAATGATGACGTAACGCGTTTCGGAGCATGCGCACAACACTCCTTCCTCAGACCTCAGGTATTCCCTTTATTTATTGTCATTGGTGCATTCATTTTTCTGTGCATGCCTACAATTTATAAACTGGTTATAAAAGGAAGCCCCAACCACTACCTGTAAAAAGTCAGCATTGTCACCCTTAGTGAACTTCAATGTGACATACAAACACACGGAGCATGGTGGAAGCCACACTGGAAGCAGGTACATTTTCCTGCCACTGGCCAATTTTTTACAACTTGTATCTGAGAGTTGATGGGAATGATTTACAGAAACTAGGGAGTGTGAAATCTGGTGTAGGTTCTGCATGGTAGCCAATCAGCTTAAAACTTTAGCTTGTTCAATTAAGCTTTGACAAAAAAAAAAAAAAAGCTGGAAGCTGGTTGGTTTCTATGTATAGCTGCACAAGATTTTGCACTCTCCAGGTTTGGTAAATCAACCCCAATGGTCTAATTTTTATCAAAAAAATCACAAGCATGTCTGCCTGTGCCTTGTATTACCACATTTGGGCCTACTTTCACCTCTAGCAAACTGCACTTCCCCAAATTAATTTTTACAGGACTGTATCTGAGGGCTGACACTTTAATTTTTACATAAAAATGGCTGCTCTTGTTGCTTGTTCCCACATTTATGCATGTTGTCACAACTGCCAAACTGCCTTGGCACTGGGCAATTTCTATCACAGCTTACCTAAGGGCTGTATAGCTGTAATATTTTTGGGGATAAAAATATGGGATATGGGCATGGAGGAGGGGGTCTGGGGAGTATGGGGTGATGGTGGTGTGAAGTATTTTTGTGCACTCTGTTATTACACTTGTTTTTACCTTTTAAAATAATGCAGTGAAGTGCTGCAAAAAAGTGAGCTTGCAATCTGTGCTATCAAACCATGGGGCCACTGGCTATTTTGTTCACACCCATGCCTGTGGGCTTTAGCTCCATTTTTTTTTTAGGAACACACATCCCTATAGCTTTCCAGTCTGCATTTAGCTCTGTTACAGCTGCTGCTACCACTGGTCACTGCAAGCCTAGTTGCTATTTGATTAAAACATGAGTCACTGCCACTGGTGTATTTTGGTTTTGTGCTGCCCTAGGAAAGAGTAAAAGCAGGCACCCGCCCCCATCTAAAATTGGCACGCCTAATTTTATTTTTTTTCATTGATCACTTTTATTGCTGTCACAAGGAATGTAAACATCCTTGTGACAACAACAGGCATGTGACAGGTACTCTTTATGAAGAGATCTGGGGTCTATAAGACCCCAAATCCCTCCACTGCACTTAAAAGCATTCAAAAAACCAAGATCTGTATTTTTGAATGCTTTTGATTTTTAAAAACCGGAGTGATGTTATGTCATTGCTTCCAGTTTACTGTTACAAACAGCGGATCAAAGCTGATCCTGGCTTTGCTTGGCTGTCTGTCCAGCCGGAGGACATGCCAGCTGGCCGCTCCGGTCCTCTGGTGGGATGGGGAGACCGAGAGAGACATAGAAGGTGGTGGGAGGGGGGGAGTCCCCTCCCACTGCTTGTAAGAGCAATCAAGCAGCTAGTAAGCTGCTTCAATTGCTACTACAAGAGAGCCAACTGCCAGCTATAAAAAAAACTATACTGGGGTGATGCCTGCAGCCGCAGGCATCATCGCGGTACAATCACCAACCGGACAGGAAGTGGTTAAAGAGCCGTCTCTGCCCTTCTGCCTGGGGGGGCACCGGCCCCTGAAAAATTCCGCCCTTAGCAAAAGCCTTGTTTGCCTTGCGGCAGATAAACCCCTGGGTCACTGCTCAAACTAACAGAAAATAGCCTTTTTTGCCTTTAAAAAGGTGGATTGGATTACTACTGTCTGTAAGTAAAGCTAAGTGTAAAAGAAAAAAACATCCACAGCCAAAAATACACTTACAAAGTATGTTGTCAGTCACTAAGGCTGTCCCTGTAAATCATGCTGTTTCTGTAACACCACATAGACATGTGCGGTTTGTTTTGTTCCGAATAAATATTCGGACACATTTTTCGTTATTCGGAGATTCTGATATATCTGAATCCCCAAATTATAGTACAAACTAATTTTACCAAATTATCCGAATAGCTAACGAAATTCATCTGAATTTCCGAAATTCTAAATAAAATTTGACTCAAATTTTACATCTGATTCCATTAGAATTCGAACATATTGTTGAAATAAAAGACTGTGTGTGTAATTAGTGTACCATTTCGAAATAATGTTATTTTTGTTAAGCAAAAGATCATTTAAAGAGTCATTGTAATCATTTGATAAAGATTTAGCTTTTGTTCGTTCACTTTGCAAGTGTAAAATTCATAGAAAGAAACCAGTAAAATATAAATATTTAAAAGCATTTGTACTTGACACTTTTTTTTCTTAACTGGCTAAAACATCTACACAGTATTGTACATAGTAAAATGTTGAAATTAAGATACTACTTTTTTTAGTTAGAACACTTTGCATATTTTGAATAAACGTATTATTAACCACTTGCCTACTGGGCACTTATACCCCCTTCCTGCCCAGGCCAATTTTCAGCTTTCAGCTCTGTCACACTTTGAATGACAATTGCGCGGTCATGCTACACTGTACCCATATGAAATTTTTATCATTTTTTTTCACACAAATAGAGATTTCTTTTGGTGGTATTTAATGACCTCTGGCTTTTTTATTTCTTACAAAAAAAAGAAAAAAGACAGAAAATTTTGAAAAAAAAAAGTTTTTCTTATTTTCTGTGAGTAAATTTTGAAAATAAATAAAATTTTCTCCTTCACTGATGAGCGCTGATGAGGTGGCACTGATGGGCACTGATAGGCTCTACTGATGGGCACTGATGAGGTGGCACTTATGGGCACTGATGAGGTGGCACTGATGAGGAGATACTAATATGCCGCACTGATGAGCACTGATAGGCGGCACTGATGAGCACTGATAGGTGGCACTGATGAACACTGATAGGTGGCACTGCTGGGCACTGAGAGGTGGCACTGCTGGGCACTGAGAGGTGGCACTGCTGGGAACTAAGAGGCGGCACTGAGAGGCAGCACTGATGGGCACTGAGAGGCGGCACTGATGGGCACTGAGAGGCGGCACTGATGGGCACTGATGGGTGGCACTGATGGATACTGACGGGTGGCACTGATCAGCACTGATGGGCAGCACCATCAGTGCCCACACTCAGTGCCCATAGTGCTGCTAGTCAGTGCCCATCAGTGCCTAGATGAGCAGGCACTGATGGGACTGATGGGCACTGACTGGCAGCACCATGGGGACTGACTGTGGGCCCTGATTACATTCCTTTGTGTCCCCTTACCGGTGATCGGGCTCTCCTCTTCCTCACACTGCAGTCTCCGTGTGAGGAAGAGAGCTGGCGATGAGAGATGATCTCATATGTTTACATATGAGATGATCTCTCATTGCACGGTCCGATCACGGGGTAAATGGCTGCTGTGATTGGCCATTTACCACGATCTGTGATTGGCTGTGTCCAAGAGACACGGCCAACACAGATTTTCCCCGATGCGCGCTCGTGGGAGCGCGCGGGGAGTCTGTTACTGGGAGGCCATATAAAGAAGGCCTCCCAGAAATTAGAGCCCGCGCTGTAGCCGTACTTCGGCTATAGCGCGGGCCGGAAGTAGTTAATACAAACAAGATCAATGTGTATAAATAACAATTAAATGTTTAGTTAATCAGCTGCTGCATTCGAATAGAAAACAAAATTAACATTTTCGATTCAACCAATTCTACATTTATCGATTTGAACGTTTAGAATCGAAAAAAAATAGGTAAATTCGAAGAAAATTCTAAAAATACATAGAACAAATTCTGAATATGAATCCCAAATACAAATTTAATGAATCAATCGAATTTAACAAAACAAAATAACTAGATTAACGAATCTAAATGAAACGAAACAATATTTTTAGTCATGCACATGTCTAACAGCACATGCGTAAGAGTGATACACCCAATACACTCTCAGATGAAGCTGACAATACATAGCAAGCAAGATCTTGTTAATGTTCAAGTTTTTTTGCTTGTCCTGCTCACCTCTTAGCTGATTGATTGAAACGTAAATATTACCAAAATCTTTTTTGCTTACAGGGTATTAGGGATGAGGTTCAAGTTTTGGCTCTGAAGAAGAGGACAATCCTTGAAATAAGTCAACTTAGTTTTGGCTCTGAAGAAGAGGACAATCCTTGAAATGCGTCAACTTATCTATCATATGAGTTGATGTATAACGGATGTAACTATGCTGTATGTTTGTGATGAGCTTATACATGATTGACATTTTGAGTACAATACTTACTACTTTTGATTTTAATAAATATTTGTTCATTGGATAATGCACTAGGTCGGTGCGCCCTATGTTCTTTTGCATGGTTCACATTTGGAGCCACTTTGGGTTCAAGGCAGATCTCATGGTTTCAATGTTCATCAAATTTGTTTTTTCCCAAAAACAAATTTCGTTTAAAAAAAGGCTGCGAAAATAACGTGTGACATAAAAAAATCCCTATATATCTATATATATATAGTATGCATTGCTTGCAGACTTTGGATCTGGAGACAACTACAGCTTTAAATCAATAGTGTCCATGTCAGACTGAGTTAGGCAGCCTATAGCAAAATCTTGGTTTATATGGAAAAAGTTCTAGCATTTATATTTCTGATTTAATAAGTGCTATGCTCAAAACAAAGGTGCAATTGTCCTATACGCATTTCAAGGTGCTGGGAGTAAAGAGGTTAAGTGGATATATAATAGTAAATGCTGCCAAAAAAGATGCATGATGGTGTAATCTATGTAGAACCTGTGATGTGTAAAACACACATGTAAGTATTCGGTGTGAAGCATACTCTTCCCTATGTCTGCTCTCTTATCAAACATATAAAGATTGTGTAAAACACAGCTCTCTCACCACAAGACGTGGAACGATCTGAAGCAGGCGGTAACCCTCAGATGTTCATATGTTATAACTAAAAGCTGACAGAAAGTTTTCCAGCAGCCCTCCAGCTAACAGATTGCAAATAGAAGTGTTTCTGTCCTTGCCTGCCGCAGATCTGCACCCACTGGGACGGGTGGAACATGCAGAGAGTTTAATGCTGCTATAATTGTGCTGGTTATACCATCAATAGAATCAACTCATCCATACACTGTATAAAAGAAATGCAGATATCAAGAAAAAAAAGAAAGATAGGTATACAGGAGAGTATTTCATTATTGCTCATAGGTTTGAATAATTACACAGGTGGGAACATAGACAATCGTCTAAACTCAATAGGAGTTCCCAAACCCAAAGCAGAGGACTTGGGTTTAAAATTTGTAGTATCAGTATTCTATAATGACCCACAGTGTCATTGCTGAATGTCATATATAGTGAGTATCAGCTTGATTGTGTAATGAATGAGGATGGGATACAAGAGTTAGCAGGGGACAATACATTAAAAGCAAAAGCAAAAATTATAGGAACTATTTAAAAAGACTGTAAAGATTTGATTGGTTTTTGGTTTTTGTTTTTGTTTTGTTTTTTTTTGGGTTTTTTTAGATATATGTGTAAAATAGATCAGCTTTGATTTATAATTTTATCTGAGTGTGTTAATGTTTTGTAAACCTTGTTTTCTATGTTACATAATTAGTTATATAGTTAGTCAGGTTGAAAAAATTGCATTTGGCTCAACCAATAAAAAAACAAAAAAAAACACTATAGAAAACCCAACCATACAATCCCATATACATAATCCTATATCCGCAGTTGATCCAGAGGAAGGTGAAAAAACCCCAGCAAAGCATGATCCAATTTACTACAGCAGGAGAAAAAAAATCCTTCCTAATCCCCTGAGAAGCAATCGGATATTCCCTGGATCAACTTTACCTATAAATATTAGTATCCAGTTATATTATGTACACCCTGGAAATAATCCAGGCCTTTTTTTAAAGCAATCTATTGAGCTGGCCAGAACCACCTCTGGAGGGAGTCTATTCCACATTTTCACAGCTCTTACGGTAAAGAAACCTTTCCATATTTGGAGACAAATCTGTTTTCCTCTAGTCCTAAAGAGTGCCCCCTTGTCTACTGTGATGACCTTAAAGTGAATAACTCGACACCAAGTTCACTATATGGACCCCTTATGTATTTATACATGTTTATCATATCCCCCTTAATCTCCTCTTCTCAAGAGAGAATAAATTCAGTTCCTCTAATCTTTCTCATAGCTGAGCTCCTCCATGCCTCTTATCAGTTTGGTTGCCCTTCTCTGTACTTTCTCCAGTTCCCTGATATCCTTTTTAAGAACTCAACTGCATATTCCAGATGTGGTCTTACTAATGATTTGTACAGGGGCAAAATGATATCTCAATAGAATAAAGAGGGATTGGGGGAGGGGTGGAATAATCCCTGGGTAAATAACACAACCGCCCTGTTAAGGTGATGGCGGAAATGTGACACCTATATTGTTTTTCATACCTATCGGTAATATAACCGGTGAACCAAGCAACTAGACACTTTACTAGGAAAAAAGAACAAAAGGGAGTTGCAAATGATGGCTCAAACACAGGTTTTAAAAATATACTTTATTGAGATTGTGACAATTTAAATAACATTAAACAAAAATAGAGGTATGTTCAGAGGCCTGTGAACCATATCCCATATATACCATGTCCCTACTCATTAAAAACACACAGTAGACCTCAAAAACATTCCACCCCACACCCAGGCCGCGTACCACCCATCCCACACAGCAGCAGATCCCTCTAGTGCAAAACCATACACACAATCCTGTCAGGGATCCCCCTTATTTGCATTCAAAAGCTCCAATGGAGTTGCATTCATAGATAAGGATTTGGGTTAGGTCAGGAGGGATTAAGGAATATGGGGGGGGGGGGGGAGATAGGCAGTCCAATATAATATGTGTGTTGGCTAACCAACAAAATAGATTGATTCCTGCATTCCAAGCAAATGTTCCAATGGAGACAAAAGTTTATTGTAGAGATAATCTACTAATTGCGGTCTAGATGTTCATATGAGCCACACCAGTACCATCAAAAGTATGGAGAGATAGTAAATATCAAGTAGCTAGATTGGAGATTTGGCAGTTCACTGTGATTTAAGTGTGCTGAAATCACTTGTCCATCCTCAGCAAAAAGGTGTGGAAAGCAAGGAGATGGTCAGCTGTGAAGCTTAAGAAGATTATCAATCTAAAACTCTGATGTTATAGTCATTGCTGTGTAGGGCCTCAATATTTCATCCTTCAATATATGCTGGTTATTTATAGCTGTAAATACTGGTCACCTTGCCGGAGTATATACAAGTAAGAACAGTCCAGATAATGTCCTGGTTAAATTAATACTGTTTCTGGCGTGACACAGGTAGATTAGAGAAATGTCTCTTACCAGAAATGAAGTGAAAATGAGGCCGGTTTGCAAATATAAGCTGAGTATCTTCTATGGCGAATGAGGCCGTTTTCAAAGCTCCCGGAAAGCTCACATCCCATTTCTCCAAGACTGAGGGATGAAGGTAGGTAGTAGTGGACTCAGAGTGTAGCCGCCTCCATATACATTAGAGATTGCAGATGTCACGGGCATCTAGGAGGTTCCCCGTGTTCTGGACAGCCGGTGGGGGACGGCGTCACCGCCCGGGTGTGGGGCGGAATGAGAGGCTCCAGCGTGTGACGTGCTGTGTGGGATGGGTGGTACGTGGCCTGGGTGTGGGGTGGAATGTTTTTGAGGTCTACTGTGTGTTTTTAATGAGTAGGGACGTGGTATATATGGGATATGGTTCACAGGCCTCTGAACATACCTCTATTTTTGTTTAAGGGTATTTAAATTGTCACAATCTCAATAAAGTATATTTTTACTTGTTTTTCTACAAACCTGTGTTTGAGCCATCATTTGCAACTCCCTTTTGTTCTTTTTTCCTAGCAAAATGATATCTCTCTCTCTGGAGTCCATGCCTCTGTTAATACAAGAAAGGACTTTGCTTGCTTTGGAAACCGCAGCTTGGCATTGCATCCTATTATTAAGCTTAGGATCCACCAGAACACCCAGATCCTTCTCCACTATAGATTCCCCCAGTTCTGCTCCCCTAGTATGTATGATTCATGCATATTCTTAGCCCCCAAGTGCATAACTTTACATTTATCAACATTAAACCTCATTAACCACATAGTTGACCAATGAAACATGAGATCAGCTTGTAACTTAAAAAATCCTGTAAGAAAGTTATTCCACTGCAAAGCTTGATGTCATCTGCAAAGACTAAAAATGGTAGTTTTAATCCCAGACCCTATATCATTTATAAAGATATTAAAAAGTAAGAGTCCGAACACTGAACCTTGGGGTACACCACTGATAACCTTAGACCATTCAGAGTAAGAATCATTAACCACCGATCTCTGAATTCTATCTTTTAGCCAATTTTCTATTAAATTACAAACCAATCTTTCCAAGCCAGTAGACCTTACCTTACACATTAGCCGTGTGTGGGGAACGGTGTCAAATGCTTTTGCAAAATCCAAGTATAATACATCCACCCCTCTGTCCAAGGTTTTACTTACCTCCTCATAAAAAGAAATCAGGTTTGTTTGACAACTTCTGTCTTTCATGAATTCATGCTGTCTGTTGCTTAAAATATTTTTTTCCAGCAAGAACTTATCTTTGTGGTCTTTTATTAAACTCTCCAGTATCTTCCTGACTATAGAAGTTAAAGTAACAGGTCCATAGGTACTTGGCAAAGACTTTGATCCCCTTTTAACCACTTGCCGACCGCCGCAAGTACATATACTGCGGCGGTCAGCCCCGTGCAGGCAACGTGACGTACCGGTACGTCACTAGCCTGTGAGCCAATAGGGGACGAGCTCGCGCCTCCAGAGGCGCGCTTCCGACCCCGCTCATTCATGGACACCTCCGTGCGAGTGACCGGCGGACCCGGTCATCGGTTACAGAGGGAGAAAGGCAGGCGGCTAATGTAAACACAGCCGCCTGTCATTCTCCCTTGTGTAACAGCAGAGATCAAACGGTCCTGCTATGTAGGACCGTTGATCTCTGCTGTTACACACACAGCCACACCCCTGCACAGTTAGAAACACACCCCTAGGGACACACTTAACCCCTCCCTCTCCAATAAAGTTAACCCCTTCCCTGCCAGTGTCATTTTTACAGTAACAGTGCATATGTATAGCACTGATTACTGTAGTAATGTCACTGGTACCCCCAAAAATGTCAGTCAAGGGTCCGATTTGTCCGCCGCAATGTCGCAGTCCCGCAAAAAAAATCGCAGATCGCCGCCATTACTTTTTTTAAAAAAAACAACAAAAATGACAAAAATCTTTCCCGTAGTTAGTAAACGTAATAACTTTTGCGCAAACCAATCAAAATATGCTTATTGCGATTTTTTTTTTTACCAAACATATGTAGCAGAAAAAAAATTGGCCAAAAATGTTAAAAAATTTAGATTTTTACATTTTTTGGGGGGGAATTTCATATAAAAAAATTTTGTTATTTTTTCAAAATTCACGATCAAAAAATTGCACAGGTGATCAAATACCACCAAAAGAAAGCTCTGTTTGTGGGAAAAAAGGTACAGCGTCGCACGACCGCGCAATTGTCCGTTAAAGTCACGCAGTGCCGAATCGCAAAATAGGGCCTGGTCAGGAAGGGGGTAAAATCTTCCGGGGCTTAAGTGGTTTAATATAGGCACGACATTGGCCCTACGCCAATCCAGTGGTACTAATCCAGTCCTTAAGGAGTCCCTAAAAATTAGAAACAAAGGCTTTGAAATTACAGCGCTCAATTCTTTTAGGGTGTGTGGGTGGATGCCATCTGGTACAGGTGCTTTATCCACCCTTATTCTGTCTAAATATTTCTGGACCAAATCACTTTTGAGCCATTGTGGATCATTTGGGGGTGTGTCAATACCATCCTCATTATGGTCATGAGCTCCCCCACGCTCCTTTGTATACACAGAGCTGGTGCAGACAGGTGCTGGAGCTCACACAGGTGCAGACCAAAAAAAAGGGTCCTGCACAACTTAGGTCTGAATGGGATGCAAATTCAGCCATACAATCTGTATGGCTGTAATCGCATCGCACAGAAACATGTGATTTACATAGCAGTGCGGTGTGAATCACATGCAATGTCTGACATCGCTATAGTGTGAACCGGCACTTAAACCCAAAACAAACATTTATTATATTGCAGTTTACCGGTTCTTAGATATGATGGCTGCATTCGTTTTTCTTTCTTCTATTTTCATCTGGTGATCCAGTCAGTAAGTCTGTTGCTTTTTTAACAGAACAAGCTGTCCTCCAAATGTAACAGTTTACAGGGATGAGACAAACCATTTGCTACTGACAGGGGTGCTTACAATGATCAGCATTTATTTATTAATTTATGTATAAACTTTATCCCAAAAGGAAAAAAAATCAGTTTGCTGTAACTGACGATAAAGTGTGAGCTGGAGTTTGACCACAATTTGTATTTAAATCTTCTAGTATATCTAACACTTCCCTCTCCCCAAACTGGCAATGCTTGCTGTTAAAAGGTTTCTCTGTTACTCCTTCATCCAGAGTGGCGGCACTCTCACATATGCGATGCAGGAACCCTGTGAATCCACTGCGGGTTTCTGCATCGCATTCAACTCGCAGGCAGTTTACACTGCCATATACGAATTCCTGGGGGTGCCAATACAAAGTTAACAGCACCCCCAGATCAGTTCGCATATCACAACTGTTGGTTCGAACATGAATCAGATTGCATAGGGGTGAACACCCATGGGATCCAATTCTGGTGCGGACCCAAAAAAGTGTCCTGTGTGAGTTGTGTCTGAATGCGATGCAAATTCAGCCATACAATCTGTATGGCTGAATTCGCATCACACAGACATCGCATGTGATTTGCAGAGCAACAATGTCTGTTATCACATATATGTGAACCGTCTCTTATACAGGAGGTGTGTTACTTGCCAGATCACCAGATGAAATTAGAGGGGGAAAAGCCTAGAAAAAGAAAAGGTTGCAATATATTACATTTTGGTTTTGGGGTTAATACCGCTATAATTTGCTAACAGAATAAACAATGTTTATTAGCTTAGAAAATATTGAGTTATGCTTACTATAAAAAAAAAAACCTAATCACAAACAAGGGATTAAAATAAAAACACTTTTTTTAATCTTTTGCCTGTAATAGTAGATTTTAGGCAGATTTTGATCATGCTTACTCTTCTCCCTATTTGTCTAATATGTATTCGCATAGCTGGATTTCATTTGCTGATTTGCTTTCTTAAGAACAATGCCTTTTCCATTCACCTTGACCTTCCCATAGGTTAGTGTCTTCTTCCTGCATCTTTAAATTGCTAGCTCCTGTAAATTATCTGTATGATAAAAGCTGAATGTTCAATGAAAGAAAAAATGTTGCATGCTTTCAGCTGGTAGAAATCACAGATCAGTTTGTTGCTTCTATTGGTAAGGAACAGAGACTTTGCCACCATTATCCAAGCGTTGCTGAGAATGACCAATTCTTGCTTCTTTCTGTACATCTTTAGATTTCCAGCCAGCTTTGTAATAGAAGGTTGACAGTAGAAGTAGTTGCCCTGGGCACACAGGAGACAGCAGGCATAATATCACATTAGTTATAAAGACACAATATATTAAAATTCCTTTGAAGTTTGCATATGAGGCAAAGAAGTAAATCTATTTCTTACCATTATTATATTTTACTGGAAATGTCATCATCCTGTCAAACATAGCATGTAAAGGAAGGTTAAATTATGCGAATGGATGCAATATGACCACAATGGGGCACGACCAATTTGCAAGAGAGTGAGGAAATAACATCTGAACTGCAGGCAGAAAGATATTAAGGGATAACTGTACTTTCATATAACTTTCGTATAACTCAACTTTCATGTAAAGTACAGTTACTCTAACTGCATACCTTTCCAAGATTGAAAGTTACCCCACTCCACCATCCTAGATTTATCTAAATCCCATGGCCTTGACTAGCCACAATCTTTAAACCCTGCAGCCAATATCTCTCTTTCCACTAGCATAGTCGGGAGATGGCCCTATACATAGGTGTGAGCAGCCTATTGCATTAGGGTGTGAACCCCAAAGCTCAAACACACATACTTTCCTCTGCAGCCTCAGCTGCACTGGACAGTGAATGAATGGGAAGTTGTCTGTTCTGAATATGGGGGTTGGTACCTCAGGCCAAGTTTTTTTAGTGGGACTTTTTAGGCAAGTAATATTAGTAAAGGTAATACAGAGTTGTAAAATAAGACAAATATTTAATGTCGTGATCCCCAGTTTTTTGGAATTCTTATATTGAATTTTTGATCTGGGGCGTTCCCTGCATCCTTACAGGGGTCACTCACAGGCATTCACCAATGTTGGGTATGTTTCCCCAAGAGAAGGTATATTTATTTTCTCTCTTAAGTAGATGTAAAAGCTGTGCTGCCAGACGTCCTCTCTCCTCTCCCTCTCAGATGGGAAGTCTCAAAAAACTGAGGATCACGCTCACAATAAGACAAAACCAACAGAAGGCATGCAGAAATCCTGGTAGACGCATAATCATACAATCAAATTGGCAAACGAGATTGGACGTGTATATGACCCAATCTGCAGCCATCAAGTATATAGGAAATTATTGAGCAGACATAATTGGACATGTGCATGACCCTATTGGCAGTCACTCCCTAAGAGTGCAACCACACCAGCCCAATATAAATTAATGCAGCTAAGGTTCTCGCTGTTCTTAAAGATGTATATCATAATCACGCATGGAACAAAAAACTTATAACTGGTGACTACTACCCTTGACAAAGGCCCAACTGGGAGCCGAAACGCGTTGGTAAAAACGCAGGAGAAACTTTCTGGAACAACAGACCTATCCTAAACAGTCCCCAAAATTAAACACTTTTCACGGAAATTCTTAACTATTCACATCTCTTCACCTGGGTTTATAACCCATCACTATTTACCTTGTACTGTTTATGTACACTGCTTATTACAAGACATTAAATATTTGCCTTATTTTACAACTCTGTATTACCTTTACTAATATTACTTGCCTGAAAAGTCTCACTAAAAAACTTGGCCTGAGGTACCAACCCCCATATACTGAACTTCTCAGGGTCGACGGCAAAACCCCGACTTCACATAGGCTGATAGAGATCAAAATTGTTCACTCTGTTCTGAATGGCTTACTGTTCATTCACAAAGTGAAGCATAGTAAACACAGGTTTCTTTGCTTCAGTTATGAATGAACACAGTGATTGAGTGTGTTCGCTGTGTTGATTTATAAAAGGTAAGGGGGGGTAAATTACATATTTACTAGCCCCTTTCCCCACTCTACATTCTGGGAGCACAACAAGGGGGGGGAATCCCAGGCAATAGGGGGAATTAGCAAAAGACGTAGTGATTAGGGTGTGCCCTGGCACACCCCTACACAAGCATATGGCCCTATAGAAGTCTATGGGGATTAAATGCAGATGTGCAGCCAGCAAAAAGGGATATTCTTACTACAGGATGTGAAGATTTCAGCGTTCTTTGGGATTCAGGTTAGCATACATCTGGGGCAGGGGAGATTGGGTTACTTTAAATAGGGATATAGGCAGTTCTACTTCAAAACCCCGGTTTAAACAGTTGCGTATTTATTTGAAATTATATACAGTATGTATCCACTTTTCCCTGAAATCATCCATATGCACGCGTACTCAGGAATCCAATTACAAATTATTAACGCGTTGATACCACACCCCGATGGCTCTAATTAAATTCTTTCTGGAGGCTTCAGATTGTTGCTGGAGATGCCGAGAGGAACAGGGGACCATACTTCACATTTTCTGCTCTTGTTCGAAACGTAAACAGTATTGGTCGGAGGTTCAGAGGATCTCTCAACAATTCACTGACTTCCCAATATTGGAGGATCCTGTCTTCTTCCTGCTCAACTGCTCACAAAGTCCGCTTCAAACATACAAGGAATCAGTTCTCCACCATTTAAAAAATTTTGCCAAAGCCTGTATTACCCTGTGTTGGAAAGACCCCATCCCTCCTTCCATTGCTATGTGGCTTAATAAGGTCAGGAGTATCAATGTCATGGAAGACCTAGTGCCTACCGCCCAAAACAGAGAACAAAATACTAAAACATGGTCATATTGGGACATGTTTGTATATTCAGAAGAGGGGTAGTCGCTCCTGGAGAGCAGCTCTGGGGATTGAGGTCCCCCTCTCAAAGAGCACACACATCCTATCACCCTGGCTCCCCTTCTCTACCCCCCCCCCCCTTTTCTTCGTTTTTTTTTTTTTTTCTTTTTATGTTTTTCCTTTGTTTTGGCGCCCATAGGCTTCCTTTAGTTTCCCTGTTCTTGTTTCTTTACCTCTAAAAAACTGAAGTGTCCACCCAAGAAAACTCTGGCATATTATCTACAGATATCTCCTCGTTTTTTGAAGTGAGAAATTAATGTGGGTTTAATGATGTCAGAATGCATTTCTGTATCTTGCTTTATATTACCACGCTACTTTGAATCGCCTTTGTATTATGTGAGATTTTGTACCTATTCTGTTGTACATTGCTCTAATGGATGCTTTATTCTTTTATATAAATAAATTTAATATTATATTTTATTTAATAGAATTTGAAAACAAAAAAAGGAAATGATATACAGTATCTCACAAAAGTGAGTACACCCCTCACATTTTTGTAAATATTTTATTATATTTTTTCATGTGACAACACTAAAGAAATGACACTTTGCTACAATGTAAAGTAGTGAGTGTAAAGCTTGTATAACAGTTTACATTTGCTGTCCCCTCAAAATAACTCAACACACAGCCATTAATGTCTAAACCGTTGGCAACAGAAGTAAGTACACCCCAAAGTGTCAATATTTTGTGTGGCCACCATTTTTTTCCAGCACTGCCTTAACCCTTTTGGGCATGGAGTTCACCAGAGCTTCACAGGTTGCCACTGGAGTCCTCTTCCACTCCTCCATGACGACATCACGGAGATGGTGGATATTAGAGACCTTGCGCTCCTCCACCTTCAGTTTGAGGATGCCCCACAGATGCTCAATAGGGTTTAGGTCTAGAGACATTCTTGGCCAATCCATCACCTTTACCCTCAGCTTTTTTAGCAAGGCAGTGGTCATCTTGGAGGTGTGTTTGGGGTCGTTATAATGGCTGGAATACTGGCCTGCGGCCCAGTCTTTGAAAGGAGGGGATCATGCTCTGCTTCAGTATGTCACAGTACATGTTGTCATTCATGGTTCCCTCAATGAACTGTAGCTCCCCAGTGCCAGCAGCACTCATGCAGCTCCAGACCATGACACTCCCACCACCATGCTTGACTGTAGGTAAGACACACTTGTCTTTGTACTCTCCACCTGGTTGCCACCACACACGCTTGACACCATCTGAGCCAAATAGGTTTATCCTGGTCTCATCAGACCACAGGACATGGTTCCAGTAATCCACGTCCTTAGTCTGCTTGTCTTCAGCAAACTGTTTGCGGGCTTTCTTGTGCAACATCTTTAGAAGAGGCTTCCTTCTGGGACGATACCCATGCAGACCAATTTGATGCAGTGTGCGGCATATGGTCTGAGCACTCACAGGCTGACCCCCCACCCCTTCAACCTCTGCAGCAATGCTGGCAGCACTCATACGTTTTTTTCCCAAAGACAACCTCTGGATATGACACTGAGCACATGCGCTCAACTTCTTTGGTGGACCATGGCGAGGTCTGTTCTGAGTGGAACCTGTCTTGTTAAATCACTGTATGGTCTTGGCCACAGTGCTGCAGCTCAGTTTAAGGGTCTTAGCAATCTTCTTATAGCCTAGGCCATCTTTATGTAGAGCAACAATTCTTTCTTTCAGATCCTCAGAGAGTTCTTTGCAAAGAGGTGTCATGTTTAACTTTCAGTGACCAGTACGAGAGAATATGAGAGAGTGAGGGCGATAACACCAAATTTAACCCACGTGTTCCCCATTCACACCTGAAACATTGTAACACTAATGAGTCACATGATACCGGGGAGGGAAAATGGCTAATTGGGCCCAATTTCCATATTGTCACTTAGAGGTGTACTCACTTTTGTTGCCAGTGGATTAGACATTAATGGCTGTGTGTTGAGTTATTTTGAGGGGACAGCAAATTTACACTGTTATACAAGCTGTACATTCACTACTTTACATTGTATCAAAGTGTCATTTCTTCAGTGTTGTCACATGAAAAGATATAATAAAATATTTACAAAAATGTGAGGGGTGTACTCACTTTTGGGAGATACTGTATGCATTTTTTCATATAACTAGAATAAATACCTAAATGTGTATTGATATTAGCCTTCTATTAGTACAGTAGCACTGGGAGAAGAAGGGGCATTTTGAAAGAAAGCAGAGAGATATCATGAATGAGTATTCTAACATGATAATGACCACAAACACACCTCCAAGATGATCACTGCCTTGCTAAAGAAGATGAGGGTAAAGGTGATGGACTTGCCAAGCATGTCTTCAGTCCTAAACCCTACTGAGCATCTATGGGGCATCCTCAAATGCAAGGTGGAGGAGCGCAAGGTCTCTAACATCCACCAGCTCCCTGATATCACCATGAAGGAGTAGAAGAGGACTCCAGTGGCAACCTGTGAAGCTCTGGTGAACTCCATGCCCAAGAGGGTTAAGGCAGTGCTGTAAAATAATGGTGGTCACACAAAATATTGACATTTTGGGCCCAATTTGGACATTTTCACTTAGGGGTGTACTCACTTTTGTTGCCAGCGGTTTAGACATTAATGGCTGTGTGTTGAGTTATTTTGAGGGGACAGCAAATTTACACTGTTATACAATCTGTATACTCACTACTTTACATTGTAACAAAGTGTAATTTCTTCAGTGTTGTCACATGAAAAGATATAATAAAATATTTACAAAAATGTGAGGGGTGTACTCACTTTTGGGAGATACTGTATGCATTTTTTCATATAACTAGAATAAATACCTAAATGTGTCTTGATATTAGCCTTCTATTAGTACAGTAGAAGGAAGAAAGTAGAAGGAAATCATGAATGTCCTTCTGCTTTACTGTCCAGGCAGCTGGTTGAATTGTCTGAGGTGGTACTTCTGAATTCCATAAAGGACAGGTTCACTTTAGCAAACTAACCCCTTAATCTATTTAAACTGACCTCCTACCGACCCCCTGCTTTCTGAAGGCAGGTGCCTCCCGCTGTGTTGAAAGCCTTGGCACAGAAATCTTGCTGCCACTGCCCTTGCCTGCACAGTAGTTTCCTATAGACTTGAATAAGCAGTACCCTTACCTTGGAGTAAGGTCCCATTCATGTCAATAGGAATTAGCTACACAAGTATAGGCCACATCGAACAAGAATTCTGCACCAAAAATGAAAACCCTGTAGATGGCTGCAACCTTTGGAAAGCAGAACTGCAAAGATTTAATTCTTAAGTGAGATAAACTTTTATTGCTAAGTGGTGCCACCCTATTGGCAATGCTTTCCGGCATAGGTGTATTATTGATAGGAAAGTAGTTTGTAGGCAGAGTTTAATCAGTGTACCTGAAGATTGGGAAGAATCACCACACGGATTGATTTAAACATTGTTTATATTGTAGTAACTGAATAGGCACAGAGAAAGCAGTTATAGCAATGTTACTAATGTACATATGTTGCAGACCATTCAGTTCTTCAGGCAAAGATAGCAATATTTATCACCAAGGCAGTTTTCTAGAAGTGTTATGATACTCACTTACAGATCAGAGAATGCCTGAGGAGAACTTCCCCTGGAGGGGTTGTGGTGTTACTGCATCACACTGTGATCCCCGAAAGTCCCTGCAGATATCTGGCTGCCAGTGGGAGACTGAGTTCTGAGAAGCTGACAGAGCAGATACCCTGTAATGGGAAACCTATTATTTCCCTTATCTAAACATACCTCTCCCTAAGGCTCCATGCACACTGGCCTAAAAAAAAATGCTTACATAGAGCGTTCTTGTGCACAGTTTAGACGAGTTTAGGAGAGTTTTGCTTTTTTCTGCCAGAAAGCTTCAATCAGAAACATATACCAGAAGGAATTTTTTCCCTGCCTCTAATTGTTGAGTTCAAACTATGTCTGTAATCATCCTAATGTGGATGGACACATAGGATAACATTGAGCGGCTTCTACAGGCAAACCACAAAACTCCTGTAGAAGCAGCAATGTTTAAGCCAGTGTGCATGGAGCCTTATGCTACTACTACTATCTCCCTATCTGGCAGGGGCTCTGGCCCTATCTTATTCCTACACTGCAGGCACATCGAATGATGCACAAAGTCCTATATAACCACTTAAGCCCCGGAAGATTTTACCCCCTTCCTGACCAGACCCCTTTTTTCAACTTGGCATTTCGTGATTTTAACTGACAATTGCGCGGTCATGCAATGCTGTACCCAAACTAAATTTACGTCCTTTTTTCCCACAAACAGAGCTTTCTTTTGGTGGTATTTGATCACCTCTGCGCTTTTTATTTTTTGCGATATTAATAAAAAAACAGCGAAAATTTTGAGAAAAAATTACATTTTCAACTTTGTCTTTTAAAAAATATCCAATATACTCAATTTATGTCATATTTTTTGGCCAAAATGTATTTAGCTACATGTCTCTGACAAAAAAAAATTGAATGAGCGTATTTTTATTGGTTTGCGCAAAAGTTATAGCGTCTACAAACTATGGTGTAAATACTGAAATTTACGCAGCTTTAATTTCTGACTGCCTATCTCATTTCATGAAGTGCTAAAATGGCAGGGCAGTACAAAACCCCCCCAAACTACCACTTTTTGGAAAGTAGGCATCCTAAGGAATGACCTGAGAGGCATGTTGAGCTCACTGAATATTTCATTTTTTTGTCACAGGTGTTTGAACAATAACTAAAAAAAAAAAAAATGTTTTTTTTTTACACAAAGTTGTCATTGAAATGATATATTGCTCACACATGCCATGGGTATATGTGTAATTACACCCCAAAATATATTCTGATGCTTCTCCTGAGTACAGGGATACCACATATGTGAGACTTTTTTGGGAGCCTAGCTGTGGGACCCTGAAAACTAATCCCCACCATCAGAATTTCAAAGGGCGTACATTTTTCATTGCATTTTCTCACTACCTATAATGGTTTAGGAGGCCCTGAAATGTCAAGATACCACAAAACCCCCCAAATGACCCCATTTTGGAAAGTAGACACACCAAGCTGTTTGCTGAGAGGCATGGTGAGTCCATGGAATATTTAATATTTTGCCACAAGTTTTGAGAATATTACAATTTTTTTTTATTTATTTTTTGAACACAAAGTTGTCACTAAAAGATAAATTTCTCACACATGACATGGGTATATGTGGAATGACATGCTAAAAAACATTCTGACGCTTCTCCTGAGTATGGGGATACCCCATATGTGAGACTTTTTGGGAGCCTAGCTGTGTACGGGACCCTGAAAATCAATTACCATCTTCAGGTTTTCTAATGGCGTAAATTTTTGATTTACGTTCCATCACAGTTTCGGAGGCCCTGAAATTTCAAGATAGCACAAACCCCCCCCCCCCCAAATGACCCCATTTTGGAAAGTAGACACCCCAAGCTATTTGCTGAGAGGCATGGTGAGTCCATGGAATATTTTATATTTTGCCACAAGTTTCGGGAAAATTAAATTTTTTTTTTTAACACAAAGTTGTCACTAAATGATAAATTGTTCACACATTCCATGGGTATATGTGAAATGACACCCCAAAATACATTCTGCTGCTTCTCCTGAGTACAGGGATACCCCATGTGTGAGACTTTTTTGCAGTCTAGCCGAGTTCAGGACCCCGAAAACCCATCCCCACTTTCAGGCTTTCCAAGTGCGTAAATTGTTGATTTCACTCCTGACTACCTATCACAGTTTCGGAGGCCATGAAATGCCAAGACAGCACAAACCCCCCCCCCCCCCCAAATGACCCCTTTTCGGAAAGTAGACACCCTAAGCTATTTGCAGAGAGGCATGTTGAGTGTTTTGCAGATCTCACTTTTTGTCACAAAGTTTTGGAAATTGAAAAAAGAGGAAAAAAATGCATTTTCCTGTTTTTCCTTAATTTTCAAAAAAAATTAGAGCTGCAAAATAATCACCATGCCTCTCAGCAAATAGATTGGAGTGTCTACTTTGCAAAATAGGGTCATTTGGGGGGGTTTTGTGCCATCTTGGCATTTCATGGCCTTCAAAAGTGTGATAGGTAGTAAGGAGTGAGATCAACAATTTATGCCCTTAGAAAGCCAGAAGGTGCGGATTGGTTTTCCAGGTCCTGTACGCGGCTAGACTGCGAAAAAGTCTCACACATGGGGTATCCCTGTACTCAGGAGAAGCAGCAGAATGTATTTTGGGGTGTCATTTCACATATACCCATGGCATGTGTGAGCAATATATAATTTAGTGACAACTTTGTGTAAAAAAACAAAAAAAGAAATAATAATTTTCCCGAAACTTGTGGCAAAATATAAAATATTCCATGGACTCCCCATGCCTCTCAGCAAATAGCATATAGTGTCTACTTTGCAAAATGGGGTCATTTGGGGGGGGGTTTGTGCTATCTTGAAATTTCAGGGCCTCTGAAACTGTGACAGGTAGTGCAGAGGTAAAATAAGCAATTTACGCCATTAGAAAACTTGAAGATGGGGATTGTCTTTCGGGGTCCCGTACACAGCTAGGCTCCCAAAAAGTCTCACACATGTGGTATACCTGTACTCAGGAGAAGCAACAGAATGTATTTTGGGGTGTCATTTCACATACACCCATGGCATGTGTGAGCAATATATCATTTAGTGACAACTTTGTGTAAAGAAAAACAAATTGTCATCTTCCCGAAACTTAGGGCAAAATATAAAATACTCCATGGACTCAATATGCCTCTCAGCAAATAGCTTTGGGTGTCTACTATTCAAAAAGGGGTCATTTGGGGGTTGTTTGAACTGTCCCGGCATTTTATGCTCAATCTTAGCCACACATCGCCCACTCTTCTAACCACTTGAAAACCAATCGTTTTCTGTGACTTTTTGTTTACATGAAAAAATATTTTTTTTTACTAGAAAATAACTTTGAACCCCCAAACATTATATATTTCTTTAAAGAAGAGGCCCTATAGAACAAAATGGTAAATGTTTCAAATTTTTTTGTCACACGGTATTTGCGCACAGATTTTCCAAACGCAATTTCTGCGAAAAAAATACATTTTTTTTAATTTATTGCACAAATACACTATATAATTCCAAATTGTTTGGTAAAATGTAAAATATGATCTTATGCAGAGTACATAGATACCAAACATGACATGCTTCAAAAATTGCGCACGCCTGTGCAGCGGCAACAAACTATGTACATTTTTAAAAGCCTTTGAAAGTCTTTACAGGTTACCACTTTAGACTTACAGAGGAGGTCTACTGCAAGAATTACTGCACTTGACCTGGCGTTTGCGGCGATATCTCACATGCATGCTGCAATTGCAGTTTACATATGACACTAGACCAACGCTTGCGTGCAACTTTGCGCGCAAGCACGGGGGGACGGGGGGGCTTGATTTTTTTTTATATTTATTTTGTTTTTTTATGTTATTTTGACACCTTTCCTTTCATTTTTTTTTTAATCATTTTTATTGTTATCACAGTGAATTTAAATATCCCCTATGATAGCAATCTGTAGTGACAGGTACTCTTTTTTTAAAAAATTGTGGTCTTTTAGACTCTAGATCTCTCCTCTGACCTTAACGCATCTGACCACACCAAAATTGGTGTGATAAAATACTTTCCCAATTTCCCAAAGGCGTTGTTTATTTCTGACGAAACAGAAGTCATGAAATGCTCGTAGCTTCGGCTATCTTAGGCCATAGAGATGATTGGAGACACTCTCATCTCCAATCAGCTCTATGGTTAGATAATTGAACCACCGGCTGCACTCTCGGGTTAACCGGTGGGACAGAAGAGCCTGAGAAAAAACACGGAAGGCGAAGGCGGCGGTAGGGGGGGGGAGTCCCACTGCATGTAAAAGCATGTAAAAGCAGTCTAGCGGCCAATTATCTGCTAGGATTGCTTTTACATGTAAGCCAACCGCTGGCTGTAAAAAATGATACCAAGGTGATGCCTAAATCTGCAGGCATCATCCTGGTATAACCACTCAAAGTCCAGCAACGTACCAGTACATTGCTGGTCCTTGTTTGGCATATAGTGTAGGTTTTTTTTTTTTTTCATGCCTGTGGGCTGAACGAAAAAAAAGAGAACCTAACAGAAATCAGCACAGGAATATTGTGTAGTATTACATACCATGAACCACCCAAACAACAACCCACTGAATTTAATGGTGGGTATACATGACAATATTCCAATTATACCTAAACGGTATTTTAACTGCAGTGCTGAAATCAGCCTATCACCACAGCTGCTGCCAGCAAAGGTATCCATATATGCTGTTCGCAAACACTGTTTGTGTCAGAATATATAAAATCAATGTGGCAGCCGACGAGTACCTGCAAGAGAAACAGGTCAACAAAAGAATGAAAAACAAACAAAGTACAGTAAAAGTACAGTAGGAAGAGTAGAAGAACATAAAAAAATGACTGACACGACAACTGTTTTTATTTTTTTTTAAACACTTTTTTTTGTGAACTGCGATTTTCCAGCTTGGGTCTCTCAAAATGTCGATAGCCATCGAACATCTTTCGAGACCCTGTGTTTGTGTGCCCTACACTGTGTCATGCTGTACCCTACACTAAAACTCCACTAGTGTATGGTAGCGCTCAAAACATTCCCCGGTGCAGAGACCAGGTTGGTCAGGACATCTGGGACAATAATAGCATGTGTCACGCCTAAATCCACGCCTGCCACAGACACAACATCTTATTTGGGGGTGTCTTTGGGTAGGGTTACGCGGGAGGACATATGGAAAATGTCTCTCATGCAGCCGGCTCACTGCATCTGGAAGGGGAAGTTGGGCAGGCATACCTCCTGGGTACAGGTAGGCAAGGATGATCGCTTCCTGAAATTCTCGGAAGGATCCAGTTCGTCCTGACGCCCTGTATAGGACAAAGGCGTTCAGCATAGCCAATTGGAATAAATAAACAGACACTTTTTTGTACCAGCGTCTGGCTTTACGGGCAACTAAATATGGCGCCAAAAGCTGGTCGTTAAGGTCCACCCCTCCCATATTAAGTTTATATTCGTGGACACAGAGGGATTTCTCCATAACGCCAGTTGCTGTAAGAATTTGGAAGGGAGGACAGAACATAAACATCCCGTGTATCCCTCCAATTTCAAATCCGGGAATTTACAAGCCGTTGGGGGAAGCCCCGGCGATTAGGTCGCACGGTGCCACATGCGTCAATTTGTAATTCAGAAAGATGACTAAATAGTGGCAGGCTTGTGTAGAAGTTGTCCACGTACAAATGGTACCCCTTTCCGGATAAGGGTGACACCAAGTCCCAAACTATCTTGCCGCTGCTCCCTATATAGTCTGGGCAGTTGGGGGGCTCCACAGTGCTATCCTTTCCCTCATAGACCCGGAAACTAACTGTATAGCCTGTGGCCCTGTCACAAAGCTTGTACAGCTTGACCCGTACTTGGCACGCTTGCTGGGGAGGTACTGTTTCATAGCAAGGCGGCCAGTAAATTTAATCAGGGACTCGTCAACGCAGACAACTTGTTCGGGGGTAAACAAGGCTGCAAACCGCTGATTGAAGTGGTCTATGAGGGGCCGAATTTTGTGGAGCCGATCATATGCAGGGTCTCCCCGAGGACGACAGATTTCATTGTCACTGAAATGCAAAAATCGCAGAATTTGCTTGTATCTCGCCCTGGACATGGAGGCAGAGTACATGCGCATATGGTGAAGTGGGCTAGTGGACCAATATAGCCACAATTCACTCTGTTTGGTTATGCCCATGTTGAGGGAAAGGCCCAGAAAGATTTAAAAATCAGAAACTGTTATAGATTTCCAGCCGAATGGTCTGACAAGGGGCGAATTTGGGTTGGCGGCAATAAATTGTTATGCATATAAATTTGATTGTTCCACAATAGATCTGAAAAGATCTTCCGTGAAGAACAGCTCAAAAAAGTTCAGGGGCGTAAAACCAGCTGTCTCCACGTGGATTCCAGGTTTGGTAGTGAAATGAAAGTACTGGCACTGTAGAATCAGTGGGTTGCCAATTGGGATATGCCACCGCACCAGCTTCAACTGCACTTAAGGGACTCACCACGTCACCAAGTGTTACTGCAGTGCTGGTTGTACTAGGTCCAGGGTGTACTAGGCCGCTGGCGCTTGCCAGGCCACCAGAAGGATGAGCGGCCGTAGTACCGACACTCTACTCCATATGAGCACCCTGCGATTCCTGCATCTGAACAACTCCAGAATGGGGTCGGGTACACCTGGGTCTAACAGGGACCCATCCGTCATCGGAGCTATCTGTCAGGGAGCCGCTGCTGTCATCAGGTTCGTATACTGACCCTGATTCTGCCAGGACATTTTGGTAACTAAATTTACCGGTACAGTAGTGTGACTCACAGGTAATAAATGCACCTGGTTGTCAAGGACTATTTCAAGCGCTACCAAAAAAAACTGCTAATGCTAGCAGGGATCAGGCCTGACTCTGCTAACACAGCGGTTTTGTGTTTTGTGTTTTTTTGTAAGTGACAAAGTGTAAGTGATTGATTACTACACTTGCCTGGGTGGGGTGGGCTGGGCTTAGAGGGGTTAAATGCAGGTGCTGGCAGGAATCAGTGCTGATCGTGCAAACACCGCGTTTTGGGAACCCTAAACTATGGGGGCGCTAGTATAGTTCTGATCAGATCAGATATTTATCTGTTCAAACACTATACTAGTAATGGAAGTGTATGTGCGTGTGCGTGTGCTCGCGTGTGTGTGTGTGTGTGTGTGGTAATCAAGGGGTTATTTCTAACTATGCGACGGGGATCTGCGCTATTTTAGACTGGCACTAACACTAGCTAATGTCACCTGTGTCACTAATAATAGTGATCAGAACAAAACCTGTACACTTTAAAAGTGACACTGTGACAGGGCAATGAAGGGGTTAACTGGGGGTGATCAGGGGGGGATCAGGTGGTTAAATCTTTATTGGGGGGTGGCGGGGACCCTAAACCTCCTTTGGGACAGAAACTAACTCGCTAGCGCAAACTCAAGTCACAATCACACTAATACAAAATACAGTAAAACTATATTACGTGTGTATTAGTGTGCAATGTGACAGGGGGGAAGGGGTTAACTGGATGTGATCAGGGGGGATCAGGGGATTAAATCTTTATTGGGAGGGGGGTGGCGGGTATCCTAAGCATAAAAGGAACGACCGCAAGCGCTAAACCTGGTCACAAGTCACACTTATACGGGTATATAGAAAATGTAGTGACAGGGGGTGTAGGGGTGATCAGGGGGGGATCAGGGGGTTAAATCTTTATTGGGGGGTTGGTGGAGACCCTAAACCTCCTTGGGACAGAAACGAAGTCACTAGCGCTAACTCAAGTCACAATTGCACTAATACAAAATACAGAAAAACAGTATATTACGTTTGTATTAGTATGCAATGTGACAGGGGGGAAGGGGTTAACTGGGGGTGATCGGGGGGGATCAGGGGGGATCAGGGGATTAAATCTTTATTTTTGGGGGATGGCGGGTATTTTAAGTGAAAAAGGGAGGGCCGCAAGCGCTACATCTGGTCACAAATCCCACTTATACGGGTATATGGGAAAATGCTATATACTGTACACAGTGTGTGTTTTGACAGGGGGTGTAGGAGTGATCAGGGGGGATCAGGGGGTTAAAAATTTATTGGGTGGGGGTGGCGGGGACCCTAAACCTACTTGGGACAGAAACTAAGTCGCTAGCGCTAACTCAAGTCACAATCGCACTAATACAAAATACAGAAAAACAGTATATATAGACAGATGTTTGTTTGTATAATAGTATTATGGTACCAACATCCCTAATAATAATGCAAAAAAACAAGGAGTTAAGTGAAAGCCCTGGTGTGAGGGTCGAACACAGACACCTTGTTTAAAGTGATGAAGGTCTAGAAATGATGAAGAAGAGGAATGAAAATAGTGAATTTAAGCAGAAAAAAGGAGAATGGGGAAAAGTTGAAAGAGAAAGGGAAAGTAAGAGAGCTGAAAGAAAAATGGTAGAGGGGAAAGAAGGAAAAAGAGGGAGGGAGTGAAGGGAAAGGGGGAAATAGAAAAAAGGAAGGAGAGAGGAGGGAGAAGGGGGGGGGGGAGGGAAAAAAAGGGGGAAGGGGGAGGAGAGGGAAAGAAAAGAAAAGCAGAGGGTTGGATGGGGAGGGAAGGGGGGAGATAGGAAGGAAAGTTAGTAGAGGGCTAGTGGGATTTTAACGGTACTTAAATCAACGATGGAAAAACCACCATGTATAAAAATATATAAATTTTATTATTCCATTAAAAATTACATACAGAGAGAAGAGAAAAAGATTATTGTAAAATAAAAAATTGTACAGAATAGATTACCATCATAGTCATATCAATTACATACAGTTCTGAACATTGCAGGCAGTATCGATGTTATGCAAGCTCCGATAACCCCAAAACAGGGTACCGGGCCTTAACCCAACATGTTTCGCGGGTTTCAACACTCCGCTTCTTCAGGGGTGTAAAATTGTACACTATATTGGTTGCCTTAGAGTTCCTGTGCAATAGAAATATGTTATGAGAACATTGTAATCAACAGTTATATGCAGAGGGGTTGTTTGCATGCACAAACACATACAGGTCCAGGGTTCCCACCACCAAAACACATGCAGGGGTATCCACCCAGTGAACGCCTCACCCACGGATGTGGAGGGGGTCATTAGGGTAGCGTGATTTTAATAATAAAGGTTATGTGTGACAATGTCACAATACCTGTATGTGATAGTATCAGTATCAGGTAGGTCATAGAATGCCCATGAGGTTGTATGGCCAGACAAAGTGGCACTTCTTTCTGTTGAGCATAAAAATATTTATGTAATGCCGTAGCCAAGGGGGGGCTCTAAGCCTTTAAGGACACACAGTTCCATTAGGATTAAAGCTTACCAAACTTGAGTTGGAAGTATGCAAGTGTATCTATAAATACATCATGATGTTCCAAGTAGTTCTTTTTTGGCTCCAAGTTTGCATATAAGCAATTATGGAGGGATGTATGGGTGTTCCGGATAAAGGCTCCCTTTAAGGAGGTAAGAGGCACTTGAATGCCTGTATAGTAAAAAACAGATTGTATATAGATTAGGAGAGCATGAATCTAGGCATATGCAAGTCTGTCATATCCAAAGAATGGCTCCCAGCGCTTACCTCGTGTCTGGTCTGCTAGTGTATACCCCGGCATCTGCAAGGGAATTGTTTGCCCGCCACCTTATGAACATCCCCTCAACCCGGCGTGTATGCGCACTTCCGGGCGGAAGTGACGACATCGCGTCGGGTCAGGTCTCTAACGGCGCTCGCCACTGCGCAGGCGCGCGCCGTGCTGCGTAATCCACAACCGCAAGAGCAGCTGTACGCAGCCACATGATCAGACATGGGCGGGGACATTGCCCCGTAAGTCTGTCAGTCTAGAGACCACACATCCGTTGGGAGTGCTGAGTGATATCGCCCCCCGCAGTTGGATAGTGGGAAGTAGAGGACAATGAATGTGCATGCCAAAGCTCCAATGCGGAAATCAGATCTTGTATAGATGGAAAATGATTCTTATGAATATTAGAAAAATACAACAATATGACAATAATATATACATATATGAACATGAAACACCAATACTGAAGAAATATTTGCAAAAATACATATATTAAAGGGTATATTGTAGGATGCTGAGATTGTTCCCAATCATAACAGCACCAACAATAACTAGTACTAGGCATCACACAGAAAGATTTTTTCTGTGTGGCCTGTCATATCAAATTATTACAACATAGTCTAAATTTTGGCTGCTGATCTGTAATAGAGAGTAAATATTAGCAAATCCAGGGAAAATATTAAAATAAGAATATAAAGAGGAAGAGGGAAATAAACAAACATATATTGTAAAGTACAATATATGTAAGGTAAGATTGTTTAAAGTGATCCCTCGATTGAATATGAATCGAGGGAAGCTCTCATGGTCCAAATTTGTCCCATATACATGCAGATCGCGGCTGCAATAGGCGGCCCTATGGAATCCTCCACGGGGGTCCCGGATGGTATTATGCAGAGTACAAGATGTGGTGATGTATCACCTATTCAGCCAAGAAATGGTTTATAAGTAATCATTTCGTTGATACCTGGGGGTTGTGTAGCATTCAATGTTTCAATCCAATAGCATTCTTTTTGAAGAATGCGCTTGTCCCAATTACCCCCACGGGGATCCTGGGGAATAACTTCTAGGACAAAAAATGATACAACAGAATTATCAAATTTATGATACAGATTAATGTGTCTAGTGACACTGGTTTGATAAGTGCCTCCCTCCGAATGATAGACATGGTCCCCAATTCTTTGTCCTAGTTTGCGAATTGTCTTGCCGACATAGTAAGAGCCACATCGACAAGTCATTAAATAAACCAGTCCCTGTGTATTGCAGTCAGCATATTGTTTAGATTTTAGCCATTGGCCATTAGGCAGGCGGATACCATTACCACTGTGGATCCAAGGGCATCTACTGCAGGATCCGCAGGGGTATGTGCCTTTTTTATTGCCATAGTAAGGGCTCTGAGTTGTATAATGACTTTTAACAAGATTATCCCTGAGGGATGTGGCTCTTCTGAAGACTAAATCGGGTCTAGGTTTGACATATTTATTTAGCGTGTAATCCTGTGTGAGGATAGGCCAGTGTTTGCGCAGGACATCACGAAGAATTTCCTCATGTGCGGAAAATCTCGTGATGAACCTCACATTCTCTTGGTCATCCCTAGAGGCGGTTTTATACAGAAGTTCAGATCTTGATTTTGCCTTTGCCCGGTTAAATGCTTTTCTCAAGAGACTTTTTGAATAACCTCTGGCCAATAGCCTAGATCTTAGATGATTGGCCTGAGTGTGAAACTTTATGTCGGTTGCACAATTTCTGCGAATTCTGAGGTATTGCGCATATGGTATGCTTTTTATCAGGGGGGCGGGATGGGCACTTGCTGCGCACAGTATGGTGTTGCCTGCGCTGGGTTTTCGGTACAGATCTGTGTCGATATGGCCATTGGGCAGCAGAGAGATATTGAGATCCAAAAAGGAAATTTGATGATGGCTGATGGTGTGTGTAAATTTTAAATTGAGATCATTGTTGTCCAATGCTAATAAAAATTTCTCTAAGTCCTCTCTGCTGCCTGTCCAGATCAATAGTAAATCGTCAATAAATCTGTACCAAATGAGGACATGGGACAACCATTGCTCCATGTCCTCATTGGAAAAAACCAGACGCTCCCAGCCACCAAGGTAAAGGTTGGCATAGGACGGCGCGCAGCAAGTGCCCATCGCGACCCCCTGTATTTGCAAATATATCTGTTCTAAAAAAGTAAAATAATTTCTAGTCAAAATAAATCTGAGTAATTCAAGGACGAAATCCATAAGGGGCCAGGTAGTATGGTCTTGTTCTTTTAAGAAGGATTCAGTCATCCGGATGCCCTGCTCGTGCGGGATACTCGAGTATAAAGCCTCGATATCAATGGCTACGAGCAGGGCATCCGGAGGAACTTGAATCTCTTCCAGATGTTTGAGAAGATCAGTGGTATCACGTATGTATGAAGGTAAACCACATACGTGAGGAATGAGGAATGAGTCGACAAATTTGCTGGCATTCTCAGTTAGTGATTCGTTACCGGATATGATCGGTCTACCTGGGGGGGATGAGATGTCTTTATGAACTTTCGGTAACGTATAGAACGTAGGAGTTTTTGGAAACTTAACGTTTAAAAATTTGTACACGTCTTTGTCTATTAATCCGGCTGTATAAGCATTGTTACAAAGAGATTTAAATTCTTCAATAAATCCTTGAATGCGTGTGGATTGAATGGGACGATACCAATCCGGGTTTTCCAGGACCTTCATGCACATCTGTTCATATTGACAAGGTGACATGATCACGATGTTGCCACCTTTGTCTGATGGCTTTATCAGTATGTTTTTGTTTGCTTTTAACTGTTTTAATGCAGTTTCTTGTTCGTGTGTTAAGTTGCTAGTTACAGGTGGCCAAGAAGTAGATTTCAGGTCCTGGGAAACCCTTTGGACAAAAGTCCAGATGTGAGGATTAATGGTTAGATCAGGAAATTTTTCTGATTTAGGTTTGAAGGTTTTTTTGGGGATCAAGGTACCCTGTGTGTGGGGGGGTTTTTTTGTGGAGGTCGAGGCATCAAAGACAGAGACCACCTCTGTGTTGCCCTCCTCATACAGGAGAACCAAATCTTTGAGGGCTCTGCTTTCGGCCATGGTAAGATGTTTAGTTTGTTCCGCTATTTGTCGTTCAAATTGTTTTTGTTTCCTATCGGTATCGAATATGTATCTAAACGTAAGGTTTCTTGCAAAAAGGTGCAAGTCCTTAATAGTTTCTGGGGTGTCGATGGATTTTGAAGGACAAAAGCCAAGGCCTAACCCTAGAACATCTTCTTGTGCCTTTGTGAGATTGAAGTCAGTTAGATTAATGATATTAAAATTTTTTTTTTTTTGGTGTTGTCAGTATTTGAACAGGAAATTAATTTGTTTGTGGTTTTATATAGATATCCAGGTTGCCCTGTTTGGAAATCTTGGTGATTGGGGTTTGGGGTAGCACTAAAAAACCATCATCATTTTCAGTTTGAATATTGGAATTAAGGCCTTTTGAGAGGATTTTTTGAACAGTCGGTGTCAAGTTTGGCATTTGTGAGGGTGTGAGAAGTTGTGCATGAGTGTCTGGTTTTTTCTTGCTATTTTTGTTAGATTGGTTAGGTGAGGGGCCCATTCCTCCCCTTCCACGTTTTTGTGATTTAGTGCGATTGTGTGTGGCTGTGACACTGTGTCTTGAGCCCTGTGATAAATGTGATACAGAACTGGAAAGTGAGGAGTCAGACTCCATGTGTTCTTCTGTGTTCTCTGTGGTGTTACGTGTTGGGGGTCTACGTGACCGTGAGGGGTGATTCTTTGTGGTCCATCTGTAGGCATAGCCTTCTACAAAGGCCTGTTTATCTTTATTGTATTTTTGTTGTTTTTTGGTAAAAATTTCCTTGTTTAAAGCTTCCAACTTGTTTTTAACCTCTTGCCAACTAGTGACAAAGGTAGGTATATCAAATACATGTTCGAATTGAGTGTTCATGACTTCAATCTCCTTGTCCAGCACTACCATGTCTGATTTGTGCTGGGTCACCAGAGCCTTCATTAAATCTGTACTACATGTATTTAGAATGCCCTCCCATTCTTTTTTGAAACTTTCTGTGGGATCTCGTAAAGTTGGTAAATTATGTATCCTGAGTCCCTGGGGGCTGATATTATCATTAATATACTTTAAGAAAAACTCGGTGTGCCAGTACAAATGAGACTTCCGTTTTAGTAAACTGTGCATTTTTGTTAAATATACCTGTAAATCTTCCTCAGTTTTGGTTCGTACCCCACAATTGGACTGAATATCTGCCATAAAGCCCGTCCAGGCATTCCCCATTAGGTCCATGGCCGCATATACAGCCGTCAATCAGCAGTACTGGGAAAAGAGCGTTTGAACGTGAGAGATAAAGAGTAGAAATATGAAAAGAAGTTAAATTATAATATCAAAATATGTGAACTTATGAAATAGAAAGTCCCTAGAAAGCTCAAATTATAGATCAGCAGTCATTACAACCTTATCAATGTATAGTCACAAGGTAAATGAAACAAACATTCGGACAAACCGAAACAAAGAGAGCGCCCTCGGGTGTGTTATCCACCCAGATAGATTATATAGACAGATGTTTGTTTGTATAATAGTATTATGGTACCAACATCCCTAATAATAATGCAAAAAAACAAGGAGTTAAGTGAAAGCCCTGGTGTGAGGGTCGAACACAGACACCTTGTTTAAAGTGATGAAGGTCTAGAAATGATGAAGAAGAGGAATGAAAATAGTGAATTTAAGCAGAAAAAAGGAGAATGGGGAAAAGTTGAAAGAGAAAGGGAAAGTAAGAGAGCTGAAAGAAAAATGGTAGAGGGGAAAGAAGGAAAAAGAGGGAGGGAGTGAAGGGAAAGGGGGAAATAGAAAAAAGGAAGGAGAGAGGAGGGAGAAGGGGGGGGGGGAGGGAAAAAAAAGGGGGAAGGGGGAGGAGAGGGAAAGAAAAGAAAAGCAGAGGGTTGGATGGGGAGGGAAGGGGGGAGATAGGAAGGAAAGTTAGTAGAGGGCTAGTGGGATTTTAACGGTACTTAAATCAACGATGGAAAAACCACCATGTATAAAAATATATAAATTTTATTATTCCATTAAAAATTACATACAGAGAGAAGAGAAAAAGATTATTGTAAAATAAAAAATTGTACAGAATAGATTACCATCATAGTCATATCAATTACATACAGTTCTGAACATTGCAGGCAGTATCGATGTTATGCAAGCTCCGATAACCCCAAAACAGGGTACCGGGCCTTAACCCAACATGTTTCGCGGGTTTCAACACTCCGCTTCTTCAGGGGTGTAAAATTGTACACTATATTGGTTGCCTTAGAGTTCCTGTGCAATAGAAATATGTTATGAGAACATTGTAATCAACAGTTATATGCAGAGGGGTTGTTTGCATGCACAAACACATACAGGTCCAGGGTTCCCACCACCAAAACACATGCAGGGGTATCCACCCAGTGAACGCCTCACCCACGGATGTGGAGGGGGTCATTAGGGTAGCGTGATTTTAATAATAAAGGTTATGTGTGACAATGTCACAATACCTGTATGTGATAGTATCAGTATCAGGTAGGTCATAGAATGCCCATGAGGTTGTATGGCCAGACAAAGTGGCACTTCTTTCTGTTGAGCATAAAAATATTTATGTAATGCCGTAGCCAAGGGGGGGCTCTAAGCCTTTAAGGACACACAGTTCCATTAGGATTAAAGCTTACCAAACTTGAGTTGGAAGTATGCAAGTGTATCTATAAATACATCATGATGTTCCAAGTAGTTCTTTTTTGGCTCCAAGTTTGCATATAAGCAATTATGGAGGGATGTATGGGTGTTCCGGATAAAGGCTCCCTTTAAGGAGGTAAGAGGCACTTGAATGCCTGTATAGTAAAAAACAGATTGTATATAGATTAGGAGAGCATGAATCTAGGCATATGCAAGTCTGTCATATCCAAAGAATGGCTCCCAGCGCTTACCTCGTGTCTGGTCTGCTAGTGTATACCCCGGCATCTGCAAGGGAATTGTTTGCCCGCCACCTTATGAACATCCCCTCAACCCGGCGTGTATGCGCACTTCCGGGCGGAAGTGACGACATCGCGTCGGGTCAGGTCTCTAACGGCGCTCGCCACTGCGCAGGCGCGCGCCGTGCTGCGTAATCCACAACCGCAAGAGCAGCTGTACGCAGCCACATGATCAGACATGGGCGGGGACATTGCCCCGTAAGTCTGTCAGTCTAGAGACCACACATCCGTTGGGAGTGCTGAGTGATATCGCCCCCCGCAGTTGGATAGTGGGAAGTAGAGGACAATGAATGTGCATGCCAAAGCTCCAATGCGGAAATCAGATCTTGTATAGATGGAAAATGATTCTTATGAATATTAGAAAAATACAACAATATGACAATAATATATACATATATGAACATGAAACACCAATACTGAAGAAATATTTGCAAAAATACATATATTAAAGGGTATATTGTAGGATGCTGAGATTGTTCCCAATCATAACAGCACCAACAATAACTAGTACTAGGCATCACACAGAAAGATTTTTTCTGTGTGGCCTGTCATATCAAATTATTACAACATAGTCTAAATTTTGGCTGCTGATCTGTAATAGAGAGTAAATATTAGCAAATCCAGGGAAAATATTAAAATAAGAATATAAAGAGGAAGAGGGAAATAAACAAACATATATTGTAAAGTACAATATATGTAAGGTAAGATTGTTTAAAGTGATCCCTCGATTGAATATGAATCGAGGGAAGCTCTCATGGTCCAAATTTGTCCCATATACATGCAGATCGCGGCTGCAATAGGCGGCCCTATGGAATCCTCCACGGGGGTCCCGGATGGTATTATGCAGAGTACAAGATGTGGTGATGTATCACCTATTCAGCCAAGAAATGGTTTATAAGTAATCATTTCGTTGATACCTGGGGGTTGTGTAGCATTCAATGTTTCAATCCAATAGCATTCTTTTTGAAGAATGCGCTTGTCCCAATTACCCCCACGGGGATCCTGGGGAATAACTTCTAGGACAAAAAATGATACAACAGAATTATCAAATTTATGATACAGATTAATGTGTCTAGTGACACTGGTTTGATAAGTGCCTCCCTCCGAATGATAGACATGGTCCCCAATTCTTTGTCCTAGTTTGCGAATTGTCTTGCCGACATAGTAAGAGCCACATCGACAAGTCATTAAATAAACCAGTCCCTGTGTATTGCAGTCAGCATATTGTTTAGATTTTAGCCATTGGCCATTAGGCAGGCGGATACCATTACCACTGTGGATCCAAGGGCATCTACTGCAGGATCCGCAGGGGTATGTGCCTTTTTTATTGCCATAGTAAGGGCTCTGAGTTGTATAATGACTTTTAACAAGATTATCCCTGAGGGATGTGGCTCTTCTGAAGACTAAATCGGGTCTAGGTTTGACATATTTATTTAGCGTGTAATCCTGTGTGAGGATAGGCCAGTGTTTGCGCAGGACATCACGAAGAATTTCCTCATGTGCGGAAAATCTCGTGATGAACCTCACATTCTCTTGGTCATCCCTAGAGGCGGTTTTATACAGAAGTTCAGATCTTGATTTTGCCTTTGCCCGGTTAAATGCTTTTCTCAAGAGACTTTTTGAATAACCTCTGGCCAATAGCCTAGATCTTAGATGATTGGCCTGAGTGTGAAACTTTATGTCGGTTGCACAATTTCTGCGAATTCTGAGGTATTGCGCATATGGTATGCTTTTTATCAGGGGGGCGGGATGGGCACTTGCTGCGCACAGTATGGTGTTGCCTGCGCTGGGTTTTCGGTACAGATCTGTGTCGATATGGCCATTGGGCAGCAGAGAGATATTGAGATCCAAAAAGGAAATTTGATGATGGCTGATGGTGTGTGTAAATTTTAAATTGAGATCATTGTTGTCCAATGCTAATAAAAATTTCTCTAAGTCCTCTCTGCTGCCTGTCCAGATCAATAGTAAATCGTCAATAAATCTGTACCAAATGAGGACATGGGACAACCATTGCTCCATGTCCTCATTGGAAAAAACCAGACGCTCCCAGCCACCAAGGTAAAGGTTGGCATAGGACGGCGCGCAGCAAGTGCCCATCGCGACCCCCTGTATTTGCAAATATATCTGTTCTAAAAAAGTAAAATAATTTCTAGTCAAAATAAATCTGAGTAATTCAAGGACGAAATCCATAAGGGGCCAGGTAGTATGGTCTTGTTCTTTTAAGAAGGATTCAGTCATCCGGATGCCCTGCTCGTGCGGGATACTCGAGTATAAAGCCTCGATATCAATGGCTACGAGCAGGGCATCCGGAGGAACTTGAATCTCTTCCAGATGTTTGAGAAGATCAGTGGTATCACGTATGTATGAAGGTAAACCACATACGTGAGGAATGAGGAATGAGTCGACAAATTTGCTGGCATTCTCAGTTAGTGATTCGTTACCGGATATGATCGGTCTACCTGGGGGGGATGAGATGTCTTTATGAACTTTCGGTAACGTATAGAACGTAGGAGTTTTTGGAAACTTAACGTTTAAAAATTTGTACACGTCTTTGTCTATTAATCCGGCTGTATAAGCATTGTTACAAAGAGATTTAAATTCTTCAATAAATCCTTGAATGCGTGTGGATTGAATGGGACGATACCAATCCGGGTTTTCCAGGACCTTCATGCACATCTGTTCATATTGACAAGGTGACATGATCACGATGTTGCCACCTTTGTCTGATGGCTTTATCAGTATGTTTTTGTTTGCTTTTAACTGTTTTAATGCAGTTTCTTGTTCGTGTGTTAAGTTGCTAGTTACAGGTGGCCAAGAAGTAGATTTCAGGTCCTGGGAAACCCTTTGGACAAAAGTCCAGATGTGAGGATTAATGGTTAGATCAGGAAATTTTTCTGATTTAGGTTTGAAGGTTTTTTTGGGGATCAAGGTACCCTGTGTGTGGGGGGGTTTTTTTGTGGAGGTCGAGGCATCAAAGACAGAGACCACCTCTGTGTTGCCCTCCTCATACAGGAGAACCAAATCTTTGAGGGCTCTGCTTTCGGCCATGGTAAGATGTTTAGTTTGTTCCGCTATTTGTCGTTCAAATTGTTTTTGTTTCCTATCGGTATCGAATATGTATCTAAACGTAAGGTTTCTTGCAAAAAGGTGCAAGTCCTTAATAGTTTCTGGGGTGTCGATGGATTTTGAAGGACAAAAGCCAAGGCCTAACCCTAGAACATCTTCTTGTGCCTTTGTGAGATTGAAGTCAGTTAGATTAATGATATTAAAATTTTTTTTGGTGTTGTCAGTATTTGAACAGGAAATTAATTTGTTTGTGGTTTTATATAGATATCCAGGTTGCCCTGTTTGGAAATCTTGGTGATTGGGGTTTGGGGTAGCACTAAAAAACCATCATCATTTTCAGTTTGAATATTGGAATTAAGGCCTTTTGAGAGGATTTTTTGAACAGTCGGTGTCAAGTTTGGCATTTGTGAGGGTGTGAGAAGTTGTGCATGAGTGTCTGGTTTTTTCTTGCTATTTTTGTTAGATTGGTTAGGTGAGGGGCCCATTCCTCCCCTTCCACGTTTTTGTGATTTAGTGCGATTGTGTGTGGCTGTGACACTGTGTCTTGAGCCCTGTGATAACTGTGATACAGAACTGGAAAGTGAGGAGTCAGACTCCATGTGTTCTTCTGTGTTCTCTGTGGTGTTACGTGTTGGGGGTCTACGTGACCGTGAGGGGTGATTCTTTGTGGTCCATCTGTAGGCATAGCCTTCTACAAAGGCCTGTTTATCTTTATTGTATTTTTGTTGTTTTTTGGTAAAAATTTCCTTGTTTAAAGCTTCCAACTTGTTTTTAACCTCTTGCCAACTAGTGACAAAGGTAGGTATATCAAATACATGTTCGAATTGAGTGTTCATGACTTCAATCTCCTTGTCCAGCACTACCATGTCTGATTTGTGCTGGGTCACCAGAGCCTTCATTAAATCTGTACTACATGTATTTAGAATGCCCTCCCATTCTTTTTTGAAACTTTCTGTGGGATCTCGTAAAGTTGGTAAATTATGTATCCTGAGTCCCTGGGGGCTGATATTATCATTAATATACTTTAAGAAAAACTCGGTGTGCCAGTACAAATGAGACTTCCGTTTTAGTAAACTGTGCATTTTTGTTAAATATACCTGTAAATCTTCCTCAGTTTTGGTTCGTACCCCACAATTGGACTGAATATCTGCCATAAAGCCCGTCCAGGCATTCCCCATTAGGTCCATGGCCGCATATACAGCCGTCAATCAGCAGTACTGGGAAAAGAGCGTTTGAACGTGAGAGATAAAGAGTAGAAATATGAAAAGAAGTTAAATTATAATATCAAAATATGTGAACTTATGAAATAGAAAGTCCCTAGAAAGCTCAAATTATAGATCAGCAGTCATTACAACCTTATCAATGTATAGTCACAAGGTAAATGAAACAAACATTCGGACAAACCGAAACAAAGAGAGCGCCCTCGGGTGTGTTATCCACCCAGATAGATTATATAGACAGATGTTTGTTTGTATAATAGTATTATGGTACCAACATCCCTAATAATAATGCAAAAAAACAAGGAGTTAAGTGAAAGCCCTGGTGTGAGGGTCGAACACAGACACCTTGTTTAAAGTGATGAAGGTCTAGAAATGATGAAGAAGAGGAATGAAAATAGTGAATTTAAGCAGAAAAAAGGAGAATGGGGAAAAGTTGAAAGAGAAAGGGAAAGTAAGAGAGCTGAAAGAAAAATGGTAGAGGGGAAAGAAGGAAAAAGAGGGAGGGAGTGAAGGGAAAGGGGGAAATAGAAAAAAGGAAGGAGAGAGGAGGGAGAAGGGGGGGGGGGAGGGAAAAAAAGGGGGAAGGGGGAGGAGAGGGAAAGAAAAGAAAAGCAGAGGGTTGGATGGGGAGGGAAGGGGGGAGATAGGAAGGAAAGTTAGTAGAGGGCTAGTGGGATTTTAACGGTACTTAAATCAACGATGGAAAAACCACCATGTATAAAAATATATAAATTTTATTATTCCATTAAAAATTACATACAGAGAGAAGAGAAAAAGATTATTGTAAAATAAAAAATTGTACAGAATAGATTACCATCATAGTCATATCAATTGCATACAGTTCTGAACATTGCAGGCAGTATCGATGTTATGCAAGCTCCGATAACCCCAAAACAGGGTACCGGGCCTTAACCCAACATGTTTCGCGGGTTTCAACACTCCGCTTCTTCAGGGGTGTAAAATTGTACACTATATTGGTTGCCTTAGAGTTCCTGTGCAATAGAAATATGTTATGAGAACATTGTAATCAACAGTTATATGCAGAGGGGTTGTTTGCATGCACAAACACATACAGGTCCAGGGTTCCCACCAAGTCTGGATATGACAGACTTGCATATGCCTAGATTCATGCTCTCCTAATCTATATACAATCTGTTTTTTACTATACAGGCATTCAAGTGCCTCTTACCTCCTTAAAGGGAGCCTTTATCCGGAACACCCATACATCCCTCCATAATTGCTTATATGCAAACTTGGAGCCAAAAAAGAACTACTTGGAACATCATGATGTATTTATAGATACACTTGCATACTTCCAACTCAAGTTTGGTAAGCTTTAATCCTAATGGAACTGTGTGTCCTTAAAGGCTTAGAGCCCCCCCTTGGCTACGGCATTACATAAATATTTTTATGCTCAACAGAAAGAAGTGCCACTTTGTCTGGCCATACAACCTCATGGGCATTCTATGACCTACCTGATACTGATACTATCACATACAGGTATTGTGACATTGTCACACATAACCTTTATTATTAAAATCACGCTACCCTAATGACCCCCTCCACATCCGTGGGTGAGGCGTTCACTGGGTGGATACCCCTGCATGTGTTTTGGTGGTGGGAACCCTGGACCTGTATGTGTTTGTGCATGCAAACAACCCCTCTGCATATAACTGTTGATTACAATGTTCTCATAACATATTTCTATTGCACAGGAACTCTAAGGCAACCAATATAGTGTACAATTTTACACCCCTGAAGAAGCGGAGTGTTGAAACCCGCGAAACATGTTGGGTTAAGGCCCGGTACCCTGTTTTGGGGTTATCGGAGCTTGCATAACATCGATACTGCCTGCAATGTTCAGAACTGTATGTAATTGATATGACTATGATGGTAATCTATTCTGTACAATTTTTTATTTTACAATAATCTTTTTCTCTTCTCTCTGTATGTAATTTTTAATGGAATAATAAAATTTATATATTTTTATACATGGTGGTTTTTCCATCGTTGATTTAAGTACCGTTAAAATCCCACTAGCCCTCTACTAACTTTCCTTCCTATCTCCCCCCTTCCCTCCCCATCCAACCCTCTGCTTTTCTTTTCTTTCCCTCTCCTCCCCCTTCCCCCTTTTTTTCCCTCCCCCCCCCCCTTCTCCCTCCTCTCTCCTTCCTTTTTTCTATTTCCCCCTTTCCCTTCACTCCCTCCCTCTTTTTCCTTCTTTCCCCTCTACCATTTTTCTTTCAGCTCTCTTACTTTCCCTTTCTCTTTCAACTTTTCCCCATTCTCCTTTTTTCTGCTTAAATTCACTATTTTCATTCCTCTTCTTCATCATTTCTAGACCTTCATCACTTTAAACAAGGTGTCTGTGTTCGACCCTCACACCAGGGCTTTCACTTAACTCCTTGTTTTTTTGCATTATTATTAGGGATGTTGGTACCATAATACTATTATACAAACAAACATCTGTCTATATAATCTATCTGGGTGGATAACACACCCGAGGGCGCTCTCTTTGTTTCGGTTTGTCCGAATGTTTGTTTCATTTACCTTGTGACTATACATTGATAAGGTTGTAATGACTGCTGATCTATAATTTGAGCTTTCTAGGGACTTTCTATTTCATAAGTTCACATATTTTGATATTATAATTTAACTTCTTTTCATATTTCTACTCTTTATCTCTCACGTTCAAACGCTCTTTTCCCAGTACTGCTGATTGACGGCTGTATATGCGGCCATGGACCTAATGGGGAATGCCTGGACGGGCTTTATGGCAGATATTCAGTCCAATTGTGGGGTACGAACCAAAACTGAGGAAGATTTACAGGTATATTTAACAAAAATGCACAGTTTACTAAAACGGAAGTCTCATTTGTACTGGCACACCGAGTTTTTCTTAAAGTATATTAATGATAATATCAGCCCCCAGGGACTCAGGATACATAATTTACCAACTTTACGAGATCCCACAGAAAGTTTCAAAAAAGAATGGGAGGGCATTCTAAATACATGTAGTACAGATTTAATGAAGGCTCTGGTGACCCAGCACAAATCAGACATGGTAGTGCTGGACAAGGAGATTGAAGTCATGAACACTCAATTCGAACATGTATTTGATATACCTACCTTTGTCACTAGTTGGCAAGAGGTTAAAAACAAGTTGGAAGCTTTAAACAAGGAAATTTTTACCAAAAAACAACAAAAATACAATAAAGATAAACAGGCCTTTGTAGAAGGCTATGCCTACAGATGGACCACAAAGAATCACCCCTCACGGTCACGTAGACCCCCAACACGTAACACCACAGAGAACACAGAAGAACACATGGAGTCTGACTCCTCACTTTCCAGTTCTGTATCACATTTATCACAGGGCTCAAGACACAGTGTCACAGCCACACACAATCGCACTAAATCACAAAAACGTGGAAGGGGAGGAATGGGCCCCTCACCTAACCAATCTAACAAAAATAGCAAGAAAAAACCAGACACTCATGCACAACTTCTCACACCCTCACAAATGCCAAACTTGACACCGACTGTTCAAAAAATCCTCTCAAAAGGCCTTAATTCCAATATTCAAACTGAAAATGATGATGGTTTTTTAGTGCTACCCCAAACCCCAATCACCAAGATTTCCAAACAGGGCAACCTGGATATCTATATAAAACCACAAACAAATTAATTTCCTGTTCAAATACTGACAACACCAAAAAAAATT